>NC_053156.1:244984915-245584915 GCF_016835505.1 Polypterus senegalus | reverse complement strand
GATGACTCTCACCATCACTTTCAGGGACAACCTACAATATATTCTCATACAGTGAACTGTTATATGTAGTTCATTGACCAAAGAATAATAAAATCATTATGAAGTAGCAATGTTATTATATTGAATTGTATAATAATAATAATCTACTCTCTATATATAAAATCCTAAGCCTAAAAGTGCAACAATTTTATGTGACTTTTTTTGTCATGCTTTAAATCGGCTTATTTTAAAACTTACATATATATGTTTGGTATCATTTTTTCAGAGTTTATCAAACTTTTATGTGATGTTGTTAGAGTCTCAGATTCTTATTCCATTTTTAAATTATGAACTAAAAAATATCAAGAACTCACATCTTACAAGACGAAACTTAACCAAAAGTGCCAAGAGATTTAACCACGCCCGGGACCGGAAATAAAAGACAAAGAGTAGGACAGCTGCTGTACAGGCTTTAAATGTTCAAAGCACCGTACAAGATGCAGATCACACGGCACGGCAGCAGCAGCAGCAAGCCAGCAGCTGATTGAGCAATGAGGAGGTAAAAAAAAACAAAAAAACTGTGTTTGTTTCCCATTATATCACCATTTAAGAGGGGGTTTCGGTGGAGCAACCACATCTCCTCTTCACAACACGAGCGGCACGCTGGCCACAACTGGGGTTTGGCCGCCAAAGGCACCAGGGGGGCTTATATTAATAATAATAATAATAATAATAATTTAACATGGTATCAATAAAAATTACTGGAGAAGGCAAAAAATGTAGCTGTACTACAGTTCACCCAAAATATGGAATGATTTATCTGTTTAAATAATCCATTGATCAGTTTTTTTATATTTGCATAACATACTCTTGAAACTACTGGTCTCTGAAGGTATTGCTCCATGTCTCCAGGATTTCAGAACAAATGAACTCTTATTTCATTCTTTTACTTTGCTGAAGTTATCTGCAATAACCTGCACCATTGTATTTTGGAGTATGTCAAAAGTGGGGCTTTGGAATTTGTGGTAAGGTGGTAAATACATTCTTTTATATAAAGTTAATTTACTTTAATCAGTCTATAGATATGTCTATCCACCCATCTATTAATTTTTTAACCTGCTTTTTCTAATTCATGACCAATAAATTTTATAGTATTTACCATAAATAATTAAGCACATAGAATAAATAAATTCTTCATGGTGTTGTTGTGCTTAGTATGATGTTGTATCATGTTCTCTACTGAGTCTGTCAGACACAGGGCTCTTTGGAGAATATAATTTGTACTCCCAATTGAGAGAGCGTGCACTTGTTGACTCCTTCTCCCCTTTCATTTGTATACTTGATGAAGAACCACTAGAAGATCACTAACACCACTTCATGTTTTAGCCCAGAAGCCCCACTTCTTCCACTTCCACCAGTAGGTAAAGATTAGACAACATGGAAGTCGCATTTCATCTGTGAAAGAAACTATCCCTCAACAGAAGTGTTTATTGACAGGCCCTAACTGTCAACAATAACTTATTTTGATTTCTTTGATTCTTTTCATTTTCCATCCATTAAATGGGGATTGTTGTGAGACTCCCCAAGCCTTTATCTTGTCCTATCACCTTGTTTTACAAGTGTTACTTGAGTTTTACTTTAATGGGAAATATGTACTGTACGCTGGACTCATAGAAAAAGTATATATTGTGAAAATGAATTGAATATTGTTTGTTTATTCATTTATTTCTTTGCTCCTTCAACTGTAGGCATTAATCTCTTAGTGAACCACACGCTAGAATATTTTCGCCGTAGATAAAGCCTGATTGTAACTTAAAAAAAAAAAAAAACTACAGTCAGGTGGAGAGTTAGGAAATTGATCTACCTATAAATATAGCACTTGCCGGTTTGTTATTTCTTAAAATATCAAGAAGAGTGGCTTACTGTGAAAAACAGTTTTAACTCATATAAAGACAAAGTGATCTTTGTTTAAGTGAAAATAAAAGTTTTTCTGTTTTGCAACACATGGCTTGTTAGAACTGTTTATCACTGCTATTGCATGTGGGAAGACCTCCATCTGTGTCAAAGATTTGCTGAAAATAAAAATCTTTTGTGTGTTTTTATATTTTTTTCTAACAGTGAGAAATAATATTCACACAGATCATTATTAGACATTTAATAGTTGCTTTAAAGAATGCTGTTTTTAAACAGTACAGGGTGGGCAATGATTTTGATGGTCACATTTATAAGTTAAATTCTGTGCGCTCATGTATTTTAAATAGCTTAATTTTAGACTTGAAGATAACTCAAGTTAGAGGAATAATAGCTGAGAGATACAGTAGGACCAGAATCATCTAGTAAGTAATGAGGGACACTGTATCTCTTGATTCAGAGATGGATAAAATGGCTGCAGCTGGTTAGTGCATCTTCAAATAGAAGACACTCTAAGCTGGGCAAGAGTCCAGTAAGAAATCTGGCTTACATTTTATGGGAAAAATCATAAGTTTTACAAATGTGTTTTTTCCTACACTTAAATCGTAGATGTGCAGTTTTACAGCAAATATTCTGCAACAAAAGATCACAGGACACTCTTCTAATATCAGAAAAAGAACGCACAGTAATGATGTGTCTCTTTTGTTTCTGGTGCAGCAGAGGCCACTCATAAAAGAATTAAACCTGCCTGCATATATTTGAGTGAAATGCAAACCACTTAGGACAAAAAAGGGAAGAATCAATGCCAAGACCCTTGTCTATTTAGAGAATATCTAAGTTAAAAGCTAACAGCCCTATGGCCCTGCATAAAGCAAAGACTCATTGAACAAACGTATTATAATTAGCATACATGGAAGGTTTAATAAGAGAATGTAGTTATTGTGCATAAGTTCATTATCATTATTTTTATGAGCAAATTTGGAAGATAAAAAATATTACCTGGAGGGCATACCTTGTTCTTTCTTGTTGACGGTATGTCTAAGTTTTCTACAGGTAAAATTCCATTACAACGAACTCCCAGGGACCTAAAAAATATTTCGTTGTAACTAAAAGTTTGTTGTAATGAGATTCAGTATTTGTTACTTTAGTGCTTTCTTTAACTTACACTCAGGTGTTTGCTATCATTTCAATAGCTTATTTTGCATTAATTTTAATCTCCTCCTGCCTACAAGTTATGCTGATGGGAATTTTTCTCAGCATTTTCTTGCGATAATACACTTTCAGGGTGCGAATGATGCCCAAATCCGATGGCTGAAGCACTGCCGTGCAATTGGGTGGGAAGAATTCAATGCAAATATTATCTAAATGTACAAGCATGTTGTGGGCAGCAGAGTTATCAATCAGGAGCCGAATCATTATTTCTTCTTCATATTGTGAGGTTTCTGAACTCTTTTGAGACCCCCCCTCCCCCACTCCCCACCCAACGGGAACGACACGCTGAAGTGCACCCTAAAGCGCGATTGCAGCGTCTGTGGAAGATTGTTTGTCTGCATGGGACCAGGGCAATAGGAGGCTCACAGCGCTGCAGTAAAGCGCCAAAGAAGCAAATCATAAAAGGTCGGGGTTGCGCAATAAGTCCCTGTTTTGCACCCCAAAACAAAAGGCTTAGCAAAATCAGCTTTATTCAGCTTGAAACAGGAACGGCACAGTTATTTATTGTAGCGTGATCTGCCACTCTGCTATACACATACACAGCAGTCAGGCAGGGCCGTGGCCAGGTCAGTGATCAAGTTATCCTGTTATCTGCATTTACAATGTACAAGCTCCTAACCTTGCATCACCCATCGAGATCTTTTCTGCTTACTTTGGCAGAAAGATGCAGCATATCTGTGAGACTGCTACTGCTCCATACAGATGCAGAGATTGCACTTCGGGACGCTCTTTGGCATGCTGTCTAGTTAGGGGAGGTCACAAGAGAGTTTACAAACTCCACATTTTCTTCAATGAGTGCCGCATTAATAGGAATGTTTCTTGAAGGAGCATCACTGAACCACATAAAAACTGCTTTTTCACCATCTTCAAATGCAGCAGTTCACATACGTTTGCAACCCAGGATTTTTCATCTTTTTTTACTCTGTCTTTCAAGAATGTTGGCAGTGTCGATGGCAAAATTCCTAATTCACTGGCAACATGTTTTTTCTTTTTGCCGCAATCGAGAGCTGCAAAAAATGTGGTTTTTTTTTCTTAATATGAAGTTATCATTTTTTCGTTTCTGCTGTTTCTATAGGATGGTAACAATGAGTTAAATTCCAATGGATGTTTTTCAAATGTTGACGAGCAATAAGCAGACAGTTTCACTGAAAACCGCAGGAAACAAAAAAGGAGAAAAAAACAGTACAAGGAAAGTTTGAAGAAAGAAAAAAAATTACAGTGTTTCTGTTTGGGGATCGTTGTGCACAACTGAGCTGCGGCCACAGAACAAACTGCTCTGTGGATGATTCATTCAGGCATTTCAAGGTCTTCTGGGCACTTCGTTGTAATGAAAGTATGTGCTGAATGTACTTCGTTGTAACAAGATTTCTATAGACTCGTGTCATATGGGGAAGCTGTCGGGACCATAAAAATACTTTGTTGTAATGAAAATTTTGTTTTAAAGATATTCGTTTAATGGAATTTTACCTGTAGTTCAAACTTATAAATAATAAAACCCACACTAGTGTTCATTTGAAAACAACAGAATAAATTTCTCTTAGGAAGAATAGCCTGAAGATGGAGGGGATGTTGCCAGTTAACAGTTAAGATTGCAATGTAGATTTACTTCTTACTACTTTCTTTGGAAACATTTCTCCAAAAGCAAAATCAGTAAAACCTTTCAATATGGCAATATGTAAAATGATGTCAATCCAGAAATGGTTGGAAACTTTGAAAAATACTTTGAATATAATTTGTGGACCTTTAATCTTTCCAGGACTTCTGTAAAATATCTATTGCTTGGAAGTAATACATTAAGAGAAGGGTATTAAAAACGTTTTCAGCAAACTGAATGTTTTTCTGTTTTTTTTTTTTTTTCATTAATAGGCTTATAGCATTTCAGGATTGTAGAGTGCTGAATTACACATGTAAACACACAGACACCATGTCAGAAATGGGCAAATCATATTGAGGGTGCATAAAATGTATAGATTTCTCAAAAACTTTCCTTATATAATGTATAGACAAAGCGAAAATGTTTTTAAAGACTATATACTATTTAACCAAACACAATGTATTAATTCCTATTCACCTAATATTTTCAATAACTTTTCATTTACAATTTGCCCTTTTCCCCAAGGTATTTCTTACAGCTGTACTACTAGATGACTTGTTTGATGTATAAACTGCTACATGTCAAGAAATATTTTAAAATACTTATGCCACATTTAGTCCCTTTACCATGGCTAACACTGTTTGTAGAACACCATTTCAGGCCACAAAACCACCCCAGTTACAATATAATACACAATCCCAGGAATCATGCCATGGTTTTGGTCCCAACATCCATCCATTATCCAACCTGTTATATCCTAACTACAGGGTCAAGAGGGTCCGCTGGAGCCAATCCAAGCCAGCACAGGGCGCAAGGCAGGAAACAAACCCCGGGCAGGGTGCCAGCCCACTGCAGGGCATACACACACACACCCACACATACTAGGGACAATTTAGAATCGCCATTGCACCTAACCTGTATGTCTTTGAACTGTGGGAGGAAACCGGAGTACCCGGAGGAAACCCACGCAGACATGGGGAGAACATGCAAACTCCACGCAGGGAGGACCCGGGAAGCGAATGGTCCCGACATCCCATTCTAAATTATTAGCTCACTGGTAGGGGCCATACAAAATCAAAGAGACAAAAAGCTTGGTAGATTATTTGGTGAAACAGCTGGATCATTGACTGAGTGAACGGGTCTGTCATGTCAACTTATTGAGTCTGACTCTGGCATCCCCTGGTCCTATGCCTCCCGTTTGAAGGAGATGTCATTCTACAGCTCTGACTGCTGATTTTTTTTTTTTTGTTGATTCTGTTTTCTTGGCCAATTCATCTGCCAAATATACAGGGTTCACCATCAGGTGCACCAACTCTTTACCTTTGTCTAGTTCTCGTTCTTACAACAAATATTGAATAAGACCTTGATAAATTGCTTACAAGTGATCCATCTATTGCAAATGCATTTTTTTCAGTATATGCTCATGGTTCCATATGCATCACTTTAGAATTCCCAATCATCTTATCTTGCATGGCTTTTTGATGTGGAAAGAAAACTATATTGATAGAGAAAGACAATTTAGTCATGGAAGAGTATGCAAACTATGCACAAATTACATCCAGGCTGAAAATCAAACCTAGATATCTGGACCTGTTAAACAGCAGTAGGAACTTTTATGCCACTCTGCTACTGATATACAAGCCATCAAGCAGCAGATCATTTTCAAATCCAGGGTGCCACATAGTAGGAAAAGAATATGATACTATACAGGCATAATTGCACTGTCTTTAATAAATAAAACATGGTGCCAGAGTGCAGTGAGAAATAAGAGAGTTTAATTTTTAACATGCATATTAAAAGCATTGCAATCATCTCATTTTTTTTCTAAGGACTTTATGCCATTTTTGAGTTAAACTAAAAATTGTGTATGCACTACAAACTTAAAATATGGCATAGACCCATAAAGGTCTGTAATATCACCTTGCAGGTAGAGTGGCACATTACATTTTTAAGGCATCCTTGCTACTAAGGTAACACTGTAGTGAAAGATAAGGAAAGTACATTCTTCCTGCAGGTAGTCCCACAGCTGTGAAACATTAGTTGAATTCCTTTCTTAGAGAGTCATGCACAGCTTCTGGCAGTAGTCACTGAAGATGGTTAAAACTTTACAAGGTGCACTCCATGAAATGGAAGTCACTCTAAGAAAACCAAGGTGCACCTGCATGCAAAACAAAAAATGAAGAAAAGAAAAAAAAAACAGCTGTGACAGCTGTAGTGAAGTGAAAAGGATTACTTGCAGTGTGCATATCTATCCATCCATTCATTCATTTTTAGAGCTTAATTAACCTTCCATGTACTCAGGGCTCCTGGAATAAGCTGTGAACCCATAATGAAAAAAGTAGGTTCAGAAAGTGAATCTTACATGGATGTAATAAGAGACATACAAGAAAAAAAAGGCAGACTCATAAAGCACAAATATACAGACATTGATACAAACATTAGAAATATCAAATTCCATTCTCCAGTTTTAAAAGATTGTTCTTCTTAAAAACCCCAAATGTCATCCACTAAATTAGAGAAACACTCTGCCCCAATATAGCCATATTCAACATGAATAAAACTTTACTGGCTTTCTTTTAAAGCTGGATATGGCTGCTACATATCCTA
This sequence comes from Polypterus senegalus, assembly GCF_016835505.1. NCBI lineage: Eukaryota > Metazoa > Chordata > Cladistia > Polypteriformes > Polypteridae > Polypterus > Polypterus senegalus. The sequence continues at coordinate 245,577,612 of NC_053156.1, read as the reverse complement.
ACTGCAATCTCTCTGCAATGACCCATTGTTCTGATAACTCTTATCCAGACTCACAACCCATCCCTTTCAATTTAAATTAAAAAAGTGGCATTCAAGTAAATATGTGGCACCGTGATATTTGTGCTTGTCTGCTCAATACTATATGATGACTTCACTTTCTTGTTGCTTTTGATTCCTTTGTACGTATAGAAACACATTATTTCCTTTCAACTGTAACATTGTCATCAGCCTGGAAATACTTCATAGAGTCACCTCTTATAATGGAATGTTTTATAAAATTAACCTTGGTTGGCCAATTGCACTGAATAGCATTCTTGTTTGCCTTATCAAGTGTCTTTTCTAAAGATAACTGATCAAGTCAATTTTGAACAAGTACAGTATTTAATATTTTTATTGGATTGCTGAACACTGTGCTGAAATGAGCAGGCTTGAAAAATGAATGAATGAATGTGTAATTATTGTATCTGACATTTTGTTACATTTTTTAACATCCTTTGTTTATTCCTATGAGTGTTATATGTTGTGGCAAGTGGCTGGGGGTGGTACCCAGCTGGGATGCCCAGGAGGACCGGAGGAGGGCTTGCGCCTCCTCCAGACCACAAAGAGGCGACCACCCTGGTGGCTTTGGGGACCACAGGAATGGTGCTTGGAAGCTCAACCCTATATTGGGGGTGCCCCAATGCCTAAGGAGCCCTGGCCCTCAACACTTCCGCCACGCCTTGAAGTGCTGGGGGTAAGAAGACCAGGGACACAGCTGGTACTTCTGCCACTGGGGAATGCCGGTGGAAGATTATCGGGAGGCACCTGGAACACGTCTGGGTGGGAATAAAAGGGGCTGCCTCCCTCCATTCAGGGGCTTGAGTCGGGAGCGGAGAAGGACAGAGCTCAGGAGGAGAACTAAGCTTGTGGAGGAGTGGTGGTGCAAGAAAGGATAGTGCTGGTGTGGTTTATTTGTGCTTTATTTGGGACTGTGTTGTGGCTGGAGGGATTACAGGGAAGACGTGCCCTCTAGCTGAAGAAAAATAAAGTCTTTTCTTTTTATACGTGCCTCCCGTGTCCAATCTGTGCTGGGTCAGGCGCAATATAGCGCCTTTATTACACAAATGTTATGCAGGAATCCTGCCAACTACGCCAATATAATAAAGGCGCTTTATTATTATTAGTCTCGCCTCTTAATTCACAACAAAAGGTTTTTAATTGAAGAGTTCTAATCTCACACTGACATCTGACCACAAAATTAACTAGCAAAACAATAAATAAAAATATATTTTTCTTACAAATAAGCACTACCTACTATGAGTGGGGGTAGCAGCACCAGATGTGGCCAGTAGGGGGGCACCACTCAGAAAGTTTGGTCACATAACACCAGAATTTTAATAATAGAAATCCTATTAATGTGTTTTTCTGTTTCCCATGCCAAAAGAGGACAGTATATTGTATCTTTGCAAGTGTAATGGGAAGAAGAGTTACTTTTATAATCCCCAGAATATCTCTTTTGATGAGGGGAATGTAAAAAGGGATCTGTTGTCACCTGGGATTCCAGAAGTACTTACTGCAGGGTACCTCTAAGTAATTATGGGCCTCAATAGAAAATGCCTTCTTTCCCTTGGTCCACGTGAGCTTGGAATTGAAAGGAAGTAGGTGAGAAAGGGCTCAACTGGTAAGCATGAGGATGGAAAGCCGGAATGGCTGAGGTTATGGTTGTTGAGGAACTCAACTAAACTTTTATTGTCATTGATCCACATACATAGCATATGGTTAAAAGAAATTTTGTTCCTTACAGCCCCCAATGTATATGCAAAACAACATACTGTACATTTAACATACATCATAATATTACCAAAATCAGTGCAACAATACAATGTACCAGACAGGTAGATGTACTTGTAGGTAGCTATAAGGTTTTGTCTGTGTAGGTAAGTAATTGCATGGAGTGTTTTTTTTCCACAGTATTTGTACTTATGCCTTCCCAGGTCGTATTTGTTCTTCCTTTTGTTATTACATTCTTTTTTGTTTGCTATTTATGTCTCCTTTTCTGTGTTCGAATTTCATGTCTACTCAGGAGCACTCCCAGAACCTCCACACTAGATGTTGTTATAGTTTGACCAGGCTTTCTTCCTTGGCTCTAGTTTCTTTCATTTGCTTTATTAATTTTTTGTGTTTAATGTCATTGAATACTTTTTAATTTCCTTTATTTGTTTTGTATTGTATTATTTTTTCAATAATTCTTTGATAATTAATGATCTTCTATAATTCTAACACTGTAGCTGGGGAACCAATTTTCAGCTGCAAGAACTGACAAGGTGTTTTTTAAAATTTATAAAATAACACTTCACTTTAGAACATGACTTCATATAGCAAATTAATACATAAAATGATTGTGAAGAAATAACGTTTACTTGAAAAACACCAAATTTATCCTATAATGTGTTCTTTCTTTCAGTTTTACATTTTTAAAATTATTTATCATTTCCTTATTTGTGATTGTTTGCTTTTGTTTCAAGAACTACATTTTTTTGGTTTGCAGGCATGCAATCTATTGTGGCCAAGGCTTCCAGGATAGGCTGTGACACCTCGTTACCTTGAGTTGGATTAGATGGGTTTGAGAATATTATGCTATTTTATTAAGTTAATTAAGAATATTTCTCACAGGAATTTCCAGGAGAAAAAATGCAGGTGAAGAAGTATAATGTAGGCAAAAATAAAAAAAATGCCAATCAGAAGTCTAGATGCGCAAATTACAGGGCAGAATGAAAAAAAATAATTGAAAGGATATGAGTGTGCATTGTGTCTGTGATTCCCCCATGAACCTGACTGATAGATAGATAGATAGATAGATAGATAGATAGATAGATAGATAGATAGATAGATAGATAGATACTTTATTGATTAGGTACAAGCTGGCATTTGAAGGGTCAAAATCTATAATTCTTCCAATATGCACATCCTTTAATTACAGAATGTATTTAAGCTGATTAAATTTACCCTAACTTATAACACTCCCATGCCAAATGGTATCCTTGACACAATTCTGTGGTCCCTAGGCCAGAGGTAAGTCCTACTACAACATAAAACCTTAACTATTATACCTGTCATTAAATCAGGCCATGCTATTTTAATGACCACATATCTTTTGCATAAAGCTCTCTTGTAATGAATCATCTAGAGAAGCTGGTCAAGCCTTTCATCACGTCAGGGACAGATATCTAGTTCAGTCTCCTCCAGTGTATGTACTGTTTCAGAACAGGAGTACAACACTGATCTTTTTTGATGGCGAATATAGTCCTGAAATCTACATAAGGCTTTAATTTATGGACGTTTGTCCATTAAACATTTTTCTCACTCAAAAAGTGGGCACTTGGTTCAATTGGGATTTTAAGATCATTTTGTGGGAAAAGAATATTTTTGAAATGACAGATAGAGTCTATTCCAGTGACATCCTATTGGCTATATACTGAATTTGTATAAATCTTAAGGAAGGATCTAAACAGCATCCTCATCCTGTCCTTTGTAATTTTGTCGGTTTTTGTTTAAGACTAATGTTTGATAAAAATGTCTCCAAGCAAAAAGAATGTGATAACTGATCTCTATGGAATTTGGGTAAATCTATCTCAGTTGTAATTTATGGTTAAGAGATTTACTTTATAGAGCAATGCAAATATCTTGTATTTACTGTACCTTCATTACTCAGACACACAAATCTCAAAAACCTTTATTAGATAACTAACTCATTACATGTCCACAAGTTACAATGGAATACATCTATAGTTTCTTTTTGAAAGTATTTTGTCTCACTTTTATCTGCTTCTGGTTCACTTCCCTCACTTTTAAGGACAGGATGTGCTGTAGCCATACTAACCAGGACCTGTAAGGGTAACTATATTCCTCTAAAATACTTGACTTTACACTTTGAATATCACGTTATGAGATGTCCATGGAGACAATACCTATTCCCACTATCCCCCAGTTTCAACACTGACTGCAAAACTATAACAAATTAGTGCAGGTCCTCATTTTACGCCTTGACGATAAAGATATAAATGGTGCCCTTTGGCTATTCATAGTTTGAAATGCACTTACTTCTTTAATGACATATGAATTTGTGAATTTTATGTGTTTGCCCAAGTGGCAATTCTGTCTGAAGAAATTACATTCTAGAGATTAATAAAATTGTATTGTGTTGTTCTGTAGCATTTCAAATCAATCAACAGTCCATCTATTTTCTGAACACTGATTGCCGGGAGATAGAATCTTTTTTGGCAGAACTTGGTATGTGTCTGGAACAAGCTGATGAGAGGATTAGGTGAAAATGTATACATACCACACAAATTATGACCAGGCAAAGAAGCAAATCCAAATTTCTCTAAATCCGAGGCAGCACTGGTACCACTTTTACCATTTGTACCACTGTCTCACATGAGTCAAAAATGCACATTATATTGTGTCTTTTATACGTTTTCAGTATGTTGTACAAAAGAATCAGGAGTTCAGTCAAGTGCAGCATCGACTGAGGGAAGCTATAAATATGGAGACAGAAAAAATGAAATTATGACTCCAATTGTGACAGGGTGTTGAGAATAAGGGAGGCCCTAAGGGGTTTTAGTCGAGACAAAGGGTGGTTGTTAGCAAGGCTGCGGTTCTGTAGCATTCAAGGGAATCTTAGTAGAAGAAAACAGCCAGCTCCAGGTAAGACACCTGAAAAATGACAGAAGGCAACAGCATAGAATCATTAGACCTTAAGTGCACATTGCTAGAAGGCAGGGGAAGATAGATCTCTCTACTCTACTATAAATATCTACGGTTGTCTGTTCAGATGCCGGGGCCTGCACCGAATAATATCAAAATGACAGAAGAGTCTGTCTAGAAATAAAGCAGAAAAAGAAAAGAGAAGCAATCCATTTCCTTTGCTATGGAATATCTCAAACTAAGAGATTGTTTATAGCCTTTTTTATCATATACAACCATTTTATATTAAATAAATGTTCATGCTAAATTCCATTGCAATTGCCTATCATTGTTGTCTTAATTAGTTGTGAATCTTTGTTGATCTATTCATTTTAATAACTGCAATCCTAATTAAAGGCAGCAAAGACAGGGTACATGACATCTCAGTCTGGGTTCAGAATACACAGAACATATACCAAAAAATAATGATAATAATTTTAAAACAATACAAATAGTAGCTATTGGTGCTGTATTGCAGCACTGATGCCAGGGAAAAAATCTGTAAGGAGATGTCAAAAAATGGAGATATTGTACCTGCCCTAGTGAAACTTTAATTTGAGTCCCAATAAACTATAAAGTAATAATGAATGTTCACTACATGAACTACGAGTTCGCCTTGAGTTCGGAGAAATCATAGAAATGTTCACAGATATAGCCAAACTCAGCGAAATGCATTGAAGTCAATGGGGATGGACTAACTGAACTAGATTCGATTGGATTATAATGGTGCATAATTTCATGAAAGAAGTCAATAAAATTAATTTCCCAGCAGATTTTACAGCTAAAGAATCTCACTAAAGAATCTTTTTGAAGTTTAAAAATTTTTTTTTTTTAGGTAGAAAACAATGAATACTACTCAGTGCTGACACTAGGGTTTGTGTCACCCAGTATGGTAACCAAGGCCAGATTAAAACCCTCACAGGTCCCTGGGTGACTCGAGTTCCGTAAGAGAAAGTTGATCATTTAAACAATGCAGTGCATTCGTACAAGTCTGCTTAATATAGTGTGGTGATTTCAACTATTAATGGACACTCAAGCGGGTAGTAGGAGCCTTCTTAGTGATTTAAGCCTGAAACACCTGGTGTGGTCCACATCCTCACTTCCCACTAGTGACGCCACTGATATTTCACCCTAACACCTCATTCATTCTGCCACAGATTACCTGTATTCTTTTATGTAGCTCTGTAAATTATGTAGTCCGAGAACACCAGTAACTCAATTCAATTTATGCTTCTAACTCACATCACCAGATAGGAGTGCAGTTTTTCTTTTTTTTTTAAATGTGACTTGCTTCATATTTTCCACATGCAGACACAGTTAAACACACCATTGTACACATTACCATGTTTTCTTCACAGAAAAACTCAGTACACAGAAATCCACAGCTGCCAATTCCCCTTCTTCACTTGCTATTACCAAGCAACCTCTTTATCTTAATTGAGGATGTGAGATAAATACATGAAAATGCTGTTAGACAACTTATCGGAACAAAACTTAAAACCTTTTTCCTTTGTGCCCTCCCCCAACATAACGTATCAGCTATTGAGAGGAGCAAAAGCTTTAGATTTGCCAAAAGTTTTGATCTTGAGTTTTCGATGGGTCTCGACATTTTAGGGTCCCCTGATACCAAAAACATTGATATCTTGATGATGGGTTTGTGTCTGGGTGTCTGTCTGTGAGGAGGGCCCCGCCGCTCTGCCTGCTGCATCTCACTCGGATTCGTGCTAATAAATCGGTACCGCAATCGAATAATGATAAATAGCGAAATACGTGAAGTCACAAATTTAACTGAAATGTTCAAGCAAATTATAGAAAAATACCCAATCTAAATCTGTTAAGTATTTCTCACATGAAAAGCGGACAGACATACGTACAGACATTGGATTTTATATATTATATATTAGTAAACCTTCAAAATAATGTGCAGTTAAAGTCTCAACAGCATTCTCAGCATTTCTGGAGCTTAGTAGAGCCAGATAACTATAAGAATCTTCACCAAGCAGCTCTGAAAATGCCTGCTTTGTTTGGGTCTACATACCCCTGTGAGTCTGCCTTTTCTGACATGAATTTCATGAAATTAAAGTTCAGAACAAGACTGACAGCTGAACATTTAAATGACTCCATACGAGTGAACCTAAGTGGCTACACTCCACCATACACCTCTCTCGTTGACTCCATTCAGTGCCTGTCATCTCGCTAACAAAAAAACTAAAAAACACATCACACATGCAACTGGACATGTGAATACTCTTGTGAAGTGAAACAGTGACATGTAACAAAATGACAAATGAATAAGTATTATCTGTGTATTTGTAATCGCATTGTTTTGTTTTGACAGTATTCATGTTTTAATTCAATAGTGTGAGATACACCAGAAAATGCATACAGACATGCAAAATGCAATGGCAGGTGAACTAAATATTTTTTGTGATGTTTTAATGCAAAATGTGAATTGTGGACACTAACATTTTGTAAATGTTCAGGCAAAACAAGCTTATTCAGTTTGTTTGGGTTGAAATAAGCTATGAGAATAAACATTAGAAAACATGAGTAGCTCTCGGCCATTTTCATTTTGTAAAAGTAGCTCTCAGGGGAAAAAAGGTTGGAGACCCCTGCTCTAGAGCTACTGTAAAACGTCTGGACGGAAAAATTCCAAACTCAAAACTGTTATGAAATGACAATGTGCTGATTAGTTTTTGAGCCAAATCGCGCAAGTGAAAGGCGCTGTAGTGGAACCCTCAAATACTGTAATTCTGCAATTAATTATGAATTCTTCTTGTCAATTACTATTGTAATGACCTATTTTATGACCAGAAAGATCAGCTTCAGAGCGGTAAATAATTATTGAAATGAGTAGTTCGGGTAACTTGGTTCCAAGGGCGCAAAGCCTACTGATGCTCATGTTTGAATTATTTCTTGTGTGAATGCAATGAATTTTGCTGGAAGCAACACACTATTATTTTACAACTTGTTTTGTGTAACGGAACAAATTAAAGTTAGTACAATTCATTTAATTCATAACTACTTCTGCAAAGGCTGGCTTGAAAGTGCAGGGGTCATTTGGTTAAACACTTGCAGGGATGCCAGACCTGATTAACTGGAGAACAAGACCTAAGAGAGAATAACTAATAATAATACTAATAATTATACATTTTATTGATAAAGAACTTTTCTCAAAGATCCTGCAAGTAAGAATTTCACTCTACCTTGTATATGTTTTGTGGCAGATGGCTGGGGCACTTGCCCAGCTGGGACGCCTGGAGGATTAAAAGACTGGGAGGGAGACAATACCTCCCCTGGGATACGAGAGGGCAGACCCCCTGGTTTGTATTGGAGCCATGGGATCAGAACTTGGAAGCTCAACCTTTTTGGGGCCCATGGCCTCCGCCAGGGGGTGCCTGGACAATTGTGGAGCCCAGGACGGCAGTACTTCTGCAACACTGGGAAATACTGCCAGAAGAAAATACGGGGACACCTTGAGTACTTCCGGGTCCCCATACAGCACTTCTGTCACACTCCGAAGTACTGCTGGAATTTAATGGGGCAGCACCTGGACCATATCCAGGTGCACTACATAAGGAGGCTACCTCACTCTGTTCAGGGGGCCGGAGTCAGGCGGTAGAGGATAGAGCTTGCTGGAGAGGAGTGAAGGCAGTGAAAGAATAGAGAAGAAAAGGACTGAGTTATTGTGGGTGATCTGTGCACTGTGTGTAGTTCTGTATAAAAAGGGAAAGAAAATAAAACTGTGTACTTTTGGGACTTGTGTGTCTCGGTTTCTATCTGTGTCTGAGCTGATCTTCCACAGTGTCAATACTGAACCAATGCTGGCCCTATGACCTATGGACACTACAGCTCCTACAGTCCCAGAATGTAATATGTAGAACCATGCAGTTTTTCTAAGATGGGAGAGAAGCCTTGGAGACTCAGTTCTTTTAAAGGTGACAAGAGGGTTGGGGTGTAGGAACACCACTGGGATATACAAGCAGTTGTAGTCTGGTGTTCTCTGAGAAAATGTACAGAAACCCCAATGCCAAGAATAGGACTTGACTAGAAGTAAAACTAACAGAGGTGAACGCTGCATCATACCTGGAGTTCCAAGGAGTGTTATCAGAAAAAGTCTTGTCTTAATGGCAGGAGGATAAAAGGCTGGGATTTGAGCCAGAGACAGAGAGCAAAAGACACGGGAGCCAAAGAGAATGTTTGGTGCAGTCGTGTGATGGACACCCCACATAAGAGAGGGCGTGTAAGATCTGTTAAATCGAGCCCAGAGGGACAACTGGGTAGTACTTTGAATACTGTACATTTATTTGAACTCCACATGTGGTGATCCATCTTTTGAGTTATTGGTTTAATGAAGGTGTGATATTTTGTAGCTTTTGCCTCTTCTGTAATGTTCTGACCTTTATGATCACCTCATATCCCAGTTTCTGCATTTTATATCTTTTCCCTGTGTCTGTTTTTTTCTAAAGATATCTAGATTTTCAACTGCAAAATACATGATGGCTGTTAGTGACATTACAATGACCCTGCTATTATTGAATGAGTCATGCAGATGAATGTCAAAATCAATACTTCATAAGTTGTTGATGTTGTATGATATGATTCATCTCTCATAGACCCCATGATGGAAAATATGTAGCTGTAATCTAATGTATATTTACTTGAACAGTGAAATCAGAACTTGCATTATGTGATTTGGATGGTATGCTAGTGCAATGGTTAGCTTTGCTGCCTCATGGATCAATTGCCCTGGGTTTGAATCCCATGTTCCATCATTTTCCATTGGGATTTTGCAGGTGCTTCCTGTGTCTATATGTGGTTTCCTTAGGGTGGGTGTTAGGTTGATTAAGGATTATACATTTGCATTTTTGTGAAATTGATTTTATGCGTGTGTTTGACTGATGGACTGTTGATATGTCCAGTACTGTTTTTTGCCTGGGGCTCAGTGCTGCTCCCCACCCTTGACTCTAAACTGGAAATAAATAATGTTATGGTATTATACAAATAGGCTTAAGTCTTTTTAGGCCTAAGATTTTGCACCTTTCTTTACAGTAGCCCTCTATTAGAATGTGATTTTCACTTCAATGTATGTTTGTTGTTAAAACTTCAACTATGAACTGTGAATTTCCCCTTGGGATTAATAAAGTATCTATCTATCTGTCTATCTATCTATCTATCTATCTATCTATCATCTGCACAATGTCACTTTGTCACTTTGTAAATGCCTACAGGTCCAGGAGTGGGTATTCAATTGATGATTTTCACTTTTAAACACTACTAATGCATTATAATGATGCTTTTTTATTAAAAAAAAACACACATTTGATTACAAATGGGATATAACCAGTAGATAACAGCATTCTCCAATCATGACTCTATCAATTTACATTAATCTCCAATGCAGCCCACAGGTTGAACACCACTGTCCTATGCAATATTTTCTATTAGTAAAAAAACTAAATTAAACAAAATGAAAATGCATTCAAAATAAAACCCCTCTGACTTGATACCAGGGTAGCTGCAGTCTCTTCCCTATCATTTAAAAAGATGTACTCTAAAATATTTTCACACATGATGCAAAGCTGGTTATGTTACTGGACTGTCAAATTATGGTGACCATAAAGTGCCTTGTAGAACTGGGACTGCATGCAGCTTACTACAGGCAGGGGACAAGGCAGAAGATGTCAATTAGAAAGTGCACTGGCAATGGCAATCTAGATGGCCACGTGATACTCCATGTAGTGAGATTTGCGCACCAAGCTACACTCTGGACATCTTGTAGTCCCGGACCAAACAGTATCAGTATGAGAGACCGACAGACAAGGAATGGATGAAAAACAATGGTGTAATTCATTTACAAGACTACTAGTAAAAAGCAATTAAGTGTCATGGAGTCTTTAGGACACAGTTTTTCTGCAATGACAAACACAAAACCGTAAAAAGAACAAAAACAAAAAATAGTCATTATCTTCTTATATAATACACTACCGTGGCTGTTCATTTGTCTGCCCAGGATTTTAAATCACCTGTAGCTCGCAAACCATTTGACGCATTGACCTGAAGTTTGGTACACATATACTACGTGACGTCTACTATCCGCTTTCGGGGTGATGACTGACCTTCAAGGTTATTCCTTCTTTTTATTTTTATGTTATATTATTGTAGAATCAACTGTTGGCAGTGGACAGCAGGGTGGCTGCATGGCGCATGTCTATGGCCACCGTTTTCATTCCCTAACACCTTCGCCATCACTTCCCCTACCTCTTCATATATTAAATCATTCTTGAGGCAGATTGAAGCCTTAAGTGCCAGCTTAAGTGAAAAATTAAATTGAAAACGTACTAAGTAATTGCAAAACAAACACTGACTTAATCAGTTTTAGTGCAAAAAGATGCCAACAAAAGAAGAGAAGAAGCGAGCTGCTAGGGTGGAGAAAACAAGAGCTGCTCAGGAAGCAGCAAGCACATCAGCCTCTGAGCAAAACAAATACTAAACGTACAGAGAACGAATATGAAAACTATAAATCAAGTATATTTACTGCACGTTATCATGCAGTACGCCATTACTAGTATACAATATTTACAGTCCATTACCCAAAGCCAAATAAAAAAACACACAAAAAAGGCAGCCTTCCTTTTTCAGCAAAACAGTTCAAGAAGAGAATTTCTTTGAATAAAAATTAAGCAAAAATAATCAAAATGAAAAAGTGTACTTGCAAAATATTACACCACCAAAACCAATCCCAAAAAATCCTTCCACCAAAACTAATGCTAGGAGGGTTATAAATAAATATTTACAGTAAAAATCAGCACAAGTCAATTCCCTCTGCTAACACAAATGCTCAAATGCTCCTTGGTTGGTCAAAAGACAGCACTTGCTGGTCGGAAACCTGTTTTTTGTGGATGCAGCAGCCTATCCTATATAACAACTACTTCATATAACCAATAGCAGCAAATGCAGTCTCGCTCACACAGTGCTACACAACACGCACTGTGCAAGCCTGCTATTACTCTGTTTGATTCCTCATTGGCATGCAAATGTGTACCAGAGGCAATGCCATGGATGAACGTGCTGACTCTTACCAATTTTACGGTAAGTTTTCTACACAGTTTTTAACTATGGTGTATTGTGCTGTAAAAGTGTTCACAAAAGGTACTTTAACCTCTAAGGTTCTTTTTATATTGTTGGACAATTTATTACTGATAATGCTTCAGTTAATAGCCTTGATTTAAATGTACACCACGTAAGATTTACCTCTTTAACCAAAGGCCAGAAGCCCCTTCAGGAGCTGCACTCCTTCTGAGGTGTCCCAGATCACAGCCTTTGAAAGGGCTTCACAAATCAAAAACCTGTAAAGCAATATGGCTGAGTTTCTCAACTTCAGTTTCAAGACCTTTGGACAAGACAGCTGGAGCTTCCTCTAGTGGAACCTGGAGAACCCACAAATCCAAGTCATAAATGGCCTTGAAGGATAGCTTCTTTGTAGTACTAAAACGAAAAGCTTGGTCATACTTCTCTACCTGTATGTCATGGACCATATGTTGTCCTCTGTTAGTCAGTTAGTCCCCTGCCAGTTCTCGTTGACTTCAGTCAAAGCTTCCCAAGGTGTTTCATTGCCTTGCTAGACTTCTTTGTTCGTACACTGTAAGGAAAAGGTCATACACCTTTGGACTCACTTTCCCTCTACAATCTGGGATGATTGTACATAGCCTTAAATCCTTCTGCGTTTTTGCCCACCTCTGTTCTAAAGGGCTCCTGCATTCCCACACTGGCATAAGCAGGACTTCTTGTACTACTAATATAAATTGTTGTATGTAAATTTTGAATACACTGTGCCATCCTATTGGTAATATCTTCTCTAGCCAAATCTTGCCAGAGGTGCAAGCCTTTACAATAGGCAGTTCATATTTTTGCAGAGTGAAAGGCAGATGATGATTATGTGAAGAGGTTCATCAAGACAAGAGGTAGATGTGATGAGCCCAGAGAGTAGCTCAAGAAAATGTTGTTGGAGGTGATGGAGATGTTAGAGGTGATGTTGGATGATACTAAAAGAATGGGTCTCAACTCAATGAATGCCTAGAACCATAAAAAGTGGAGTAAGGAGACTTAGTATATCCATTTAAAGGAAAGTATGTTTTTTTTCCATGGCAAAGTTATTTCTTCATAAATATGGTATACATGCATTTGTCATGCGAAATTGTGTTCCGAAGTCCAACATTTTCTATAAATTTTAAAACATAGCATGCCTGCACTAGCATTTTACTAGCATTTACTAGCATGTCCATTTTTCAAGCCTAGACAGTTGTTGGGTATTGATCTGTGTCTTACAGTTACACACATATTGTAAATTAGCTTCTACTTGTCATTTTTGAACAAAAGCCACCAATACTATCAGATTCAGTCATTTTAAAATAAAACCAGCTATGTGTGCTAATGCAGTACTTCTAGTCTTCTGCAACAACCACCTCAGGGAGTTGTGTAATCTTGAAAAATAAAATCACAGTAAGTTTTTCATGACATATGGATAGTTTTGTTTTGATTTACTTACGTATTTATGTGAGGACTCACACAAGCAAACAGAAAACATATCCTTATCTCGAGAAAAATAGTACCAGGAATATGCAAAAGAAGATTATTTTCAGATCCATTTTGTTGTCACAAACATGTATTGAGACCTTGGAATGCATGTGTTTTTAATCAAAACTCAAAGAGGATGTATTCAGTAAGTTTTACACTTTTATTTGTGCCCCTATGCTTCCATTGTAAAGTACAAATGCAGGCAAGTTATTTTTAAACTACTGTACCTGTGTAAGCCCGTTCTGTTAAAAGCTTGGGGTCCTAGAAACTATTGAAATAGTCAGAAAAAAAAATGAAATGTAGAGATATCAGGTAATTGAAAGGAACTACTCTGGGCATTTCTCTCCTAGGAGGATTCGTTTTGCCGATGTGCTCACATCGCTTGTGCATTAGCGGCGGGAGGAAAAGTAAAAGGGACCCGGTTTTGCTTATGTTAGCGGCTAAACGACTTTGTCTTTCTTCTGAAGTTTCATTTTGCTGACATGTTCACCTCGCTCATGTTATTAGCAGCTAAGCAAGTTTTCTGTTTCCTCAGAGGTGGAGCCCTTATCCAACTCCCCCTCTCATTTCCAGGCAGACAGACACACACACTTCCAAGCATAGATGTTGTCAGGGATGCCAGGGGCGACAACCCGGCCGGGATGCCATGAAGGACCGGAAGAGAGCATGCACCCACCTTGGAGCACGTGGGGGCCGACACCTGGGTTTTGGTGGCCACGGGTAGAGGGCTTGGAAGCCCAACCCTGTAGGGGCCCGTGGTCACTGCCAGGTGGCGCCCCGGGGCCTTGGAGACCCTGGACCTCAGCACTTCCGCCACACCAGGAAGTGCTGGGGGGAAGAGAAGCAGGGACACCCGGAGTGCTTCCGGGAGTACAGCCGGCACTTCCGCCACACGGGGGCGTGTCGGTGGAAGATTGCCGGGAAGCACCTGAAGCACATCCGAGTGTGGATAAAAGGGGCCGCCTCCCTTCATTAGAGGCTGGAGTCGGGTGGAAGTAGGACAGAGCAGGAGAAGCAAGAGTGGAGGCGGCCCGAAGAGAGGGATAGTGTGTGGCCATGACTTTGGGGGTTTGTGTGTGCACTTTTGAACATTGTAAATAGACTTGTAAATAAATGTGTGGTGGTGGAAAACAACATGTCTGCCTATCTGTGCCCAGGTTCCGTTCACAATGTTTAAATATAAAATTTATAGAAAACACTGAGCTTTAGAACACATTTTCACGTGGCAGATGCATATACTATGTTTGTGAAAAAATACCTTTGACTTGAAAAATATCATACTCATCCTTAACCCTGGTTAAACCAAGAAAATGGCCATTAAAGAGGTGATAATAATGATGATAATAATGATTAAGGATACAAAACTAAACTGGACAGTTTATTTAGCCACACCTGTACATTGTATACTGTCATTATGCAAAAAGGGATCTTCTGCAGCCTAAAATCATTTGGACATCTGTGGACACATTACAGAATATGCGTCTGAGCACCTAGAGGATAATTGATAAAGTTAATTTTCAGAATCCATTCTCTGGGTACAGGGTCATAGGAAATCAAGGCCTATCTTTCTAGCACTGGGCACAATGCATGGGTAACCCATGCTCCGTTACCAGTTAACAGGAAGTTAATTCATTTAATACACTCATCTTTGAGATGCTTAAAGAAACTGGAATACTTGGAGGCTTCCTGCATCAACATCTTCCCACAGACATTGACCACATAGGGGAATCATATTCAGAAAACTAGCACTTTACCTCTATCCCACTCTTTTCCATTCTACTGTGCTGTATACTGGAAATAAATGTATTCATTATTCTACAGGGAAAGCATTTGCAACTCTATGATCAGGGTGTTGGTTTATTTAATATATCTCTGTTATTGGTTATCTCAAAAGCTTTAAGCCTTACAGCCTACAGACGAAATAATAAAAAATAAGATAAAATTACAGTCACAGACCTACAGGCTTATGTCTTGTTTCTGGCAAAAACAAGAATACTGCCAGCTGTATAAACCCATCAAAATTAGCATGTTGTTAAGTCCAGAGCAGGAAATGCTGCCAAAGAGAAAGCCCCGTGAATAAATGCATTAATTCTCCAATTCTAGCAGACGTTCAGTTGAGTATTTAGAGGTACTTAAAATAGCATCTGGTGTCAACAATATAATAAAGCAGACTTTGAGAACCATTATCTTAAATTAGTATTTTTAAAGTACTACATTGTAGTCAGATGTGAGTGGGGGGTGGCTAACGTGCAGGAAACTGTTAAGTGGTACAGAGCTGCTTGGCACAATTCTTTTCACAGAAGTGCCAGTGTACCTCATCTGAGAAACTCAGTTGGAAATTGTGGCTTTATGTTGCCTGTTTTGAGTAGCAAAATGTTTTTAATCATTACGTTTGCAGCCACTCATCTCCAATTCCAATAAAATAGCTCCAATTTTCAAATTGGATTCAAGAATAAGTAAAATCAAATAATTTAGTTGTGATAAACTTTTCAGTTTCCTAACATGATAAAAGAGGAATGTTGATTAAACACTGAAGCTTTAGTGCGTATAAAGCTAGTTTTTGATTTGTGCTTTTTACTTGCTGTATGTCCTTTTATATGAGTAGAATGACTGTAAGTCACAGGATAAATAAATGTCATCACCAATCAGGTGCATCCCTTCAAGGCCACTCACATTTAAAGGACAAAAGACCTCATTGTCTGCACAAGCTAAATTCTGTCAAGCTATGTGCACAAGTGTCACTTTCTACTAAGTGGGTATTTATTATTGGGTATTATTTTCTGTGTAAGCATTTGTGCAGTATGTTTTCTAAAACAGCTCTTAATTACAGGATTGTACTAGACTGCTTCCTGTGCTAGACAGGGTACAAGTCCATTACTAATGCAGCTCACACTTGCCCAGTTCAGAGGCACCACCTAACATAAAGATAGTTAATATTCCCAAAGAGGTTAGAAACCAAAGTAGCTTGAGAAAATCCACCACAGTGCTATCAGAACATGCGATTCTATCATCCATGTTACTGGGCCATAATTATTTTATATTCATTATCTATCTATCTATGATTATACTGAAAGAAAAAAGAAACAGAACAGTCATTGCTGGGTTAAAATGCTAACCTTTAGTGCTGACACAATAATAAACAAACGAGAACAGGAAAACAGAATAGTACAAAAAAAAAGGAAACAGGAAAGCAATAACAACAGTTAACATTAAAACCAGTCAGCTTGCCCTCCTTCTGTCATCTTCTGTTATAGCCACTGCTGCTTGAGACTTCCAATTCATAGAGCCAATGCAACTGTGAATTTGAAGTATGAGCCTGGTGAAGTGGCTGGTGATTTGCACACAGGACCTTGGCAATTCATAACATCCTAAAGGTGAACTAAAGTTTAGGAAACAAAGGCCAAGGCAGCACCTGTATACCAGCATTTCCCAGGTTAGCTATGGCATTGTCCTACTGTAGGGTCAGATACCTAGGATACATGAGTAGAAGACCTCTGACAGAAACAGCATGGAGCCCGTCTCTTGATGTCCTATCACGGGCATTGTGCAACAATATGGGTGGCAGGTCTGAAGCAATTTTTCAGATGAACCAGTCTGATTTGACAGTCTTGCTCCATGTATTGGTCACTCTATGTATTTGAGACACAAAGCAGTGGCTTAGTCCATAGTGTCTGGCTATACTGGCGCATGACATGAAAACAAAGTATGACCTTTGTCTTGCTGTGACCTAAGGTTTAAAGCAAGGCCTTTTTAAAATTAACCCAATCAGGTATGGATCTGCCTAGATTTCATTCAGTAAAATGAAATCTGACAAGCTTTTCTATGTTTGTACCTCACTCACAAAGACATTGCCACTCAGATGGTCTACAACAAACTGAGGACTTTCTGTGAAAGTACCAAAGCTATTACTATAGTATTCTCATTCCAAAAAATGTATATATATATATATATATATATATATTGTGAATTTGGCCCGGACACAGACAGGCGGACATGTTGTTGTCAAACCACCACACGTTTATTTACAGTATTTACAATAATAATAATGGTCACAAAGACCCCAGTCCAGTGGTCACACAGACCTCAGTCACGTGCACAAACCCCAAACAGTCACAATCCTGGCCACAATACCTTGTCTTCAGGCCGCCTCCACAGCTCCTCTTGCCTCGTCCTCCTTCCACCCGACTCTCGCCTCGAATGAATGGAGATGGCCCCTTTTATAGAGGAACCGGATGAGCCCCAGGTGTTCCCGGCAATCCTCCTCTAGCCACGCCCCAACGTGGCGGAAGTGCCAGCTGTCCTCCCGGCTGCTCTCCGGGCGCCGTCATAAATCTTCCCCCCAGCACTTCCTGGTGTGGCGGAAGTGCTGGGGCAACAAGTCTCCAAGACATCAGGGCACCTCCTGGCGGTGACCACAGGCCCCTACAGGGAAAGGCTTCCATGCCCTTGACCCGTGGCCCCCAAAGCAACCTGGAAGGCAAACCACACGTGATCCAGGCAGGGCTCTGACCCTCTTCCGGTCCCTCCTGGCATCCCGGCCGGGCCATGGCCCCTGGCATCCCTGACAATATATATATATATATATTTTTTTTTAGTCAGTATATACAAGAATACAATGAAACTGGTCTATCAAATCTTCTTTTTCCAAAAGTGGTTGGTAGGGAGCTTACCCTGGAATCATCACGTAAAAGACACACTCACTCCAGTGGAATTAAAAATAAAAGATCAAATTTTTGTTGTCATCTTTCTTTCTTTCTTTCTTTCTTTCTTTTTAAAAAATCCATAACTTCCTGTTCTGGTCACACTGTTTCACAATCTCCAGTCACTGGTTGATTTTCACAATTTTTTTGCGGTGTCTTTTAGATAGCAGGACTAGAAATTGCTATTAAAGGTGCTAACAGGAAATTAAAGAAGGATTCAGAACAGCTGATCTAGTCTGTTTTCTTTGTGGCTGTAAATAAAAGCAACAAACAAACTGGGAAGCAGCTGTGCAACTCCTCAGTCTTTCTCCAGTGTTACTTTTTCATCAGGTGTGTTGCTGTGATACTCTCTGAAAGTTTCAGAATATTCATTTGCAATTAGAAAGGAAAAAATCCAAAGCTTAAAAGAGAAGGAAAATGTGTAGTTAGAAGAAAAGGCAGCAGTTAACTTTAACACAAGAAAGTACTTTGAACAAGCCAAAATACTAAATAAAATGAAAAGTTAATAAAGAGCCAAAGTCAAAAGCCACACTAACAAAACAAAATTTCCTAATCAAAATGGAAAGCATAAGGCTTGTAAAGTTGTTTAAGTTTGTATCTAAAAGCTAGGATATTAAGCATACTGAGCCACCATCTTCAATAGACTTGTAATGGTGTCACAGCTGAATAACCATGTGATTAGTAGCAGGGTCATTGCTAGAAACAATCTGATAGGAACCGTGCAAAATCCACAGAGAACTACATCAAGTGCATTTTACGCAACTGCATTCTATGCCTTATAAATTGTATGTGTCGGGTTTGGTTAATGTCTAAGAAAAGTACAGCATTAAAACGTTACACAGCAAATTTACATCATTTGAAGAGTTTACGAAAATTGTTGGTGAAACTAGAATTGTTATATTCAAAAAGCTGAGTCAAACAATAAATAAATAACACACAAAAAATGTTTTTATTAATTGCAAATACAAACAGATATTAAAAGTATTAATGCAGTGAATTTTTAAACTCCTCTTGGAAGACTCTTACACTCACAAGAGTAATGTCCAACCCCAATAGTTAAATGATACTTCATTTTCTACTATTTCTGTGCACAGAATACTCACAAGCATAAGTACTTGTTCACAACTTACGTCATTTTGTCTGGTTGCATTCAAGTTGTGAGAACCTGCTGGTGCTCTTTGGTGGTAAAAACAATTTAGACAGCTGAGAATAAATTAAAAACAGTAAAAAGCATCATTTTTAATAAACCCCACCACAGTTGCAAAACAATAAGACGATGAAAGCAAAGATATGTATGTATGGCTACAAGAGATCTCTACATGGCTATTATTATACAAAGAATGGGTAACACTTTAGTTTAGGCACTGCAAAAATGCATCTACTACTCATTTATTCTTACATAATAAGAGAAAGGCTTCTTTTGGTCCGATTTACACTTACAAAGTAGCAGTAAACAGGTTATTTATCTCTGTGCAGTGTGGCATATTAAGAAAAAAGACGATTATGAAGGACTTACAGATTTCATACTGAAGTATGCAATATCAAGAGACATATGTTTTTTTAGGCCACTTCTGATTGTTTAAAAGTGAAGTTATTTTACTAGTCCACACTGCACAGAGATGAATAACCACTTTGCTGATGCTTTTTAAGCGCCATTAACAATAAATATGTTATGAGTAATAAATGCAATTTTGCAGTACCTAAAGTGTTACTAAAGTTTGCAATTAGAGGCGTTCTATGTATTTGTGTTTAAATGTGCCTTTCAAACAGTCATCAATCCTTGAAATATGTCGGGTGTGGGCAAAGCATTAGAGTGAAGGATGTGGTTATCAGCTGTACATGTACTGTACATGCACCAGGGTATCTTTCTTGGATTCTGTCCAGCTGAAGTCTCATTTAATATTTTAGTTATGTAGGTGGTCTGACATGAAGGCTGACTGCTCCGTAGGAAGCTCTCCTAAACGGACACTTGGGAGGCTATTTGTTGACTTAAAGGATATACAGAATACTCTGCTCTGCACTTGATAATGTGGACCCATCTTTCCTGGTGAAGTTCTGTGATTAGGTTCTCACTTAAATCACTTGAAATGTATCAAGTGAATGTTCTATCAGCTTAATAAGCTCCCAGTAGATTCCTCTGCAATAATAGTGCCTACATTATAAAAGGATTGGAATTTTACTTATTCTTTGCATTCTGCCTATGTCCTCGAATTTTTCTTACCCTGACACATGAAGTAAAATGTAGCTATAGCAACCATCTGATGTTCACAGAATTTTTCTAAAAAAAATGGGAAAAGAATTTTAAGTTTATAATACTTCAATGTCATACCAAATTTACTAGAATTATAAAGTTTACAAATTTAAATAAATTATTTTTACAGAACAAAAATGTGTATAGAATTTGAATCACTTTCTGGAATGGTGCATGCAGTGATCTTTATAATCAAGACAGAGTTGTGACTGATTGCCTTTTATTTGTATGTATGACAGTGTTCTTATCCACACCATATACACCAACTGTGCTGCTGACAAGACCTTGCCAGTTTCTTAGGATTCAGCAGTTATGAACACATGAAGAATTTAAACCCCTCAACAACAGCCATTAGGAACTGACCAAGGAGGGATTTGTTATCTTCTCTATGATATTTCATTACTTTTACTCTGGATTTAGAGCAGGATTATGATTTGGGAATGTTTTTTTTAAGTGCCTAACACAGTTTTGTTGGCCTTTGGTTTTGTGGGCCCACATTATTCAGTGTTCTAATTGCGATCTCTTTCCAGCAGAGCAATCAGATTGCCTTTGCCACAGCTTCACAACACAGACATGAGCATTTCCGCAGTTAACATTGCAACCAGTGGCTGAATAAATTAGCCTTGCTCCTTCTGTGAGGCACTGCAAGATGTCTTGGCATAAAAAGGTGCTATGTAAGTTAAAGTTGTTGTCGTCGCTACTTTCTCAGTTTAGATGAGACATTTCAGTTGGGCCTATCAGATTTTAATATTTAAAAAAAAATGTTATGTTAGTCAGCCATATGACAGTCAAGTGCCACCTAACTCTGACATGTGTGCCATCTGTTTTAGACCCAGGAACAAAAAAAAAAAAAAAAGTTGTCAGCAACTTCCTCAGAGCCTGTGCCTGACTAATGTGAGGCGAAATCATTCAACTTCTAGCAATTCACAGAGCCAAGTGTGTTGGTTTTCTTATGCTAATAGGGCAATGAATAGACTGTGGCCTGAATCTCAATTAATAAAAAATGCTATATGAATGAAAAAGTGCAGTGTAGAATTTACTGTACTGAGGTGAAACAAGCAGCCTGGAACACAAACATATTTGAGAAGAGCACTTTCAGTGAGTAGGATTAAAGGAAGGCTACACAACTAAACCCTCAAAAAATTTGAAAGTTCTCTTGTGTTAACTTTTTCACAACATTCTGCTATTTAGAACTGGACTGCGATTAATACCATTTCAACACTAATTGCCAAGGTAGCCACATGCTTCCCACCAATGAGCTATAGTGCCTAACATTTCAGGTCAAGGATCTTTCACTTCTAGTCAAGGTGGCACTTTAATAACCACATGATGGAAAGGAACATAACTGGACATCAGTGCCAGGGCCATTTTAACAGCATCATAGGCCCCAAGACAAAGTAGTGCGCTAGAGCCCCAGTTTTGATAGCAAAACAGAAACATACATAGGCATCAGAAACATCATGGGCTCCTATGCTCCTGGGGACCCTGGCCAGTACCCATTGTGCCCATACTTTAAGATGGCCCTGGACATGACTGATTGTGCATCTGTAAATCCTGATCAGTGCCAGGCTCTATCCCAGTGATAGACATCAGGCTGTGAACCAGTAGGCCTAACCCTTGAATTTCACTTTATGTTTCTCTGCAGAAATGTGCATTTAAAGACAAATAACTGCTGTGTTATTTTTAAAGAGTGTCTAAAATTGGAAACAATAACAGATGTGGTCAAAACTAGTAAAAGTCATACACAGAATGCTGTATAGCGGAAGAGGACTTGACAAAGCAGGAATCGGAATTGAAACACTGGAGTGAGAAGTCAAAACAGGACTGAGCCATTGACAATTGAATAAGGAAGACAAAAGTGGAAGAAGTAACGCAGAGAAGCAAGCTGAGAGATAAGAAACAAAAAAAAAAAAACAGAAGAAAAGGAAATTAGAGTCAAAACAAAACAAATGCTAAAAGCTGGACAGTTTAATCTAAAAATTCACCTCAAAAGTAGACAAACTTGGTGCATAAGCCTTGATGAATCTGGCCTTCACTGGCCTTATGCTTCCGTGGTGCTGGGAAAGGCTAGGAATAGATCGGGCCGCTAGAAAACAATCTAGCAGTAAAGCCTCAGGGCTTCATTAAGTTATCCAAAACCCCAGGAGCAGTTCTCAAGGTTTTGTTGGAAATGGACAAGGGCTGGCACTTAAGGAGTTTAGGGAAACCTCATTATTATTATGTTCTCAATGGTCTCCTATATTGTGTATTTGGCCGCACTTTCAAGGAGTAGAAAGTTGAGTGAAAGATTATGTCCTGTCCCCACAATCTAAGCAACTTCATCTATCCACCTAATACTAGAAAGTAAGGACATTGTAGAAAGCAATTTTTCTGACTCACACTTAAAAAAGAGCAAAACAGACAAGTTTCGATTTACATAGACTTTCATGAAACTAATACTAAAATTCATTTTGCTATAAATTTTGCAATTGTGAGACATGAAGCTCACTTTTTTTTTGGAGATTTTGTTTATAAGGATAGAAAACAAAGAATATTGTTCCTTAAACACGTTACACTTTTGCATTTACCGGTGTTTTCTTCTGCAACTGCATAATGCATGCCAGTAAAATTAATTCTATTTATGCCACTTGTTACCTTTAGTGCCAATTTGTCTGTTCACCCATCATATTCAAGCGGTGAAATCCACTTGGCATTTATTGGCATAAATGGAGACATACTGAGTTCTTATGGTAAAATCTGTATAAAAAACTTAGATATTTGTCAACCTATTTTCACAAAATCTGTTTTGTTATAATTATTAGGCATGTCCACATATGTATAACCATTTTTCCAATTTATGCAATGTACTATTTGTAAAACCTTTGTTATTAATAGCTGCAGGTGGCAGTGATGATACTATTATTTTTGCTCTTATTTTCTTTGAAGTGTGTCTGATATTCATAGGAATTTCATCCTCCATGCAGTATGTTGACTTGTGTTAATTTATTATGCACTTAGTGCAGTTAACCTAACCTAATGTTACATATAACTTAAATTCCATAGAACAGTATCTAGTAACAAGAGAGAGAGAGAGGTTAAGCGCACGCGCTGATACAGCACATTGCCGCACCCACTACATGGCAAATCAACTCAGGACCCCAGATTAGGACCTGTGTGCAGCCATGCAACGGGTGACACCTCAGCACCACACTAGTTCAGATGGAATGGAACAGTGTGAGTTTTTTTATGGTGGCTAGGACACATCTTATTGGTTCTGTATCTAATAAATGAGTAAACAGGTGGGATGTACCTAAGAATGAAAAAATCACGTCATAAAAAAAAGCATGGCAGTGACACAATTCCAGAAATAAAGGTACAAGTTGTCGCTGTACCATTAGGGGCTATGCCAACAGTACCACTGGCATGGCAATGATAGCATACAGCTTTTTTTAAGGGTACAAATATCATGTTCATGCTGAGGTGTTGTTGTTCATGCACCTTAAGAGTACAGCCCTGCTGAAAACTTATATTGTTTTTTTTTTCCCTCGACGGTGCATAGTGGAAGGTGAAAAGAGAACAGACTGGTCAGGGGTCAGAGTCAAATAAGAAGAGGAACACCATACCAATTTAACTTACAAAAAAGGGGAAAGGCAGAAGATATGTGGGGCTACAACACCTTCAAGTACCCTTGGGTAATCACAAATACAGCAGACTGCTTTGAATAGCATTGACAGCAATGTTAAAATACAGTTAATATCCAGAATGCCTTGCATTTGCAAAGCTTTGATCAAAATCTTATCAGTAAACCATTTTTTCCAAATTACCTGAAACATTACATATAATAGTGCATCTATTTTATTTAAATGAACTTTGCAGTGGCTACTATTGAATGACATAATGATGACCAATATGACTGTCAACCCCATCCAGTCTCATAAGCGTTAATCTCCTTGAAACAATATGATTTGTGCATATTAATTATAATAAGTAAATGTACACTAATGTATCAGTACTTGAAAATAAAATATTATTACTTAATGTCCATATAAACATGAATCTTTAATAAATATTTTGATGTGAATGCAGTTAAACAAATCAAAATATCAATATATTGATGTTTTTTCACATGATTTTAGTCTGACAGAGCTAAATAGACAATAGTGGTAACAGAAATTACAAACTAGTAATAAAAATTAAAATACACTTAAAACAGCTCTCATTTGTGAAAAGGGATTTGATCCTGTCTTGTCTGCAGGTTTCTCCTCTCCTTGTATTTACAGGATGCAAAGTCAAAGTCACAGGTAAGACTGATGAAGAAGTTGACCTCTCTAAGATGCCGGCTCGGCTGACCGCCCTGGCTGAAGCAAATATGACATCAATGTGTGTATATCTAGGATGAAGACACACTAACATGCACTATCGCATATATTACTGCGTTTTCTCCACAGAAAAACTGATATCACCAATAGCTGTGTTCTTCCCCACTCTGTTATCTACCTACCTCATGTTTCCTGACTCTTGCCGTATCAGGGCCTGCACGCTTTCTAGGCAGAAAATGTAACTTCTTGTGTCAATGGTATGAATTTCACAGGAAGCAAAACCCCATTTATTTTGTGAATTTTTTTGCAAAGCAAAACTTCGAATTAATGCAAGTTCAATTTCTTGCAGATCGTTTCACTCATCACTACTCACAATATTTAATAAGTAGGATGACATGTCCCCTTATGTTTGAAAATGTGCCTAATCATTGAAACAACTGTGATAAATCCATAAAACTAACACATTATTCCTTAAAACATTGCATAAAGCTTTGAACCTTTGATATTCCCAAGATAGGGAGACTTTGAAGAGTCAAAGCTTTACCTGATCACCCCAAACCTAACATCATTTTCAAGAATCCAAGTTCATATAATGGAGATGCATTGACACAATACTGGGGGTCTTCTCCATCCAGTTACACCAAGTGAAGACTGAAGTGCCATTTGTATGGATTCCATTGCCTCAATTACTGTCCCTTTTTATCTTCCTTAGGATCGAAAACTAATTCCTCAACTTCAAGTCAGTCTGACTTGACAAATCAACACTTGTTGGTACAGTTTATCTACAGTAAAATATGAGCCAATATATTTAATAGCTTTAATTAATATTATGCAAGTACTGTCTGTACAATAAAATGTGACAAAATACATCCATTCATTTTGATTTTGTAATTAGTTATTTAATCACAAAATCTGTTATGAGAACAATGGACTACAGAACAGAGTACAACTTGAGCACCTGTGCTGTGGTTGAATTCAGGACACCTTGGAGTAAAAAAAGTTACACCATCATTGAATAATGAGGAAAGGCAACATTCTTCCTTACATGTGGAATATGGAGGGAGTAAGGCATTTGCAAGTAAACAACAATGTTTGTTACATTATGTTACATAAACGTTTCAGAGAATTTTGACTCTTATTGCACAGTCTGATAAAACTTGAACAAATTTGGAATACTTTATGGTTGAAAGTATGAAATATTCTGCATAACCTTGCACAATATAACAAAATATACCCAATGGTGTTCTCTCTGCTATCATTTAATGTAGATGGAGAGACACAAAAGATTTGCATTCTACAGTTTCCAGACTCTGGCATTCTGCCAACAGTCTCTTTAAAATGACTCATTGTTGTCACCGTTTTTGTGTTTTTACAAGACTCTGACAAGACATTTGTCTGTTTTTGTGGCAACGAATTGGACTGATGCATAACCGGTGGCAAAATTAACATAATAGTAATGGACATTAATACCTTCAACCTGCTGGAGTTGTATTTAGCAATCCTGAAAAGATTACAAAATACCTCCTTAGTTGCTTTTATCCTATTTCCTTGACTTTCAGCCACAGTGGACATGTGATTGCTAACTGGATTTTTGCCAAGCCCCTTGTGACTGTCCTCAAGTTATGAAGCCTTGCAATGCATGCAATGTGCTGAATAGACAGTTGAGACTGTGAGCCAAGTTAGCTGATGACATTTCAAGCCTTTGGAATGCAGGAACAATAGTGTTACTTTGCTGAGTGATAGCAATGCTGGTTAAAGTATGCCCGCTCCACATTGCAGTATCTTGCTTTATTGTATAAAGCAATTCACATATTCTGATTCTTTTAAGAATACATTTTTTGCATGATTGTCGAAGAGATTATAAAAATGGCTTTACCAATGATGGTTCAAAACACATTAGAGCAACAGAATAAAAGTAGCAAAGAAACAAATAAGCACTAGCAACCTCCTTCATTTTTTCCTAACATTTTTAAAAACATATTGCTATTTAAATCATATTCATTTCTTTCAAGGAGAGAAAGTACACATGCTTAGACTGTGTGTGCTTTTGCTGCCACACTGAGCGTTCGCCAGATGAAAATTGTGGATTTTCCTTCTCAGCAGGTTCACACCCATGGAGCTGCAAATTTATATAAAACGTGAGACTGCAGAAATTAGGATTTATAAATTTGCTACATCAGGCCCAATAAAATATTTTAGTGCTTTTTACAGAGTGCTTTAAAAATGTCCTTGAAAGCTCTAAATTTGCCCCCATAATTTTACATCTAATAGCCCTAAGTGATAAACTGGAATGATGCCCATCTCAGCTTCTGACACTTTTAAAACTTCCTGTATGCTGCAAGATTACATGACATGTTTTTTCCACTGACAAAAAGCAAATATATCTCATATTGTACAATCCCAAATCAGCAAAAGTTGTGACAGTATGGAAAATACAAAAAAAGCAGTGATTCTTAAATTTATTTATAAACCCAAGATAGTTCATTTCTTGTTTGCTCAACTTCATTTAATTTGCTAATATACATCCATTCCTGTATTTCAGACCTGCACCACATTCCCAAAAAAGTTCAGATGGGGGCAAATTAGGGCCATTAATGAGGTAAAATAATTAAATAATGATGTGATTTCAAACAGGTGATGTCAACATGCGATTGTAATCATGATTTGGTACAAAAGCAGTATGCATGAAAGGCTGAGACTTGAGGAGCAAAGATGGGCAAAGGATCTCCAGTTTGTCAAAAAATAAGTGAGCAAAAAACAATGTTCCTCAAAGAAAGAGTGGAAGAGAATTGCATATTTCTCACTCTGCAGTGCACAATATCATTAAACGATTCAAGAATTCTGGAGGAATTTCAGTGCATTAAAGGCAAGGGAGCAAGCCTAAGCTTCAATCCCTCAGACGGCACTGCATCAAGAACCATCACTTATCAACAGCTGATATAACCATATAGGCAAGGGATTACCTTGGCAATTATTTGTCAAGCACTACAATATGGAGTTACATTAACAAATGCCACTTAAAACTTTACTGTTCAAAAGAGAAGCCTTATGTTAACCGTGTCCAGAAGCGGCATCAACTTTTCTGGGCTTGGAGGCATTTAGGATGGACCATCACATAGTGGAAATGTGTATTAAGGTCAGACAAATCAGTATTCCAGATCTTTTTTGGAAGAAATGGACATCCAGACGTGCTCCAGATCAAAGATGAAAAGGACCATCCAGACATCAGCAACAAGTCCAAAAGCCAGGGTGTGTCATGGTATGGGTTTGTGTCGGTACCCTTGGCAAAGGTTATCTATACTTCTGTGATGGCAGCATTAATGCAGAAAAGTACACTGAGATTTTGGAGCAATGTACAGTATGCTATCCAGGAATTGATGTATATTAACAAACGAAATGAAGCTGACCAGACAAAACATGAAATATCTGTCATACTGTCTGCAATGAAATAAAAGTCAAAGTAAATTTAAGAATCACTGCTTTTTTCCCATACTGTCCCAACCTTTTTCTGATTTGAGGTTGTACAGTATATAAGTTTTCTTTAATGTCATTCTTGTGTTGTCTTTGCTTTGTGCTTAGGGCCATTGTTCCGTTAGAAAGTTAACCTTTGGCTCATTCTTGGATCCAGAGCACTCTGGAGTAAGTTTACATTAAGGGTATCTCTGTATTTTGCTTTAT
This sequence comes from Polypterus senegalus, assembly GCF_016835505.1. Lineage (NCBI taxonomy): Eukaryota > Metazoa > Chordata > Cladistia > Polypteriformes > Polypteridae > Polypterus > Polypterus senegalus. Next base: position 245,549,383 of record NC_053156.1, on the reverse strand, counting down.
TCCGTGACGGATGTCCTTCTGGCACTCTCCACACAGGTTCTCTGGAGCTCAGCTCAGAGTAATCAATTGGTTCTTGGTCACCCCTCTTACCATGACCCGTCTCCCCCAACTGCTGAGTTTGGCTGAGTCATGGATGATCAAAACTTCTTCCGTTTAAGAAATATGGAGACCACTAGGGAACCTTCAAATCTTTAGAATATTTTGTAGCCTTTCGAAGATCTACATCTACATCACTACATCTCTCTCTATGCTATATACTGTATACCCTGCAGTTCTTTCTTATATTCTGTAAGTGCCTTGAGCATGGCAAAGGCGCTATATAAATAAAATGTATTATTATTATTATTATTATTATTATTATTATTATTATTATTATTATTATCTCAACAAATCCCTGTCTCAAAATGTAATTCCTTCAATTTCAATCTCATAGCTTTATTTTTGCTCTGATACAAACTGTCATATGTAGGACCTTTTAGAGACAGGTGTGTGTGTCTTTAGCAATCATGTCTAATCAATTGAATTCAATGCATGTGGACATCAAACAAGGTATAGAAACATCTTTACAATGATCAATACAATGGGATGCACCTAAGTCAAATTTCAAGATTCAGAGCAAGGGGGTGATATTTCTTTTTAATAAAAATTGTAAAAATGACTAAAATGCCTTTGTTTTTAATTTTCATATCCTAGGCTATTGAGTGTCGTTTGAGAATGGGAAACAATTAATTTTAATGATTTTGATTAACTTAAATTATTAAATGATGAGGCTGCACAATAACAAAATGTGTAAAACGTGAAGTGAGGTATGAATTCTTCCTGAAGGCACTTTATGTCCAGTATAAACTCTTTATGTGACAATATTTGTTTTTATGATTGTGTATTCAGCAACCTTACAACTTGTGGGGAGATGTAGAGGGAATATGCAAGCTCCACAGTGATAATGGCCAGATATGAGGGTACATATAATCCTCCGCACCATGTTTCAACAATAATACCAAGGAAACAAAACATTCAAAAATAAGGCATTCAATGAGTATGAGGAACAGGCTAACTGCAGAAGGAACCAAACAGCAAATAAAGAAAGTTAAAAGAAATAACCCTGTAGCCTCTGCACATCTAACTAACCAAGCTTGGTTTTCCTATTGAAAAGGTGGAGTGCTGTTCTCTTTACCACCAGCCTAATACAGTTCACTAAAATCATGTCACATTATTCTTTCCATTTTCCTTATCCCGGTAGGAACCACTTAGCCTCTCAGTAGCCAGGCAAGTGCTTGCTACCAGCTCTCCAGGTGTCCTTTCCCTGAGGCATTGGCATTAGTATGGTATGGCTTGAAACCCAATTTTATAGGGCCTTACTTGTGTTTAACTCCAGTACAGGTATAATCTCAGCAACAGCAGTCACCTACCAATTAAAAAATGGCCAAATAATGAACCATGTCACACAGACATAGTCTGAGTAAAGTAAGCTGTGAAATTTTATATAGCCACAGGTATATGACAGCTATAATTTAAATAATCTAAGTAAAGCATTAATAGGCATGTCTTATGTTTCTTTCATGTGTCTCTAGTTTTACATTTATTTCATCTGGATTATAAAATACTAGCTGTATAAGCCCATGCTTTAAAAAGTCATCAGAAAAAAAACGAAATGTAGAGATGTCAGGTAATTGAAGGGAACAACTCTGGACATCTCTCTCCTAGGAGGTTTCGTTTTGCCGACGTGCTCGCATCGCTTGTGTATTAACCGCTAAGCGAGTTTCTGTTTCCTGGGAGGTGGAGCCCTTACCCCGACTCCACCTCTCACTTCCAGGCCGGACAGACAGACACACACACACTTACACATGTAGACGTTTATATATAAGATAAAGGAATGGGCAACTGTCAGCTGTAGGGTGTTCCAATATGTTCTTCTATGATTTTGCCCACTGGTGGACAGGGATCTAGTCAAGGATTGATCCTTGTGCCCGACAATGCATAAATACTTTCAGATAACTGCAGCCCTGTGATAGAAGAGGATGAAAAAGAAAATAGTAATCTTATTAAGAATGATTCCTTTCACTATTCCACTGACAAATAATTTTGCTTTATCTGTATATTACTACACTTAGAAATGAATTCATATTCATTTATTTACATATACTGCCTGTCTTTACACTTTCAGAGTAAATGTCAAAGAAATATAAAAGATAAATAACAAATGCCGCAATTGGATAGAATTGCTTTGTAATTATGAAACCCAGGATAAAATGTTTGTTTGTATTCAGAAAACATCTTTCACTGCCTAAGAGGAGATCTGTTATTTATACTATATGTCAATGGCTTCGCAGCAATATGATTCTTTTGCACCCTGCATTGATGTTATTGCCTGGATAGGCTGACTGAGTAGAGCAGAAACAGAATTTTTTTAAGCCTCTGCTAAGGGTGGGAGAAGTAACTAAATAAACAGCCATGCACAGGATTAGCAAAGGAGTAAAGCACTCACTGAACGATATGAAGGAGAATGGGAAGAAACCAACTCACATGATAACACACCAAAAGATGTGCACCCAGCCGCCAAAACAGACACAGTCAAGAAAATGCGTATATTATGGCTATCAAGCTTCTATTTTAAGATCATCTTTGCCTTTTGCAGCAAACAATATTTATCTGTGCTTTGTTTTCTTTTACTATCTAGGTCTATTATTACATGAAACATATAAACACACTTACTGAGGTCAGACTGGTCCTCAGATGGTTCACCTACTGGCCAAATTTATTCAGAAAAAAGAAACTTTTAATTTTACTTTTCTGCCGAGGAAATATAATACACAGCATTGAGTGTTGTTTATTTCACTGGAAACAGTTTAACCAGAAAATGTTGCAAGACGATCCTTTTTTTATAATCTTATAATCTGAATGACTACAGCTTTTTTTAGCTACTGCATTTCTCCTTCAAAAAAAAAAAAAAAAAACTTGCTTCACTGCTTGCTTTGATGTTTGTGAATTGTGACAAAGCTTCACTTTCGTGTCTTCTTCAGCTGATTGTGGGAACTTTTGTGTTGCAAGTTTCTTTCTACCATCTGCTGCCGACCTCGGACAGATGATAAAGTTAGCATCTTCCCACAGCATCCTCCCTTTCCAAAGCTTGTTCCAGGAACACACAGTGAGTCAGCCGCACAGCTGAAGTGCTTGACTGAACTCTGACGCCCTCCAAGTCAAAATCTATGTGTCACAACTTCTGCAGGTGTGTGGCTTTATAGAAAGGGAATATTTTCATCTGTATCCTTAAGATGAGACATGATAAAGGAGGCCCCAATTTAAAATTTCACAAATAGTGCATTATATTATATTATATTATATTATATTATATTATATTATATTATATTATATTATATTATATTATATTATATTATCCATCCATCCATTTTCCAACCCGCTGAATCCGAATACAGGGTCACGGGGGTCTGCTGGAGCCAATCCCAGCCAACACAGGGCACAAGGCAGAAACCAATCCTGGGCAGGGTGCCAACCCACCGCAGTATATTATATTATATTATATTATATTATATTATATTATATTATATTATATTATATTATATTATATTATATTATATATGATGGACAAGCACCATATTCAGAGTTAGTTACTGCTTAAATCTTACCAGGATAGGTTGTGTGATTCTGAACAGGATTAAAGGGGTCTGTTAAAGGATGGATGGAATATCTCTAAAAGCTCAATCTCTGTTTCTTGATTTGCACTTAATGTACACGGTCACAGTACAAGCAAATGCAAATGAAACTTTTCAGGGATCCTCTTATCCAGGAAGAAGTCAACAATTTCTTGATCAGGAAAAAAGCATTCTAGCATCTAAATACTGCAAAAAGACACCAATGTCTGAGAATAAATACATCAGCTGTAAATAGAGCTGCAGTTTCTCAAACACCTGAGACTTCACAAGAGTCACAGACCTGACCTGAGCTGAAGGACAGTTACCTAAAGATACCAGGATTAAAAGGCACCTTGTGTTTCCCATGATCAAATTTATGTACCATGTTCAATAGTTTGGAACTTGTATGCCCTCATTGTGTTCATAAGAATTACTTATGAACACTTTGAAATCACTTGGTTTTTTTTTTGATTCAATGTCTCCCCTGTGTCTGCGTGGGTTTCCTCTGGGCGCTCCGGTTTCCTCCCACAATCCAAAGACATGCAGGTTAGGTGGATTGGCGATTCTAAATTGGCCCTAGTTAGTGCTTGGTGTGTAGGTGTGTTTGTGTGTGTCCTGTGGTGGGTTGGCACCCTGCCCAGGATTGGTTCCTGCCTTGTGCCCTGTGTTGGCTGGGATTGGCTCCAGCAGACCCCCGTGACCCTGTATTCGGATTCAGCGGGTTAGGGAATGGATGGCTTGATGGATGGATGGTTCAATGTCCCCTGACTCACTAGCACATGTGATATACTGTTCAACTCATCTTGATGTCTAGTCATGCAAGAAATGCAAGCTTTTGGGGTTATTTTCTAATTTTGGGCCCCCTATTTTTAGTCCATTTTTGGACAATATTTTGTGCAGGAAATTACACCCTTATGATAAGAATAAACCAATACTGATCTTCAGCAAAAATGATCAGAAAGACTTGAGGCTGTGCATACCACATACACCAACCTCAGGGGTTCACCTTCTAATAAGATACAAGGACCCAAAGTTACTACTTTTCACAAAACGTCTAAAAATGGACATTGGTAATATAGGCATGTGAAGTGTCATTTTATGCTATTTAGATGTTGCTGGTCACAATTATTGATATTATGATATTTTTGATATTTAATCCTGTACTGTTAGCCATCCAAGAACCACTCCCTGAAGGTTAAAAATGACAAATTTCAAACATATGCGGGTTGGATACTATTTTAGACAGTCAGTGATTTCAGTGATTTTGAGGTCAGTGATTATGAGTATATGAATACTTGCTCACCTACTAGGGAGCAGTCTGGTTTTACACCTAAGAAGTCTACCATTGACTGCATCCTGGTACTGAGGGTTCTCCTCAAGCACAAATGGGAATATTGGCAGTTTCTTTGCAGCCTTTGTCAATTTTCGTAAAGCATTCAACTCAGTTGATCGAGCTGCCCTGTGGGACATCCTAAGACTTCACAGGATCCCCCTGAAGTTGCTGAATATCATGGCTGGCCTGTTCACTGGTACTGTGAGTGCAGTGCAGAGTGGAGGCAGAACATCTGCTTTTCTCCCAATTGATTCTAGAGTTCGTTATTGGTGTGCTATTGTTCCAACTCTGTTCAGTACTTGCATGGACTGTATTTTGCGCATTGTCGTGGGGTCTAGTGGCTGTGGGGCACCTTGGTGAAGAAATATTCACTGATCTTGACTTTGCTGATGATGCTGTGATCTTCGGGGAGTCAATGGAGGCTCTGATCACGGCTCTCGACAGACTGAGTGAGGAGTTTGAGTGTCTGGGATTATGAGAATCCTGGATAAAAAACAAGTTCCAGGCCTTTAATGACCTCTTGGTCATAGCCATCAGAAGTGTGTCTATCTGCAGAAAGAGTGTCGACCTTGTTGAGAGGTTTACTTACTCGGCAGTGACATTCATGTCTTTGGTGACTCTTCCTATGAAATTTGTAGATCAGAGATCATAGGGGTCATGAGGTTGCTGGACTGTGGCGCTCCCGATATCTCAGCCAAAGGATGAAGGTCCAAGTCTTTAGAGTCCAGCTGCTTCCTGTTTTGCTATATTGTTGTGAGACATGGACACTATTCAGTGACCTGAGATGAAGATTGGACTCTTTCAATACTGTGTCTCTCTGGAGAATCTTTGGGTACTGCTGGTTTGACTTTGGGTCAAACAGGCGGTTGGTTCACAGAGTCTTGAATGAGGCACATTACCTGCATTGTGAGGGACCGTCAGTTACGCCATGCATGTCTGCTGGAGGATTTCCAACCAGGATCCCGAACTGTTTTGTCGTGTGGTGCATACTCCCCAACCTGATCTAATTATGAAAATGATATTAGTTTTGATTTTTAATCCTTTACAAGTGATCTATGCCTCTTTGGACCTGTATGAGAGGGTGAAAAATGTCAAATTTCTATTACAGTTGAGAAAATTTAGACTTTAAATATTTAAAATAAAGAACATATTTAATAGGACATTTTAATATTTCAAATATTGTTGTTTATTATGTACAGTACTTCTACCATCCATCCATCCATTTTCTAACCCGCTGAATCCGAATAGGGTCACGGGGGTCTGCTGGAGCCAATCCCAGCCAACGAACCAATCCTGGGCAGGGTGCCAACCCACCGCAGGACACACACAAACACACCCACACACCAGGGCCAATTTAGAATCGCCAATCCACCTAACCTGCATGTCTTTGGATTGTGGGAGGAAACCGAGCGCCCGGCGGAAACCCACGCAGACACGGGAGAACATGCAAACTCCACGAGGGAGGACCCGGGAAGTGAACCCGGGTCTCCTAACTGCGAGGCAGCAGCGCTACCACTGCACCACCGTGCCGCCCTACTTTTACCTCATGAAGTAAATAATTACATTTATTTTGAACACCCCAACCTAGGCTAATTCAGACTTTGAAATTTGATAATGATAAAAAACATTGTACATTAAACTGCTTTATAATTAAAATTATTTTAAAATTAAAAAATTACATTAAAAAAAATATTTTTCAATGTAGACAGTCTTTGACCCCATGCGACCCTGATTTGGAATAAGCTGGTGTGAAAATATTATCTTTTGCCTCGAGATCTATTCTTTATATCAGGTTATCTGTCAGTTTGTTTCTTTACGCACAGCTTTGTTTTTCAAGACAGAGTCCTGTAATTTGGCACACAGGCACCTCTCACCCTATTTTTCACATTTATACATTGACCTTCAGATTCATTAATTACCAAAAAGGACACTTTCTACCTTGAACATTTCAAGTTCAGTCTTTGAAATAAGGCAGGGAAAGTCCTTAGATTTAATGTTCCCCTAATAAATTCTTTTTTTTATTATTTTGAAACAGATTCCACATTTCACAATATGTTGTACACAATATGCTGCAACATTTCTAGAATTTTCAATAAATAAAAATAGACCAACTGGTCTACAATTGAAAGTTGCACAATAGAACTAATTTCATATTCTAATATTTTTTCAAGAAGAAACTGCATGTTGCGCTGGTCCACCATTGCTGCTTCTAAAGTAAAAGAAGCTCACGAAACTGAAACATGGGTATAGGTTGAAGTAAGGTTGCAGGCCTAGCAAGTGCCTCATAACATGATGTTCAAAACATAATGGAACATCAGCTTATTTTAACCCTTCTCAAGTAGATTACTGTTTCCCCGAAAAAGACTTTGGAAATTTTGTATTTTCATGTTTGGATGATAATTACAAGAAATCAGAATGGCTTAATGAAAGAGCAATATTGACCCCAAATTATGATGCAGTAGACACAGATCATCAAACAGATATGACCTGAGGCAGAATTCTCACAGAGCAGATACTTTTTGAACCGGGCTAGGCCAAGCCAGTCAACACACAACCCCTGTCCCCCCCACTGAAGAATTACCTCCCAAATCTCCTAAAACCACCTAACACAAGTTAACAGACAAGTTAACCTCATTCACTCCTAGACACTCTTATTCAACCACCCACTCATTCACATCACTCGCACGTTACGTCAGTTCAAACCTGTGGATTTTTTACTGGATCTATGTAAGATAAAGAATCATCAACATTATGTTGCACTGATTCATTCTGGTGTTGTTATCATTCCAAATGAACAAATTTGATTACTTAAATTCTTTTTTTTTTCTCATGTAAATCCATAGCGGTCATACCGAATCATTTAACATTTGCTGATTAGGCAGGAAGTAACATTCAAAGTTTACATTGTAAATGAGCTATTAGAACAAGTTAGTTAGCAAAACTTCCAGCATCACATTGTCTTAAGAGTAAAATTGATAAAATGAATTGTCACTTCAATGAAGAATGGACCTAATATGTCTTTATAAATTCATCATTCCAGAATGCTTGGCCAACCTGTCTGATATACTGTATAAGGTTGAAGGTGACTACCATAAAAATTACAATGAGATGAACTACTATCTTCTGAAAAACAGCACTTTCAATGAATCATATCCACCAGTTTGAAGTCCGGTGCAGGAACATAAAAACTTTGAAATGAGCTGCAATTACAGCAGGAAAATATTCACTAACTTATCACGAGCGAGCCACAAGTAATTTCCCCCAGGCTTCATGGGTACTGTCTAAGCACAATCAAGCCTTCACTGATGCAGAAGTAATGAAAGTGTGCATTATAGGCATTTCCTCAGAGCTTAATAGTGATAAATTAATAGATAGATGTATCCCTAGCCACTGATGAATAGGCAGGCAACATTTTCCAAGCTTTGCATTCATTAATGGCATGAATTCAGCATGTTCCTGTTTCACACTCTCTGTATGTACCCTCTGTATGTACCCGATTTTATAGATGGGTTATGTTTACAGATGCTTTTAATAAACTGTCCAAAAAACATAACATGATTGTACAGTATCTTTGATTTCCTCCAACATTCTCAGCTACACCTCAGGTGGTTCCAATACATTTTAATGTGTTAATGAAGTTGAAAGTACCAATACACTGACACAAACATAAGTTAATGGCCATTGAGATAGCAGAGTTCCTTTTATGCCATTTCAGCACACAGAGTCTCACTTGTATGCTTCTCCACTGATCATTAGTCCATACAGTATATTAACTGTTGATGAGCCTTTGCCTCAACTTCCACACACGATGAAATGTCACTTGAGAAATATGTGTGAATGGAGGATTGGCGTGTCTGGTGAGGCAACAAGGCACCTCAGACGGCACTGTGTTTAGAGTGTCATTGTTTATTTACATTACAGATAATAATACAAAAACTGAGAGTTCAGTATGAACCATAAGAGTGTTATACATACCGAGTCCCTAATTTATATATTTACAGTGTATATATATTACATAGTTTACAGTCAGTACACACTCCACTGCACCCTGCGCAAGGATCGAACCTCGGACGTCAGCTCCAGAGATGAAATCCTTTTACGTTGGGCCACAGAGTGTGGTACGTTTATTTGGCAGCCTGGAGATCGGAGTAATTACATTCATATCATCAGTAGTCAGAGTCTTGATGTGATTGTATGGGTGGTTCAATCCCCACGTGGGGTGCAGTGGAGTGTGTACACCTGATGAGCCCAAATTAGGGCGAAACACGTGTCGCATACTCTTTGCATTATTTGACAGTAAACTTTGTAACATTCTATGATATGCTTCTCGCAAGTGAGAGGGCCCGTGGCGGATGTTTGCAGACCGGCAGACCAACCACATGCGTTACCTGGTAGGTAACCACCCATATAATCAGATTTAGACTCATTCATGGCATTCGTAGTCTGAATCACAATCTGCTTGTATGGGTGGTTACCTACCAGGTAACGCATGTGGTTGGTCAGCAAGTCGGCTATATACTGTAGAGAGAGAGAGAGAGAGAGTTTGTACAATTTATTGTTATTTCCTGGAATATTATAAAGTTTCAGTCACAGGTATGTCTGTTAAATGTCTTTTCAGTGGCAAAGCACATGTTCAGTTAAAAAAGCAGGTGTTTTTAAGCTTGCAGGACAGAATCTAGAAATTGCCAAGGTATTTAAAGAAGCACACGGGATGACCAAAGCAGCCAAGTTTCATTTCCCAATCAATTTCACAATACTCAAATAAAAATAAAAATGTGGGTCAGACAGAAGTGCTGAAGATTTTATACATTTTAATGCTTTCAATGTGTATTTGGTGTATTTTATTGATTTAAAGCTAATCCTTTTATTTTTTCATATTTTTCTAACAAATAATGTTATTTATTTTTTGTTCAAAGGAGGTATTATATAGCACGAGAGTATTAGATTATGAACCTTGTATCTCAGAATGTATTGTACGTGGATTAAATGTATCAACATGCCTTGTAAGGATATATAGAGGTGGCATCAAAATTGTCTCTTTCTTAAGGTGGCATTGTTTAATGCATTGCCCCAGTGTGAATGCTTAACTCAGGGTTTACCAGAGCTAAATGTAAACCTTCCCAGAAACTTTATCCAAAATGTCCAAAGCTACTGTAACTCTAGCTATCATTTAAACAACAATAACAAACCCTAGTTGAAAGGAAACCCACTCTTCTGTTTACACCGCTCTCTGAACAGGTGAACCCCAGTACACACCTATTTCACTCTTGTGGATTTCTCTGCTTCATTCAAACGGGAAGAGGAAACCAAATACCTTCCTCACCCCCAGTACATTCTTTTTAATCCAGTATTTGTTGTGAATCTGTAGGGGGGCTTAATAGCTTATTTACTGAGATATTATTTTAGATTTCAGATATCACTTAGTGTAGATAATCACTGGGTGCTGTTTAATTCTGCAAACCTCTAACCATATACATTATGTTTAACAGGCCAAATCTAATTATGTTTAATGAAAAGACAGACAAAATTGATATTAATAAAATTCACTTTTTAATATATGTGTGATTGTTCCATATTTTTTAATCAACACAATAAAACTCAAGAGTGTGAGAATAAATGTGATGATAAATTTAACTTTATCATATATATTTCCATATGTGGCTTAGAACATCAGAATATATACTATATTTACATTAAAATTCAATGTGTTTGCTTTTTTAGCTGCTTACTGTGTATATTAATTTTCTGTCAATGTATGGATATGTACGCATACATGTCAAAAGATATTGTCAGAAAGCTTTGGGGTTTTTTTCCCTTTTTTAAAATGACCTAAAATCTCTCCTCTTTCCCCTCTGAGGGATAATAAGCTCTGAAATTTAAATGTAAATGCGTAATCACAAATTGGATTTGCTTTTTCTGTCTAAACTATACATTTCGATACGGCGTGAACTGAGTCTCGGTGGCAAGGAGCTTCCCTTGAGCTCTCGCCTGTCAATTAGTGCTCCTGGATCAGCAGGTGAGGCAGCCAATTAGCTACAAAACAAAGACTTTGTGATTCTCTTTCTTCTCCTTTCTGGCCATTACAAGGGAGAATTTGCACATCATGACTTTTCCTTTAATGCCGACCTATTATGAGCACTACTTGTTAGAAGAATTATTTTAATTACCAAAAAAAAGATAATTTCTTTATTAAGAGATGAATTTCAAGGATTGGACTACAACAACTGTGAACTTACTGGAGCACAGAAGAGCAGTTCAGGCATTTATTTTATTTATTTACTTTGGTCATTTTATGACATTTTTTGAGAAAATAGGCTAATTCCTAATGACTTTGTGGGAATAAAACAACAGACTTATGCGCACCACATAAAAATAGTGGCTAATAATACTTAAGACATGCAATAGATAAATGTCTCACATCTTATGAAACCCCAGGAAACATTTCAGCAGGCTGAAGTAAGAATCTTAATGTGTTTATTCATGCATTTTCTAAATCCATTTCAGAATTTCTGATATCCAGAGAATATGCTAGCAATATTGTGGACATTTCTCCTTGTTAATTAATTAAACAGAGACATGTTTCAAATGCCGGGTGAAAACCAGAGTACCCAGAGAAAAATCCACACAGACACAGGGAGAACTTGCAAATTCCTAAGTTCTGCAGCTACTACAGTATGACAACTATGGTAGTCATGTCTTTAAATGTATGTGGGCATAGACTAAAGGGTTATTAAATAAATAATAATAATACCCCATTGAAATGATTAACAAATCTAAATAACCATCTGTACATTTTCTAACCTGCAATTCCAGGTCCGTGTGGTGTGCAACCAATGCCTCTTCTGGCAGCTTTAAGTACAAGGCAGGGACCAACCAAGGTTGGTGAGGAGGGTCTTTTGCATAAAACAATTATTTACACTCTCAGATTCACTCAAACTGACGTAATTAAGTGTTACATCAACACACATATTTCAGATAAAGGAGACATACCATAGTACCTAGCGTAAAAACAACAAAGCCATTGTGGGAGCATACACATGACACACAAACAAGAGACCAGGCTAGAATTTTACCCCACTGATTGTAAAAAGGGCTTATCAATTCAATAGTTTGTAGTAAGGAGACTATGAGAACAAACAGAAGAAGCTTATATGGTCTGGTGATTTGAAAATGATCCATTTTTGGCTTAAACACATTGGTATTACACCACATACCATTCTATAAGCACAATACCTGTTCAGAGGCAATGAAATGAAAACTTCTCGCTATGAGAAAACTCCATAGATCGGAAAAAAGTCATCTTCCAAAAGCTGCTTTGGAGTGGCAGGACAACAAAAGCAGAATGACCCAGACAAAAATCACACACTTTATTCAAATTGAGAATATTTGTAGAAATTGTGTTCATAGCAAATTAAGGAAACCTGGCAAACACTGCAGTATCCAGACATATAAATCTTACAATAAAAGACTAATGGCAATAATTTACATCAAAGGTGGAGGAGGTTGGAAGCATGCACTCCACATACTCCCCACATGATGCAGCGGGTGACACCTCAGCACCACACTGAACAGTGTAAGGTTTTTTACAGTGGCTAGAGTGCCAGTCCTGCCACCTACTCCAAGTTTTCCCTGTAAGTTGGAGAACCTGCTTGTACGGCTGGGTGCAGATTAACATCATCTCCAGGATGAAACAATTGCGGTTTAAGGGCCTTGAATAAGGGCCCGACAAAGTAGAGTCACTTCTGGAGTTTACAGGATTCAAACCAGCAACCTTCCTATTGCTGGTGCAGATCCCTAGCCTCAAAGCCACCACTCTACTCTTATGCCAACGAAGCCCATACAAAATATTCTTTCAATACTGTAAGAATTCTATAGTTTTGTTATACTGTATATCCATAATTCACAACATACCACAAAGCTTTGCTTTAGCTTTGACATTAGATGACCAAAAATTCTAAAGTCAATGCATTAAAATTCCTAATAGTAAAAAGTGAACATTTTAAACAGAAGAACATACATATGTTTTACATATGTGCAATAATAATTCTTCTGGAATGGATAATAGTTTGAATAGTTGTTCACGTTACTCACTTCATATAAGACTTGCAAACCATTTCAGGGAACACGTTGAGTCGTCAAGATCAAAGACCTTAAAGGCTCAAAGGATCAAAGCTGATTGTAGAACACGTCATATCCCTTGATCATAGCCACACTGAGCTCCCTGTTTGTGTTCCTTCACAGGACTTCAAAGACACTTTATAAAGAAAAATAGAAGATGCTAAGCTCATTCTAACATGAGGATCACACATTTCTCCAGGGCTTAATGACAGACTAACTTTTTAATGTCTTCTTTCTTCTTCTCTAATGGCAGCTTTTTCTCACCTGCTGTAACATTTTCCCCTTTCATGTGCCCTCATTTTGTTCCTTCCTGTCTCTGTTATTGATGTTATCTGTTCTTTCCTTTTCAGTTGCACACCTAATGAAGGCTATACAGTCGAAACGCTGTCCTTTAGCCTTCTTTATTTCTCAGCATAGAAATACCCATTAATGTTGCAGATGCACGCTGATGCAGCCTTACACTACATTACTGAATGATGTATATCCACAAACCTTTGAAATGATACGACAAAATATGCAAAAGACATCCTGCTGATTTCAGTGACTAAAAACTAAAGCTACAGACTTGTTACCCAGCACCCCTTTATTGGAATAAGTGAATTGTGAAAATGGATGAATTGATGAATAAAACCAGCTTATTTTCAAGTGATTCAATATACATTCTTTCTAAAGTTCTGAACATTTAATTTCTTGTTATATTTACTGCTTCCATGTTTACTGGCTGTGACTATTTTACTGTCCCTTCTGTCTGCTGAAAATGTTATGTTTTCTCTTAGAGACACTATAGGAGATGGCCTGACAAAAGATGACAGTAGCAGTATTTTTATAGCCTGATTCCACACACACTGCCATCATGTCCCAAGACAGTTTATTCTGTGTTTACTGTTGAATGCCCAGGAAGAGAAGGACTGGTCAGCTGTTTGTGATATGCTGGATATTTACTTTATGTAACTTCTATACAGCCAAGGAGGCTTAGTTTTTCCTCTTTGGTATTGCAGCTACTTCATTTCTCTATGCTGAATTTTCTTGACTTAGTTTTGTGAGTTGTTTTTGAATTTTACAGGTTTACAACTGCTACAGGATGCTGCCTAAATTCAAAATACTCCTAATATTCTGCTTCTTAATCTCACACCAGCAGTTGGTTTATCTTAAAGTGTTTATCTTTTCAGTTTCGCTTTCTGTTAATCTGATTTATTTGAAAAGGATAATCTTACTCACTCTCCTAGTCTACATCTTTAGGGTTGCTCCAAATACATTCTTCTTACAATGCAAAGCTTGACCTGCAATTAATTGGGCTTATTTGTCATCTACTTGGTGAGATCACAGAGGAGAAACGGGAGAGGAAACTCCTTTTAAAGCTATGTATTGGATAAATGGAAGAAAAAAAACTTATGTAAGACAAATGTAATGGTATATGCAGCAGCATGTTGTATAGGAAGCAGCACAGTGGTGCACTGTGGCCCAGGCATTGCCTCAGTGCAGTTTGCAATTTATTTCTATCACTTTGTTTATTTTTCTCTGGGTACTCGAGTGTTCCTTCAACATCCCAAAGACTGGTATGTTTGTTGGGATGCACTTAACAGATTAAGAAAAAATCCACTGTTGTATAGTCATTAATATTTTTACATGGTTTATTTATCAATACATATAATCTTGGTTTATAATACCAATAAATGCAACTAATTCACATTTGTCCTTCTGAGGCAATATTTGCAAATCCATTCCAAAGGAGCACAAAAAGTTGCAGCATATATTGCTTTCAGTCAGTTAGTTTAACTGGTGACACTAAATTGGGTCGCTGGAGCTGGCTTCTGACTTAAGCCCAGTACTGCCAGTATAGGGACTCTGAAGTGGATAAGCAGATTAGAAAATGACAGGATAGACCCTTTAGCTGTCACAGTCAAAAGTAGTTATAAATCACATCCTTCATATGGGTTACAGTATTGAGTGTTGTAGTGTGTACACTACACTGTATGAAAAGCTGATAATACACATATATAACTGGAATAAGCTTCATTCACCAAACAGTTTTTCCTTTCTTCTTCCCACTATTCTTCCATCAAAGTTTTTAATTTAACAAAATATGCTCTGTGATAATGGTTGGTCATTACAAAAAAAAAACACTTGTTTTAAAGTGAACATTTTAAAACATGGTCTTTCTGACAGTCAATGTTACTAGATATTACAATATATTAAAATAATTCAGAACTTATACCAACCCTTCCCCTCCTCTGTTCTCTTCTCACTGTCCTGCTGTGGCACTTACTGTAGTGTGACTGTTTCCTTCCCATGGGAAAGACATCAGAGATACTGGAAGCCTTGGAACTGAAGGATGGAAAGAATTTGTTGTCAAATTAGACTACCGAGCATAAACATAGTGTAGAGTATCCAGGAGGGGGGATATGACTAGTTAGCATAGGTCTCCAGAAAAATGACTATGTCTTTTGACTTTGAGTTATAATTGAATGTGGACCACCTGAGGTTTATTTTCTTTAGGGATACTGCTGAGTGGAGTTTTCATTTTTCTCTCATCCATTGTCAACTGGCCATAGTTCAACAGTAACGTTAATAGACAGATATTACTAGGATCCATTTGCTGATAAATTTGGAATTGCTTTGTTTTGCTGTGTTTTTCAGCTAATCTGTATTTTTATGAGTATGTATTATGTAATAAAGTCTGTAAACTTGTTACAGTGCTCTGAGCCTGTATTTAGTGAAAAGCACAATACAACAATACCCTAAAGTGGTGATTCTAATGATGTTGGTATTCTCTGATTAAATATATTTTATGTATGTTTTAAAGTTAAGTTAAGTTATTCTAGTTAAAATACCATCCTTACAAGTCAAATCTATGTTAGCTGTCTTCTAAAATAGAAGTTATTGAAAACTAAACAAAAACAAAATGTTTAAAAATAGTACCCAGATAAAGTGTATAATGGTAGAGCCATAGATAAAGTTGCCACTTCACAGTGCTAGGACTCCCGTTCAATTGCCAGCTAGTGTATCTTCTGTCTGAAGTGTGCAAAATCCACCTACAATGTACAGAGTCCATTAACAAGTCTAATAAGATGTGATATAGCATTGTGACATGCTGGGCTAGTAACATCATTTCAAGAGAGGCCCACTGAATGAACACCTGATTAAAAAGGCAGGGTTAGTTAAGGGACCTGTAAAGTTAAATTTCCCCTCTGAGGACAAATAAAGAGTGGTGTATCTATCCATCTGTCTATCTACAATATAATAGTTACTGTAGGGCTCATCTGGAGTGCTGTGTGCAGCAGTAGTTTTAGAGATATTCCAGAGAAGAGCAACTCGGCTGAACTGTAAGGTATGTGATATGAGGAGAGATTAAAGCAAGTAAACCTTTTCAGTTTAAGCAAATAGAGATTAAGAAGTGACATGATTGAAGTTCTTAAAATTCTGAAAAGAATTAGTACAGTGGATCCCAGTTATAATTTTGAATCAAGTTCGTCAGCAACAACACAGAACAAAGTTGGAAATTTGTTAAGGACACATTTCTCATAAACATTAAAAACTTTTTCTTGGCACTGGAAAATATAGACATTTAATTTTCAAAACTCATTTTAATATTATTAAAAAAAATAGGAGAATAGGGTTATCAAACTTTGCTGGGCTGATTGGCCTGCTCCCATCAATATTGTTCTAATATTTTATGTTTGCTTACGTTTACTCCTGTTTTGGCTTTCACCACAGTTCAAATAAAATGCTGTCAAGCTGATTTGACGGTTTAAACTGGGCTTTTCTGAACTGGCCCTACAGAGATCTTCTCCCATTCTTGTTAGGCTTGTGCCTTATGCCCAGTGCTGCTATCATAGGCTGTACCTCTGCATTGCATATAGTAGGTCCAGAAAATGGACTAAGAGAAGTGAAGACTGTGAAGGGATATGTGTATTTTGTTTTATAGTGATTTTTGAATTGGTTTTTTTTCATAGTTTATGTATCATCTGTTATGTTCATAACTGTGTATTGGCCCTTTAACTGTACTTCCATTCCCTGTGTGATGTGGGTGGAGCTCCAAGAGGTGGAGCCACCCACAGTCACTCATTCTGAGCGCCCATCTTGGCTATTTAAGGCCAGGGCTGACTAAACTAAAATCAAGAGAGTGCTATCCTTGTGTTTGGAGATTTAGGGATGATTGATATTTTTGTTAGACTTTTTTTTGCTTGTGTTTAAGGATTTCTTCTGTATTGTGAATTGGAATCGTTGCCTTTTAGACAACTGCTTTTTGCCTATTTCCCCCCTTTTGAGCATTTTGCTTATATTTTTCAATTTTTTCTGTAACTAGGGGGCTTCACTTACCAACCTCCCAACCTGAGCTACACGCCAGCCATTTTGCATCTCTGCCGCTTGCGTATGTGGAATTCACTTTCATCAAACAACATATCTTTTAATTCTCTCAGATACGCCTCTTCATTGGGAAGAAACACTACTTTTCACTGATGGCAACACGAATTAGACGATCTACAAGTCTCCGACTTAAAGTTTAATATATGTACATACTTCTGTCTTTACTATCATTTTTCTGAGACTTTCGAATTTTAATACTTTCATTATCTCTAACCTGCTCTGTGTATGTATTGCGGCAACGTTTTTGAACCTCTTTACGACGTTCTACTTTGTCATCTACTCTTTGTCTTTTATTTCCTGCCCCAGGCGTGGTTAAATCTCTTAGCACAAAGTCTTGTCTCATGGGACATGAAATTATCTCTCTGAAAAAGTCTTGTCTTATCCCAGGCTAAAAAGTCTTATCTCATTCCCAGGATTTTTTTTATATAATAGAGAGATATATCATATTCTTTGGTTACCCTGTTCATATAACTTGAAATAGGCTTTTCGTTTTTGGATTCTGTTAGTCCAGAAGTCTGCGGTGAGCAATTCTGTGGAAAGCTGGATTTGAGGCGAGTCTCCTTGGGCAGGCTGTTTAAGTTAAGGCACTGCATATTTTGTTGTGTTTGGCACTGCTAATTGCAACAGGACTTCTTTCTGGTAAATATAAGGTAAATTACATAAAGTTAAGCCTGTAGCTAGTAAAGAATTGAACATCAAAAATAATGTATCAAGGACTAATCAATCCATGTATAAAATCATCATAAAGAGCTGGACCCTGACCTGGAAGCATAGGCCAAAAGCTCTTATTGGGACATTAGGAGGACATACAAACTTCTCATAAGCAGTCTCCAGTCTAGAAATTGAAGTTATGTCTCCAGAGCTGTGAAAAAACACTGCAAACCACTGTGCCACTTGAATAAAATCGTTAGTGAGTTGTGTGATGCTAACACGAAAAGACTCTTTTTATAGCATCTAGTAGAGGAATTGTCCCATTTATGTCACACTGACCAAATAAGAGGTGCTGTAGTTTATGCCTGCTATTATGTACATCATAAAGTAATTACAGTGACCTGACAACCCTTTGAGACAAGCATGTAGGGAATCAAACATGTCAGTTTAATTATTACAAGAAACCCAAATACAAATTGTGACTGAAATGCATTTGAAGTAAAATCATGTAGCCAGCAGAACAAAGTGTTCAGTGGTTGAACATAAAAACACCTGCTATACCATTCAGCATGGCATTATTGTGGAAATGTCAAAAAGCAATTTTCAAGAATTCGGGCCTGGCATAAGGCAAAAGGTCACCCTGCAGGAATCTGGCTATAAAAATCTCTGTGTTCGCCTTCAGAAAAGGTGCTGTCATCTGCAGTTTAGTTTCCTCCATAAACACAATCCTTTACTTTCATACAAAAATCAAGTGTACAGCGCCACAATGGCAACACACTTAACAGATAGTAGCAAAAATCAAGCTTATTGACCACAGTTGCAAAATACTGTAATAGAGCTAGCTATCTATCTAGAGCAAAAGGGAATGCTCATCCAGGTGCTCTGTGCAAAGGCATGCAAACCAAACCCCATGCTTTAGAAATGTCTTTAGAAGGGTGAATACCACGGTCATTTTCTGTTCGCTAATTGTGTAACTTAGACAAAGCCCTTAATTAATATGCATCAAAACGTTAGTTAACATTAGAACCTTTTACACAAATTGCGCACAAGTAATAGAGTAATGGCGTGTATTTCATTAAACAGGCTGCCCTCCTTTCCTGGTGTTAAAGAAAACTGAAAATTGTCATTTAAAAGAACCCCCTGCGTACTGTAGGATTTTGAATAAAACTTAACAAATAATTAAACATACACAACATGATACCTAAAAGTTTGAACGGAGAAACGTGTTTTAATGCCCCATGCTCTGATAATGTGATTTTATGAAACGATCCCATTTTTAATCACGCGCCTTCGGAACCCACGTCTAAACACCCCAAAGGGGCCTATTTCGATAAAAAGGAGAGTCAAAGCCTAAGGTCTCGTGCTTAAAAAGGATAAGAAGCCGAGGAACATGAGGCTGAAAGAACTGCGAATTTAGAGTCGAGAGCGAGAACCAGAAAATAGATTAACCGATTACTTGAAACGTAGTGCCGAAATTACAACAAAAAAACACATATACACATACACAGAATACATATATGCACTCGTCCACACAGCGCGAAAAAACTTAACCGCTAATGAGGCAAATAGAGCGGGCATGAGCCCCGCTGCATTCGTCACCTAGCAACTAGAGACGCTGTCGCCGATGAGATGGGCGTGGCAAGAAAACGCAAAAGCACAAATGAAATCACCGCTTGGCTTTGGTAGGAAGTTGACCGCGTTAAATAATTAACGCGTGAAACCAATTAAGAGAGCTCAATAAACAGTAAAGGTGAATTACTCAGTTCTCGATATAACGCGAAAAAGACGACAGAAATGGTTACGGTATTCTGGTCTAATGTTCAGTTCATTTATTCATCTGTCAACGAATCCGTTAATTCAGCGCAGGGTCACTGATGGTTACTGATGCCAGAGCATTCCCAGGAAGGGATGCAAACTTATAACATGTTACTGTTTTAACCATTTATTTAATATGTGGAGGGTGAAAATAATAAAGTATATTCATTTAAAGTTAAATTGAAAATGTATGGACATGTGTGAGAAGTACTTTACAATACGTACTTATTTGTGCATCATCCATTACTGACAGTAGTACAATACCAGCAACAAAACGTGAATACCAAGAAAAAATAGTGACAGTTGATTTTAAATTTAAGCAGCAAGTTTAAGTTCAAGTATATCTCGATATGCACACCATGCACTGAAATTCTTATTTGTATAGCTGACCCACATGCATGACCAGTAAGGCTTATTAGGGAAATGTGAATCTTACCTTAGAACATTTGGATTGGTTCATTAAGCTGTGAAATCCCTTCAAGAATTACTCCAAATTGAGCCAATAAAGGTTTGGGGATTATTGTGCATCCCAACTGTCCAGCTGTAGGATGATACACAGTATATATGTATGTATATGAGAAACTTGTTAGTTAAATGTCATTGTTACCTGCCTGAATCTTCCAGTGCAAGTGCTAATTGTTCTTTACATTTGCCTAAACAAGGAGTAAGAAAATTGACTGTGCAAGTGGCTGATGTCTTTAATTATCCCGTTTCCTTTACAAAGGCAGCATGTGTTAGATTTGACCTTATTAGGGAGTATCTGTGTGCCTGTAATATTCTGAGTCAACATCATTTGAGTAGGTGCCATACCAGTATGTATTGCAGCCATTGTGACTGGGCTCCACCTGTGGATCTGTAGAAGTCTGAATTTTCATAGAAATCATCCAGACCGAAATGTGTTGTACCTACTTTATTGTCATCATTGATGAAGACTCTACAAGTGTTAAAGATGTTGACCCCATTCATAGCATACAGTCTGATGTAAATGGGTGTTTGAATTTTTCTTACTTCCTGAAGTCTATGACCACCTCTTTGATTTTGCTGATATTAAGGGAGAAATTGTTCTCTATTCACCACTCTGTCATAGGGCAAATCAGCTCTTTGTATGCCACATCACTGTTGGTGGTGTCTCCTATGAATCTGGTGTCATGAGTGAAGTTGGAGCTGTGTTTGGTCACATAGCCATAGATGAATAAGGATTACAGCAGTGGGATCAGCACACTAGGTGTTTGTGTTGAGGATCAGTGTAATGAAGGTCTTGCTTCAAATCTGTATGTTGTTATCTGGTAGATAGTGTGACTGGAACATTTTAATGGAGTAGGTTGCTGTCAATTTTTTATATATTTTATTCAGTTTATTTGCTTCTGAAATGTGATTAAATAACCAAAAATAAAATATCATCAGTGAAATCCATTTAAGTATCACTAATTCATTTACCCTACATGTCATTCTTATGTACCCAGAAACTTTAGTGCCTGTAAGAAAACCTACATAGACAAAGTGAGCATTTGCAAGCACCTCTAAGACTGTGACAGGATTTAAACCTAGGCCTTTGGAAGTGTAGTAAACCACTGTGTATCAATGCCACCATACCTTATTCATAAGAAAATATGATGTTACTTTTCTTAAATATGAAATCAGTGGTCATGAGCATCAGACCTATTGAAACCAGCAATTTGAAAAGTACACTTACAAAAATTGCATCTTAAAATATTGAATTCATGTCAGTGATATGATAACATATTTTCCTTTGTTTTTTGAATGTTTATGGTCCTCTACCAAATATCACTGCTGTGTGTAGAGTACATTGGAAAAGAAGAAACTTTAAAGTCTAAGTGTAAAACATACAGTTTCAAAGAACAATAGCTGCCAACCCAAAGATTTGCTGAGAGTTGTGCTATAAGGGGGAAATGGGAAAGCTTCCTTCACAGGATCTTTTTTTTACAGGGCTTTGTAAAATGGAAAGCAATATTTTATATTTGATTCATAAAGGGGTTGGAATCCAGTGTGTTCAAACTAGCTGAGGAGTAGTGCAGTTACGGTGTCTGGTACATGTCAGGACTTTGGCAGAAACAATCTGAATCACTTAGACTCTGTGAATACTTCCTGAGAGAAGACCATTAAAGGAGAAAATTATGGTAATCCAAATGAAGGATAATGAAGGCATGGAAATGTATTTCTGTTTCAGAAATAGAGAGGTGGAGTAAGACTGTGGTAACAATGAATGCTGTACATTAAACAATAATGTTATAACTGTGCTTGAGATATGTGACTTAACTCTAAGGTTGCTATCAAGGATGACCCCAAAAGAAGCAGAAGGATGCAATTTGTAGGATCCAGGCTGAACACAGAAAGAGCCATAGTTGTTCAACTGTGCCACAAAGCTCATGAAATTGTTTTTCATTTTAGTGGTCTCTAGCCGCAGAAAGTTTCTGACCTCCAAACAGATCCCAGCTAGGTATCCAAGGTAGAATGATCTTCACATGCAGATAGCTGTCATAGGTATATAATAAAATACCTCACAAACTTATGTGACTTGTCCAGGAGTGTGCAAAAAAACATAAAGAAAGATAAAAAAAATAAGTAATTATATCTTCACAAAAAAGGATTTACAAACATGGCAGCTCTAAACATGCCTAAAATAAAGACAAATGAACAAATAAATATCAGAGAAAGTCAAGGAGTATCAACAATGTTTTATAAAAATAAGTACAAAAGGAATACAGTTTACTTGAGCATTGACATAGCCATAACATGCTAGGTTAATAACACACTTAGTCCAAATGTCATTCGCCTGTTTGTCATTAACATGTTATGGGCACATTCAGTAGTCAGTAGTAGTGGACATAGACAAGCGACCTGATCGTTCTTCATTTTTTACATTTGTGTGGCTGTTCTTAACCTTTTCATCTCATCCATAAACACTTCACTGACGCAAAACACTGGGGTGCCGAAAGGACGTGCTCCTGACACATCTGAGCATGATGCTTTTCTTTGGTATACACAGGAAAGGATAACAACCCTGTTAATAAGGGCTTAAACTGCTAACCATTAACCAAACCAGTTTGGACATATGTCACAAAATTTTAGACAAGTAAAGCTCACACATACATGCAGAACTGCTGCATCAACCAACAGTATGGAAAAGTGGAAACATTAGTATGGATACTTTCTAATTTACTTCTGTGGGAGAAGTTTAGGCTCTCATATCCTCATACAAGTGTGTCTAAGTAGAGAGGACAAAGTTACTTACTGGACTGGGTATGCGAAGAATGTTCAGAGCGTCTGAGATAAATTAACTAATCTATTCATTTTAGTTTTCTGTATATAGCTTTTTGCTAAAAGTCATCTCAGATTGCTATACTCCAAAATGGCAGAACCATTAACAAATACAGGAAGTCATTCAAAGACAACATCACAAAATATTTAGAATTATGAAGGTTTAGGTTAGTGTAATTCAAAAAAGCCTTAAAGTAATCCCAACCGATAAAAATAGGATATTAATTGAAGCAACACTAAGGTTGAGAATTCTCATGTTAACAGGAGGAGGAGGACTGGAGATTTTTGTGAATGTGCAGTGATGAAGAAGGGAGCACAGTATAATTAAAACTAAATGTGTAATGCAGACATTGAATTACGGACTGAATTTGTCCATGTGACTGCTCAGGAAAATAGCTGCATCATCTTGGCTTACTCAGCAACAGATATGATTCACTCTGTACTAATATCTTTTTGATGAATCATTCTTAATACTTGTGACTTCAAAGAAGAAGTGAATGTCTTTTAGGCCTGTTTCTTTCATGGACACTGCTCTATCCAAATATTAATGTCTTTAAATATAAATCTGTAACACAATCCAAGCAGGTCTGACCTCATTTTACTGCCACTCACAAGACTGTTTTGACAGTAGCAACTTTCTGTAATGCAAGCCAGTTGTGTTTATGTGTGATTGTGGGGGATTTTTGTTTTGTTTGTTGTTTGTTTTAATCATATCTATTATTTTTTGAGTTTCTGTAAAATTTTTATTTCCCCTTATGAACAGATAAAGATCTATCTATCTATCTATCTATCTATCTATCTATCTATCTATCTATCTATCTATCTATCTATCTATCTATCTATCTATCTATCTATCTATCTATCTATCTATCTATCTATATCTCTGTCTGTCTGTCTTCCTGTCTAACAAATCCTAAATGGCAGCTTGATTTGGAATAAAACAATTATGCCAAGTCACAACAAAAGTAATACTTTTTTTGTAAATGATCTTTAAAGTTGGGAATATGTCCTGCCAAGTATTCATGTACCAATGCAGAGTAATGTACATATATGTTCATATAAGAATGAATGTACACATTCAGATTTTCTCAAACATAGAGCAGGAAAGACAAGGAAGGCTGAGGTAGACTTTGTGAGTTGCCGCTGGACTGAGGGAGAGGATTGGTCGGGAGGTGGGGGAGGGGGGTTTGCACTGCTAGCACAAGCTGGCGAAGTAGCAAGAAAGAGCTATGAAACAGCTTGGATCTGCCCACTGAAAAACAGAAACCACCTGTTTGATACTCACACTTCCCCAGCAAGTCTGTGATTCGGAGTTAAAATTGAATGGCTTGCAAGCAGCTTGGCTACATATATACCTTTACAAGTTAACAGAATTATATTCTGTGTTGGTCTGGTTGCTTAGTGAGATAAAAACAGATTTTGGAGCGTGAGAACCATGATACAGGCAGTTAACAATGTGTCAGAAGATAGTGGGACCTACATGCTGCTAAGGTGAGGTGTATTGGCAAATTCCAAAGAATCGTAGATCAATCTCTTTGGCAAACCAGGAATGCAAATAAAATAAAATTGCAAGCTGGTGCCCAGCATTTGAGAAACCATTACATAAATGTATATTTGGCACAGTAGCCTGCTGTAGGTTGATTTTTCGTACTGATTTGATTCAGTTGAAGCAAAACATTTTATTATGAAATCATATCTGGTAATAATTTGTTCATAACTCCAGTCTGACTATATGTCTGTGTGAGGTGGAAACAAACAATGTATATAAACTCAGTTGTGCAGATGTTATCATAAAACATGCTAGAATTATAACATACTACTTAATGGTTCTTACCAAAACGGATACATCAACAAATCCCTTATATAAGAAAGGTCTAGGCTCTCAATCTAAATGTGACCCAGAGCACATTGGAACCAAACTGAGTTTTAAAAACCAATATTTTACAATCAGGTTATCATGTCTAATGAATCTACACTTTTATAGTTCAGTATACTGAGTAGCTAGTTGTTAGTCCAGCCACTGTCTCAGGACATTTGGGCTCAATTTAAATTAATAGAGTGCAAAAGTGTGCAATAGCAGCAGTAGGCACAAGGTATATCAGCCAGCATTTAGATCTAAAACTGATATTGAAATCTCAATCTCAGTCTTATCTCAAGTTGACAGTAGGGGGCGCTCCAGTCCCCCCCAAACACCCAAAACAAACAGGCACAGACACAGAAAAGTCAAAGAGTCTTTCATTGTGGGAAAACTCTTAGTTTATGAGGGTTTTGTAACACCACAACTACAAATACATTAAGCACAATACAGAACACTCTTTGTTATGCCTCTCTCTGTCCCTCACTGCCTCATCCACTTCTCTCGCAAGCTTTGTCCTACTTCCTCCCAACTCTGGCTCCCTGATGCAAGGTAGGCAGTCCCTTTTATCTTAGCTGCCCCAGAAGTGCTCCCGATCTTCCACACATGTGGTCTGTCAGCACTTACGGTTGAGGCGGAAACCCCATGACATTAGACTCCCCAATCTTGCAGCTCACCCTGGTGTCCCCTATGGGACCCAACAGGGCTGTCTCCCAGGACCACAATACCCATCCTGCCCTGTGGGCACCCATGTGGCAATCTAAGCCTGGGCTTGCTGCCATCTAGCATCCTGGGAAAGACAAAGTCCTGTGTTTCCATCCTATTGGCTGTCCTGGCCGGGTAAGGATGCTGGCCATCCTTCACACTTATTGATTCTTCATGAATAGGATTGTAACATCTCATCTACATTTAAATTAAGTGCATAATTTGTGTTATTTGTTCATGGCTTTCTTCTTTTTTCCTGTTTATTGTTTCTTAATCTAGTTCAGAACTTTGACTTTCATGTACTTATCTATTACATTCTGTTGAATCTTTGATATTAGTTTGTATTGTATGTTATTAATGTCATATATACTTTAATTTCTGTTGTTTTCCTTTGAATATTTGTGAATTGTTTTGAGCATGGGAAAGGCACTATATAAATATGCTATATTATAATTATCATCATTATCAACTTAAACATTACTTAGAGTCCAGCTAATTGCAAACAATTTAGTCAATGTTGTATAAATTAGCATAACAAACATGTGTTTTCAGTAGGAATTTAAACCTAGGTGACTTTATAGTGCAATCGTCAATATATAATTTTATTCTCTTGTATTCAATAATCTTGATGTCTAATAACAAAACAAAATGTGTAAGCTTGATGAGTTTTATGATTGTCAGTATCCTTTAGCCCACTGGATTAGTGAAGACCAGTAAATTGTTTTACAGAATTGGATGGACTAAGTTTGAGACATTTTTTAACCATGTTACCATTCTTTCTAGCTTTATTACTAGGTAAAGATAGCAGCCAACAAAATATTCTCACCTGCAGGACAGAGCTGAAACAAAACCAATGACGCATTTCATATTCCTCTAAAGTGGGAAAAATCAGAGTTCTAACATGTGGCCATTTATTTTGTTATTATGACCTAACTTCAGAACATATTAAAATCAAAAGGATGGAGAGCAAACATTTCGGCACATAGAAATGAAAATTAGCCCTAAATACGACACACATGCACAGAAAAGGGGCATTGGTAATACAGTGCTATGGACTTTTTGAAACCTACAAAACGCAGATATCTGCTAAATTCACAACATTACACAAATGTACTTAGTTCAACACTACAGTATATCATAATGAAGTTTACTGGTTTGGTGTTAAATGAGAAGTAACATTGTACAGTATACTAAATTATTGTCATACTGGGTATTGCCACCTAGAAATGTTCTTTTCTAGCTGTAGTTGAGCCAGGGACAGGCTGGCTAGCAACTGTAACTTTCTGCAATAACTCATACAATTTGTGGCATGGATTGCGAGAGGACAAATAGTTATTTTGTTGGCACTAATGGGTTAAACAGAACTGCTTTTTCATTTTGCAGTGTTTTGGCAGAATGTTTTTGGACCTCAGCCATCTTTAAGATTTAGGGTAAGTTAGTTTGTTCACATTTACAGTAAAAGCTTTCAGTGAAATGTACACCCAAATTGTAAATGTTTTATTTAATCATGAAATTACAGTTGCAGTTGGTGGCTATGCAACACTGTAATGAGATCTGCAAGATGATAAAAACAGATTATAAACAGTAATACATGATCAGAATGGAATTGTCATGTCAGGGACTTGTATTGCCTTTAACTTCTTGGTATCAATATCTTCACAACATCTTTGGTTATTAATAAAGAAAAGTTAATCTACTACATTTTGGCAATGTATGTCACAAAAAAATTCAAACATATGGTATAGTTTTATTTATAATATGAAATTCAAAACTTTAAACATTCACATACCATTCCTTATAGATATGTTGACACTATTTTTATTTTAGATACTGCCATTTTAACAATCAAGATTGAATATTAAGCAAACTGGCACAGAAGAATTGTAAACACATGGAGGATTCACCTTTGGATGAATGCTCTGCATTTTTGTGAGATTTTCCATTTGTAATTACTACTCAAAATTAAAGAATAACTTTACAAACTCTGTATTTATCCTAATAAATGTTAGCCTTACATGTTAAACAGAGGTAGCATGGTGGTATAGTGGTAGCCCTGTTGCCTCGCAGTGGGGAGACCAGGGTTCATATCCTGAATGGAGTTTGCATGTTCTCCCTGTGTCTGCATTAGTTTCTTTCAGGTGTTTCTTCCCACAATCCAAAGACATGAGCATTAGGTGGACTGGTGATGCTAACCTGTCCCTAGTGTGCTTGAGTGTGTGTTCACCCTGTGATAGACTGGCGCCCTGTGCAGGGATTGTTCCTGTGGTTGCTGGGATAGGAACTCAACCCTGTGACCCTGTTCAGGATTAAGCAGGCTTACAAAATGGTATGTAATGTTAAACAGAGTGTTATAGTGGTGTAGTGGATTGTATTTCCACCTTCCATGAGTTAATTTGATTTTCAGTAGGACTGCAGAGCACTAGGGATACAGTTGGAGGTAAGTGTAGATCATGAGGTTTACAGTGTACAGGACAGCATCACTACAAACAGATTTTTCCAATAGCTTCTGCTCCTCAGATACCTGTGTAATGGTAAGCAGGAATTTGGGCCACAATTGCCTATTATTTACCCCTTCATTAAGAAGGAATTCATGGTAATAGGAGAGATGGTTATTATGCAGATAAACACACAAGTGTGCACCAATGAGAAGGAAGTCTCATAAGGTCTGTCCAGAGCGGATGTGAATCCTGGTATTAATATCGATATTAGAACAACTAATGTTGGTTAGGATAAGATAGAATTTCCATAAGACACATTTAAAAGTCTGATGAAAAGCATCATTAGCTCAATTCAGAAGAAGGTGGTCTTTTTGCAGGTTTTACCCATATCATACAACAGTCCTGGTGAACCAGATGACTAAGATGGCTTATTATGTTTTACAGAAGAACACATGTTTATGGGACACTTTAGAACAAGGGTGTCCAACTCCAGTCCTGGTGGGCTGCAGGTTTTCATTCTAACCATCTTCTTAATTAGTGAGCCGTTTTTTGCTGCTAATTAATTTGTTTCACCTTAGTTTTTATTGACGTGACTTAGACCCCTTAGTTGTTTCGTTTTCCTTAATGACCAACCAAACAATAAGTAGACACAATACATGCCACCACATGACCAGCTAATCTGAAAATAAAGAAAGGTGAAGGTCTCAGTCATGTTGGTCTGCTCAGGTCACCAAAACATCTTGACGGTGGTCTTAGAAAAAAACAAAAATCAACAGTATTATAACGGCTTTAATTAACACCAAGAATTGGCTTCTCATTAAGAAATTAGTTGGAGTGAAATTGGCTGGAGTTTGACATTCCAATTTAGCTGGTCATCTGTTGGTTTGTTTCACATCTCATTTGTGTTTGGTTGCCATTTAATAAAGATACAAATCAATTCAGAGGATTGAATCCTTAAAAACAGGGCTATTAAAATGAAAAGCAAAGGAGTTAATTAGCAGTGAAAACTGGTCACTGATTAGGAAAAGGGTTAGAATGAAAACCTGCAGCCACTGCAGTCCACCAGGACCAAAGTTGGACACCCCTGCTTTAGAAAATGTGAGACACTGGACCTTTGGGGCAGGTTGTATTTGACTTGGAGAGACACTGAGGTGTAGCACAGAATGAGGTTTGCAGAGCTTAGGCAAGTCTGGTTTGAGAATTTAAATAATATACCGTGGAATGATGTTAATGAGCATGTACAAAGTCATAAACTATTTGATTCCATGAAATGTACTGTAGCAGTTATGAAAATACTAATCAAGAAGAAAAAAGTCAGCATTGGAAGAGTAAAATACCTATAAATGATGTGTTTTAATATAAATAGAATTAAATATGTTAGTTAAACTGAAATGGTTTATAGCTGTAAATGAATATGCCATAACAGCAATAAAGTAAGCCTTGTTTCCAAACAATACATATTATGTATTTAAATGTATGGTATTAAGAAATAACATGTAAGATTAAAAAGTTACATATTTTGGCTCTTTGCAGTATATCACATGGAATTTAAATATGAGGCTGTTTACAATTGGAAGTAAGTTATATTGGGTATAAGAGAAAACTGCAAAGTAAAAAGGCATCATATTAGAATTTTATAGACCACCAAGGGCTGATTGTAATGCCTGTAAATACCATCATAATAATTCTGAAAAAAAAGGTTTTGATGGATGTTTCATAGGAACATGTACATAAGCAAAATTAAATGAATGTTAAGCAGTTGGAACAATTTAAGAGTAATGGAGGAAGAAAAAAGGATGTGTTATATAATGCAGGATAGTTTTACTGGTAGCTCTCGTTTGGTTTGAAATGAGTGAGAGCAGGCATATGTGTGAGTGTGCTTTATGAGAGACAAGCTCCCTGTCGAAGCTTAACAATTGTCTTGTGTCTGATGGGTGCCTGGGATAGGCTACAGCACCCTACAACATGTGTTTCATAGATACATTATCATCTCTGCTTAGCTTTGGGCTTTTTGAGCCCATGCTTAAGGTGAGATTGTTTTCAGAATTTAGACAAATAAGTTGTCATTTTATTCCCCACCTGCACACAGATACATTCACATTCCCACTGACATTATTTTGGAATTGCTAAGTCACTTGTTTGGAAATGTGGGAGAACTTGCAAATTCCATATGAAAAATGGCTGGGTACAGGTTTCAAACCCATGACACTAGATCCATGAAGTAGCAACAATAACACAATTCCCTACATACAGTAGGAGCTACTTATTTTTACAATATTCGGCTTACTTATAAACAACATATCCATTGCTATTATTACATGGCTATTTTTCACCACACTAAACAGGTTCAGAGATGTGTGTTTTTGTTTGCTGTTTTACTTCCTTATTTATATAAAAACTATAACCATGATGCTGTCATGGACAGACAACAGAACAAGAATGTGCAATTGACCCAACTGCCAAGATCTTTATGTACAAATTTGCATTGATTTTCCCTACAACTCTTTTCTAATTAGGAAGAACAGGCCAGGCGTGGTATTTTTTAAATTTAGAAAAAGTACTTCACTAGCAAATACAGTTTCTGGTGGCAAATTAATGTATGCCATGATTATGAAAAAAAGCTTAACTTAAACTTAAAAAATGGCACACTTTTAAGTTTGTTGGTTGGTAACTTACAGTTATATAAAAAGTGAATACACTCTTTTAACTCTTTGGCTTTACATAATAGGGCATAGCTAACAATCATGTAGTCCTCGCAGAATCCTAAAACTGAATTAATCTAACCTAAGAACATATAACAAATTTAACATTGCCTTTTTTCAATTTGACATTTATTTATTTACTAGCAAAATACCCGCGCTTCGCAGCGGAGAAGTAGTGTGTTAAAGAAGTAATGAAAAATTAAAGGAAACATTTTGAAAATAACGTAACATGATTGTCAATGTAATTGTTTTGTCACTGTTATGAGTGTTGCTGTCATATATATATATATATATTTATATATATATATATAGATAGATATATATATATATATATATATAAACACATACATACATACACACACATTATATATACAGTATATATATCTATATCTATCTATCTATCTGTATATCTATATATCTATATACAGTGGTGTGAAAAACTATTTGCCCCCTTCCTGATTTCTTATTCTTTTGCATGTTTGTCACACAAAATGTTTCTGATCATCAAACACATTTAACCATTAGTCAAATATAACACAAGTAAACACAAAATGCAGTTTTTAAATGATGTTTTTATTATTTAGGGAGAAAAAAATCCAAACCTACATGGCCCTGTGTGAAAAAGTAATTGCCCCCTGAACCTAATAACTGGTTGGGCCACCCTTAGCAGCAATAACTGCAATCAGGCGTTTGCGATAACTTGCAATGAGTCTTTTACAGCACTCTGGAGGACTTTTGGCCCACTCCTTTTTGCAGAATTGTTGTAATTCAGCTTTATTTGAGGGTTTTCTAGCATGAACCGCCTTTTTAAGGTCATGCCATAGTATCTCAATTGGATTCAGGTCAGGACTTTGACTAGGCCACCCAAAGTCTTCATTTTATTTTTCTTCAGCCATTCAGAGGTGGATTTGCTGGTGTGTTTTGGGTCATTGTCCTGTTGCAGCACCCAAGATCGCTTCAGCTTGAGTTGACGAACAGATGGCTGGACATTCTTCTTCAGGATTTTTTGGTAGACAGTAGAATTCATGGTTCCATCTATCACAGCAAGCCTTCCAGGTCCTGAAGCAGCAAAACAACCCCAGACCATCACACTACCACCACCATATTTTACTGTTGGTATGATGTTCTTTTCTGAAATGCTGTGTTCCTTTTATGCCAGATGTAACGGGACATTTGTCTTCCAAAAAGTTCAACTTTTGTCTCATCAGTCCACAAGGTATTTTCCCAAAAGTCTTGGCAATCATTGAGATGTTTCTTAGCAAAATTGAGACGAGCCCTAATGTTCTTTTTGCTTAACAGTGGTTTGCATCTTGGAAATCTGCCATGCAGGCCGTTTTTGCCGAGTCTCTTTCTTATGGTGGAGTCGTGAACACTGACCTTAATTGAGGCAAGTGAGGCCTGCAGTTCTTTAGACGTTGTCCTGGGGTCTTTGTGACCTCTCGGATGAGTCGCCTCTGCCTCTTGGGGTAATTTTGGTCAGCCGGCCACTCCTGGGAAGGTTCACCACTGTTCCATGTTTTTGCCATTTGTGGATAATGGCTCTCACTGTGGTTCGCTGGAGTCCCAAAGCTTTAGAAATGGCTTTATAACCTTTACCAGACTGATAGATCTCAATTACTTCTGTTCTCATTTGTTCCTGAATTTCTTTGGATCTTGGCATGATGCCTAGCTTTTGAGGTGCTTTTGGTCTACTTCTCTGTGTCAGGCTGCTCCTATTTAAGTGATTTCTTGATTGAAACAGGTGTGGCAGTAATCAGGCCTGGGGGTGGCTACGGAAATTGAACTCAGGTGTGATACACCACAGTTAGGTTATTTTTTAACAAGGGGCAATTACTTTTTCACACAGGGCCATGTAGGTTTGGATTTTTTTCTCCCTAAATAATAAAACCATCATTTAAAAACTGCATTTTGTGTTTACTTGTGTTATATTTGACTAATGGTTAAATGTGTTTGATTATCAGAAACATTTTGTGTGACAAACATGCAAAAGAATAAGAAAACAGGAAGGGGGCAAATAGTTTTTCAAACCACTGTATATATACACACATACACACACACACACATTATATCCATATATCTATATATCTATCCATATATCTATCTATATATATATATATATATATATATATATATATACATATATATATATATATATATATACATACACACACACACACACATTATATCTATATCTATATATATATATATATATATAGCAAAATTCAAGCTTAGCGCGTAATACTGCCTTAAAAGTTTTATTAAGAAGAAAATTAAACCTTTTTAAACTGAGGGAAAATATACCAATAATTATTTGTTAAGGATCTCTTTGTATACCACATTGTGAGTTCAGCCCTCCGGTTGTAACATGACCAAGCTGTGCGCTGAGCTTACTCTTGAGCATGCAACGTACAGTTGGCCATGTGAACAGTAATCTTGTTTCAAATCTCACAGCTTGGATTGCTGCTGTCATAATCTGTTTGAGTTTCATGGTTTGTTTCAATTACGACAGTATTTGCAGGACTTGTGTTGAAGAGACATTCGGCATCTGTCAAGCGTTGTAAGTATACAACCAGTTTCATCAATAACTTCACAGCCAGCTTTTGAGAGTTTAAACATTAATAAACATCAAAGTGTCCACTACTGAAATCGTCACCTGTGAATCTAAGATGTTTAAGAGGCATTGTCGGTTGTCCAAAAGTGTAAAATATTTGGCCATTTCGGTACACTTGAAAGCGACAACCGAACAATTCAGCGGCAGCCATCAACTCACATGCAGAACCATAGGTGAAGGGCTTAAGCATTTCACTCTTCTAGTGCTCCTGTGTAGTATAATTATCTCCTGTACCGTCATCAGTCCACACCTTGAACCTGTCCCAGTCATTCAAAACATAAGACATAATGTTTCTCCAGATATCAAGAGTGAGCCTGATATGGCCGTGCAATATGTAACACAGAGAATGGAAAAAATAGGTGCCATCTCCGGGCATGGAAACCACTCGGTAAGTGACAGTTCTTTGATCGATAGTGATCACCTCGATAGACATGTTAATGCGGGTACGGTTGGAATGATAAAGGAAATGGGTACCTGAACAATGTAAAGTAAGTCTAAAATACCTACACAATAACTATAATCGTAATAAATGCACAATAAAACAGTGGAGAAGCCGTGGATTAAATAAAAAGGCTGTAGTTATCAGCAGGGAGACGTGAATCCCGTGGCGAAGCAAGGAAGGGAATGAAGAGACTGGAGCAACGGACGGCCTTATATAGGCAGGCAGCCAACAACGTGGGAGGCGTTGGGATGGGGAACATTGAAATAAGTACGTACATCGGTTTCGGTTAGCGCAGGGAAGCTGCCTACCAAATTTCGTGAAGATGGGGCCATAAATAAGAAAGTTCAACATGGCGGACGTTGTCGACCGTTATGACCGTTACACGTAGAATCTTGAAATAAAACGTGCTTAACTTTTGTAAGTAAACTGTAAGGAATAAGCCTGCCAAATTTCAGCCTTCTACCTACACGGGAAGTTGGAGAATTAGTGACGTTTGGAAAATTCAATATGGCGGCCGACAGTGCCGTCATACCGCCAAAATAAGTACGTACAGTAATCCCTCACTCGTCAGTGAGTGAGTGAGTGAGTCAGTCAGTCAGTCAGTCAGTGAGGGCTTTGCCTTTTATTAGTATAGATAATTACATTTTGTTAAACTCTAAATCCCTTTGCAATAAGTAAAATACAAATCAGTTCAGAATATGATTGGTACTACATTCCAGAAAATTAACCTACATTAAAACCTAATCAATACTAAGCAGCCCACATTGTATTTTTTTAAACAGAAATATGGCAATTTTTCTGAATTGAATTAATCTAACTTAACCTAAGAACATATAACACATTTTACATTGCCTTTTTTCAATTTTACATTTTTATATTTATAATTAAATTTTGTTAAGATCAATATGAGATTGCAATAAGTAAAACACAAATCAGTTCAGAATATGATTGTTACTACATTCCAGAACATTAACATACATTAAAACATAATCAATAATAGGAGCTCAAATTGTATTTTTTCTTTAGACAGAAATATGGCAAAAATATATTAGCCATGTGTGCAGGGGTGCAACAAGCTGAAGTGGATATACAAGAACATTTTTGGGCCCTGTAGCAATACCTCCATCAGTTGATGGGGTGGTTCCCCTTTAAAGACAGAGCACTGTAGTGTAATGCACCGAGATTCCCCATAAGGACAGAGCACTGCACTTTTGTTTTCTGTGACCAGGGCACAGCAAGGCTAATTATGGGCTCCCTCCGCTATGGGGCCCTCATGCAATGCACCCACTGCCCTCTAATTGCATTCCTTCATGTTTGAAAGAGTAAGTACAGCCTTACTGCATCAATGTCATTTAAGAAGGTATGTAGAGCTAGTGGATGATGAGGTAAAACCTTAAGCAAGATTAATAATTATGTCCTTATATGTAAAACCTAAACAAAGAAAGGGTGCATTTACTTTTCACATGACTGTATGAGTCATAAAATACATTTATTGTGCATACACATGTATATTATGTTATTATTGGTAAATTAGAGCCTCATTAACACGGAAATGTAAATCATCCATCTTAGCCACCTCTTCATTTTAGAAGCAATGTCCCTTGGGAAGAAATTACCTTAGGTTAACTAAACAAAACAAAAGTCTGAAAATAGTCAGTTTTATAGTAGAGCTGCTGAATAATGTGTGCCTATCTCTGTGTATTTGTCAGTCTCACTGATTTTAGGGTTATCATCATCCTAAAGCACTTTACTTAAATTGTTACACTGCTGTTTGAACAACAAAGCTTTATTTATTACTTATAAGTAGTGCAAAGGCAGATAAATTCATCTAGTATTTCTTAAAAATTCTTGATACTGTGTTTTTGAACGAGCTGTATGTCTATCATGTTGTCCTTCAAAATGAGACATATGCGCATTCCACCATCTGTTTATTTAGCCTGTTTTTTCCTGTTTTTAGGTTCACAAAAAGGCAGCATTATGCACAAGGCAGGAACCAACTTTTAATAGAGTACATTTCAGAGCACACACCTACACTTACTAACATCAGGACAATTCCTTGTTGACAATTAACCTTACCTACACATTTTGTGGGAAGAAATAAAAGAAGTGCATTTTCTTAACTTCAGTATTGAATTTAAATTGGTTAGGACGGTAAATGATTAAAACAACAAACCCAATACCCATTTCAGGTACTGCTGAGGAGGAAGGCAGGAAAAAACAGAGGATAGGTTTCCAGTTCATTACAAGATCTACTCACGCACATGCCCACATCCATAGGGGGCACGTTTAGAATAGCCAATTAACCTAACCAGAACATTTTTAAGGTTATGGAAGGAAACTCAACACAGACACTGGGAGAACAAGCAAATGTCTTGTTAACATCAACCATATACAAGATTTAAAACCCAGGACATTGGATCCATAAGGCAAACAAACAACATACTGCACCACCCCATTAAGTAATTAGTAAATATCAAATTCCAATTTTGACTATTTTCCTTCCAAACATACAAGCTAAGATGAAAAGAGATGGCATATAAACAGCTCAGCTGGAATGGACTGTAATGAGCAGTTTGCTTCTTAACAGATGTTCAACTTACTGACTCTAAGCAGGGTGGTGTCAGGTTGGCAAAGCCTGGTGCAGAGAGAGAGAAAAGAAGGCTGCAGGTTCATTTGCACCAGGCATGACATTGGCATCTGTGGCTGTCAAAAAACTCCAGTACTGCTTTGCAAAAATGCCAGAGATGTGCCATGAGGGAAACAAAGTGATGAAGTTTCAGCCTTATGTGCTGACCTCTATCATTGCTGACTCAACAGGCACAGAAAGGAAAGAAAAAAAACATGATTTCACAGCCTATCAGAGTTTAGACAATAAAAGAAACCCATCACAGACATCCTATAATATTTTCTGCTAATTTATTTTTGAAAAGAAGTGTCTTGAGATGATACTTAAGTTAAATTTAAAAGTGTACACTCTGCAACTCAAGTTGCATGCAACTGTAATGAGACCTAACTTAACAGAGTAGGAGGATGGAACTTAGAGTAAATGTTAATTCACAAGTGAACATATACTGTTCACTTATGTT
The DNA here is from genome assembly GCF_016835505.1 of Polypterus senegalus. Classification (NCBI taxonomy): domain Eukaryota; kingdom Metazoa; phylum Chordata; class Cladistia; order Polypteriformes; family Polypteridae; genus Polypterus; species Polypterus senegalus. Next base: position 245,512,330 of record NC_053156.1, on the reverse strand, counting down.
TACTATATACTTATAGTATCCTCATGTCTATATGGTAAAATTAGAGTAATCAGATTGTTACTTGCATGCCTCCCACAGGAGGCAATGAATACAACACACATTGTATTGAAAGCAACATATGATATGTAATGATCTTATTGTTTCCTGGTATCACAGGGCATAGCTGAAATATTTCTTTACAGCTGGCACTCTCAGGGCTCAGACAGGGCATAGGCCATTACAGTCAGTATTCTTGTTTTGTCATGACTCCACAGTGTAACAATTCCACTGTACTCTATACAAGTGACAATACTATTACCACCACTATTCAAGTAATAATCATGTAGCTGTCAGCATAGATAGTTTATGGCAAAAATGGATCTGGTAGGATTCAAAATTAAGAATAGTAGGATTATCAGGAGATTAAACAGGAGCATTTTTACATCATGGGAAAGTTGGATCTTGCCCCACCAGATATGCTAAGCAAGAAATAGCTTCCTTCAGTCATTTAACTTATTAGTAAAACCCTCAGCTTTATCTTCTTAGGATTTTTTATTCTATTCAATGTAATTACATATCTAGAAAAAATATAGCTTCTTGCAATATGTGAAATTATCTCCATGCTGGGCACTGCAAACCTGTTTCTGGCTGATATGCCTGACCAATTGGCCCTACAGTGTTCTTTATACCCTTGGGTGTTTGTGTGTATGTGTGCATGTGCAACTTTAATTGTTTAGTTTATTGATGGGGCTTGAAACTCATCACATAAATGAAATGAACACCACCTGTTGTGGTTTTGTTTGAGGTTCAAGCTTTTTTTCAGTTGTGGCACATGCCAGTGAAAAGGTACAAAAAAGTCTAGTATCATTTTCTCCCTTAGAGGTAGTCACATCAGTGGCATTGTTGTCCTACTATCCATACAACATATTGCAGCATACAGTGGCACAAAATAACATTCCCAAGGACCTCAATGCAACATATACATAAACATAAAACAAGTGCAAGATAGGTAAAAAATATACTATACATTAATAAATTAAATAAATATACCTAAATAATAGGTAAGTGAACACATAGTAATAATTTGAAATTGATATCAATAAATAAAAAAATAAAAACAACCTATAATAAAAAAAGAACAGTAGTAATAAGTACAACAAATGTACTACATACAGTATAAATAAGCTACTAGGAGCATATCTGAGGTTAGAGAGGCTGCATAGAAACCCCTGCATTCAGAATCTGAACAGTGAAGGGGTAGAAGCTGTTGGAGAACCAGGCAAGAACCGGTTCAGATGCTATAGTACTTTCTGCCAAATTGAAGTGGGACAAAAGACCATGGGAGGGTTGGGAATGGTCCTTCACAATGCTTTAGGCTTCGCAAGATGCAATGCTTTCTAAAGACATCTTTAATGGAGAGTAAAGCAGTCCCAGTGATCTCTTCTTCCATGTGCACACTACGTTGAAGGATTTTACAGTAAGAGACACTGCAATTCCCAAACCAGAACATGATGTAGCTGGTCAGAATGCTCTTGATGGTGCCCCTGTAGACTCTAGTGAGAATGCAGGGGTGGTAGGCTAGCCTTTTTCTGCTGCTGAAGAAAGTGGAGACGCTGTTGCACCTTCTTGGCCATGGAGGTGATGCTAATTGACCAGGTAAGGTCAGGTTCCAGGAACATATTGAACAATTCAATTGCAGATCGTCAGGTATGAACAGAATGGGCCTTGCTGAAGTCTCCTTTGCCTTGTCCACATTAAGAGACAGATTGTTGCATTTGCACCAGTCTGCAATTTGATTAATTTCCATTCTGTAAGCTAACTCATCCCCATTGCAGATGAAGCTCACCACCATTGTGAATGCAAACTTAATCATGGGGATAGAGCTGCACACAGCTGTACAATCATGAGCCAGCCAAGTGAACAGAAGTGGGCTGAGTTTACAACCTGAGGGGGCGCCAGTGCTCAGTGTGATGGTACTGGAGATGGTGTTTCTGACATAGACTGTCTGGGGTCTCTATGTCAGGATGTCCAGAAAGTCCATTATCCAATTGCGTAGGAAAGTGTTGTAGCCTAGTAGACCCAACTTCCCTATGAGCTGCTCAGGGATGATGGTGTTTAAAACTGAACTGAATTTAACAGAAAGCATTCTAGTGTCTGTTTTGCCCAGAAGGGACAGGGATGGATGAAGAGTAGATATGGCATCTTCGCTGGAACAGTTCGGGAGAGTGGAAAACTAGAGAGGGTCATGTGATGTCAGAAGTTTGGCTTTCAAGTGGCCCAAGTCTTGTCTCTCAAAACACTTTATGACAACAGGCATGAGTGCTATAAGGAGATAGTCTTTGAGGGAAGAGACAGTGAACCTCTTAAGAACAAGTATGATGGTGGCGATTTTGAAGTACTTGGGGACAACTGCCTGCCTCAGAGAAATGGTGAAAATGTCTGTAAAGATATCTGTCAGCTGGTTTGCACATTCCCTGAGCACTTGACCAGGTTTGTTGTCTGGTCCAGCAGCATTGTGTGGGTTTTCCATCAAAAGAGTTCTTCTCACGTCAGGGGTGGACAAACACAATACCTGTTCTTCCTGAGGAAGGATGGACTTCCTCATTGGTATGTCATTGAAGGCATCAGACCATGAACAGAGGTTATTTAGAACATCTGGAAGGTAGGCATCACCCCTACAAGCAGGTGGTATGGTCGTATAGTCTGTGTTGGCTTGGATTCCCTGTCACATGTTCTTTGATGCACTGAAATAGGTTGCCTTAGCGTCAGTAATGAAATTATATAAACAAACAATCAAATACAATACAATGTATTTTATTTTTGCACAGCCCAAAATCACACAAGTGCCGCAATGGGCTTTAACAGGCCCTGCCTCTTGACATCCCTCCAGCCTTGACTCTTTAAGAAGACAAGAAAAAACTCCCAAAAAACCCTTGTAGGGAAAAAATGGAAGAAACCTTGGGGAAGGCAGTTAAAAGAGAGACCTCTTTCCAGGTAGGTTGGGCTTGCAATGGGTGTCAAAAAGAAGGGGGTCAATACAATACAACACAACACACAGAACAAAACAAATCCACAATACAGTATAAAAATAAAAATTTTAGAAGCACGGAGCAGAATTTAACAGTAGATGATATCACATAATATGATTTGGATTTGTTTAGAGTCCTGGAGACCTCATCCATCAAGCTGCCTCCCACATTTGGCCATTCCACAGCTGAAAAGGCACTAACCCAATGAAAGGACCTCTCTTTCCCACAATTTCTGCAGTCCTCCATCAGGGATGACTTTACCTTAAGCAGGTAAAACAACTTGGCAGATTTGAGTACCGAGAAAAGAAACAGAATAGGTGAGGGTTAGTATCCAATTATAACTATCATGTTATTTATGTTTTAGTGCTAATGTCAAACAACAGAGATGCAGTCTGTACAGTTAATCAGCAACTCTAGTCAGGATATGCTAAACTGAACAACAACAACAACAACATTTATTTATATAGCACATTTTCATACGAAAAATGTAGCTCAAAGTGCTTTACAAAATGAAGAATAGAAAAATAAAAGACACAATAAAAAATAAAATAAGTCAACATTAATTAACATAGAATAAGTACGGTCCGATGGCCAGGGTGGACAGAAAAACAAAAAAACTCCAGACGGCTGGAGAAAAAATAAAATCTGTAGGGATTCCAGACCATGAGACCGCCCAGTCCCCTCTGGGCATTCTACCTAACATAAATGAAACAGTCCTCTTTGTATTTAGGGTTCTCATGGAAGGACTTGATGATGATGGTCACGTAGACTTCTGGCTTTCAGTCCATCATTGTTGGAGCATCATGATGCTTTGAGTAGGTGGTGGTGGCCAGGCCCACCACAAAGAAACCGGAAAAAGAAACAGAAGAGAGAGTAGGGGTCAGTACGGATTTTAGAGCCACCATGAATAGTTATTATGATGAATTGAACATACAGAGTATCAGGATTAAGTTAAAGTGAAGTTATAAAAGGCCATGTTAAAGTAATGTGTTTTCAGCAGTGTTTTAAAGTGCTCTACTGTATAGCCTGGCGAATTCCTATTGGCAGGCTATTCCAGATTTTAGGTGCATAACAGCAGAAGGCCGCCTCACCACTTCTTTTAAGTTTAGCTTTTGGAATTCTAAGGAGACACTCATTTGAGGATCTAAGGTTACGATTTGGAATATAGGGTGTCAGACATTCCGATATATAAGATGGAGCGAGATTATTTAAGGCTTTATAAACCATAAGCAGAATTTTAAAGTCAATCCTGAATGACACAGGTAACCAGTGTAGTGACATCAAAACTGGAGAAATGTGTTGGATTTTCTTTTCCTAGGATTCTAGCAGCTGCATTCTGCACTAGTTGCAAATGATTTATGTCTTTTTTGGGTAGTCCTGAGAGGAGTGCGTTACAGTAATCTAGTCTACTGAAAACAAAAGCGTGAATTAATTTCTCAGCATCTTTCAATGATATAAGAGGTCTAACTTTGCTATGTTTCTTAAGTGAAAAATGCTGTCCTAGTGGTCTGATGAATATGCATTTAAAATTCAGATTACAGTCAACAGTTACCCCTAAATTTTTTACTTCCGTCTTAACTTTTAATCCTAATGCATCAAGTTTATTTCTGATAACCTCATTGAATCCATTATTGCCAATTACTAAAATTTCAGTTTTCTCTTTATTTAGTTTGAGAAAATTACTATTCATCCATTCAGAAATACCAGTAAGACATTGTGTTAGTGTGTTAGTCGGAGTCATCAGGTGCTATTGATAAGTACAGCTGTGTGTCATCAGCATAGCTGTGGTAGCTCACGTTGTAACCTGAGATAATCTGACCTAACGGAAGCATATAGATTGAGAACAGCAGTGGACCCAGGATAGAGCCTTGTGGAACACCATATGATATCATGTGTCTTTGAGATGTGATTACCACAACTAACAAAGAATTTTCTCCTGCCAGGTAGGATTCAAACCAATTTAAGACACTGCCAGAGAGGCCCACCCATTGACTAAGGCGATTTCTAAGAATATTATGATCAATGGTGTCAAATGCAGCACTCAGATCTAAGAGGATGAGAACAGATAAATGGCCTCTGTCTGCATTTACCCGCAAGTCATTTACTACTTTAACGAGTGCAGTTTCTGTGCTGTGATTTGTTCTGAAACCTGACTGAAATTTATCAAGAATAGCATGTTTATTGAGGTGGTCATTTAACTGCATAATGACTGCCTTCTCTAGAATTTTACTTAAGAAGGGCAGGTTAGAGATGGGTCTAAAATTTTCAAAGCAGAGGGGTCAAGATTATTTTCTTGAGTAGGGGTTTAACTAGAGCAGTCTTAAGACATTCTGGGAAGACCCCCGTATCTAATGACGAATTTACTATGTCAGAATATTATCAATTAGCACGCCTGATACTTCTTTGAAAAACCTTGTTGGTATTGGGTCAAGGACGAGGTGGAGGTTTCAGTTGAGAGATTATACTATGTAATTCAGGTAAATCTATCCTGGTGAAAGCATTTAATTTGTTTATAAGGAGTACTGGGGCTTTGGAGGTTCTGCAGTGTTGGGGAGATATACTATGTTATCTCTAATATCATTAATTTTTTGATTGAAAAATACAGCAATGTTCTCACAGGTTTCACTGGAAGTATTCTGGGGCATTCCTTTGTGTTACCTGGGTTTAACAGACGATCAATTGTAGAAAATAAGACTCTGGGATTACTAGCATTGTTATTTATAATCTTAGAGAAATAGCAGCCTCTCAAGACGGACTGTGTTATTGTATTCTGTTATTTTAACCTTTAATATCTCATAATGGATAGTTAGTTTAGTTTTCCTCCATTTACGCTCAGCTCTACGACATGTTCTTTTTAAATCAGACACTCTTTGGGTCTTCCATGGAATAACAATGCTAGAAGATTTTTAACTGTCTTTTCAGGTGCAACTATGTCAACAGCAGCTCTTACTTTAGAATTAAAGTTTTCCACTTTACTATTTACATTATCCTCGCTATTATAGTTGGCACTATAAACGGACTGATTGCTTAGAATGTTTGTAAGTTTTAAAGCTGCTGATGAGTCAAAGAAGCGTTTTTAACAATATGCTTCTCATGAGTTTTTATCATTATTTCTATATTAAATAGTAGAAGAAATGGTCTGATAGACCATATCAATGACCTGCTTTATATCAACTTTTAGTCCTTTAGCAATCACTAAGTCTAATGTATGACCTGCTTTATGTGTAGGGTGATTAACGAGCTGTCTCAAATCAAAAGAGTCCAGGAGGTTCATGAATTCCTTTACTTTTGGTCACACTGATTGTCGATATGAAAGTTAAAGTCGCCACTATTAAGAGTGTGTCATAGTTTGTAATTAAAATTGACATTAAGTCAGAGAATTCCTCAAAGAAAGACGTTTATTTAGGAGGTCTATACACGGATAATACTAGAACGTGAGAATCTCCATGAATAACAACGGCGAGATACTCAAAGGACTTAAATTTACCAAAACTAACATCTTTACATTTTAATCGGCTCGAGTAAATGTTTGCCAAGCCGCCCCCCTTTTTCCCTGGCGGTCTGCACGAGTAAAACTGTAATCCGGAGGCAGATTCGATTAAAACAGCCGCCCCTGAGTTAAGCCATGTTTCATTTAGTGCAATAAAATCAATGTTTCTATCACTAATAAGATCGTTTAAAAATGTCTTGTTAGTTAAAGCTCTAACATTTAATAGTGCCATATTTAATGTTTCTGAGGGCAGAGCTGAATTTATGCGTTATTGGTATTGAACAAAAACTAAGTTATTTTTATTAGCGCCGCTCTGTGTGTATTTTTTATGTAATCTACAATCCGTTTTTATAGTCTTAATGCAGTGTTGATCTGAAGTAGTAATTGCAATTAAATTATTGGTGTTTATGCCGCACTGCCTAGATTTTTACGTGCATTAAGATTGTTATTAGATTATTAATGTTGTGCACTTTAACGGAAGACTTGTTAAGCCATTATGTCCTAGCAAAGCAGTGGCATTACGGAACGGGTTTACAGTAGAAATAGACAGTCAAGATAGACGAATTACCTTAGCGATGTTTTCGGAGAGGATCCAGGCGCCAAATCTATTAGGATGCAGTCCATCCCGCTTGAAGAAGCGCGCCTTTCCCAAAAAGATCCTAGTTGTCAATAAACCCGATGTCTTGAGTCTCGCAGAAGCCTTTCAGCCAGTTGTTTAGACCCAGCAGACGACTGTAGTATTCATTTGATCGTCTGGCGAGAGGTAGTGGACCCGAGATGAAGATTTTTGTCAATGGGATCCTCTCCTTCGTGTCTTTAATTAGTGCTGCGAAGTCAGCCTTGAGAACCTCCAACTGTCGGTGCCTTATGTCGTTTACGCCGGCGTGTAAAATAATGGATCCAACTGCCCTCTTGTGCTTCTCGTAGATGATCGGCGCCCGTCTCATCACATCTCGTACTCGAGCACCGGGAAAACAAGAAACAAAAGATTTCCTATTAGGACATGTGATATTAAGGTTTCCGCTTCGTGACCTAGGAAAGAAAGAGAGAGAGTTAGAACCAGACTTGAAGTAGTGAGTCTTCAGCCGGGATTTAAAAGCTCAGAAAAAATGTTGCTAAATTCAGTCATGTGCAATGAATATGGCCCTGGTAGTCTGCAGACTAGCACTTTAATTATGTTGGAATCTGTTTTAATATTTAAAATGAATGCCTCAAAGGTTGTAAAGTCACCTAAATTTTTAGACGTGATTTGCATTTTGTTACAATGAATTATTCCAAGGCCTCCTCCTCGACCAGAATCTCTAGACTTATGAAGGAACGAGTATCCATCTGGTGACGCCTCAGCTAGGGAACAGTGTCACATTTACTAAGCCAGGTTTCAGTAAGAAGACACAGATCAGATTTTGTACTTAATATAATATCGTTTACCAAAACAGCTTTACTGCCAAGAGAGCGAATGTTCAATAAGCAGCATTTAAAACTCCATACTTCTTTCTGAACTGGTGATATATTTTTTGTTTTAATTTGAAGTAAAAATAAAAATAAATAAAAGGTATTAGTACCAGGAATGCATGTTTTGCAAAACATTATATGCTTCTTGATTTTCACCCACTACTGAGAGAAACTGTGGTAAAATTGAAAACTCCTACAGGGACGTTTCTGTACTCTGTCCACTTTGTGATTAAGAAGCCATCAGTGTTATGCTACTGTTTCAAAGGAGAGCAAAATCCTTGTATGGAAAGAACGGGTATTTGTTTCCAAAAATATTATTTTCACAGTTGTTTGCAGTCCTCACCTTGACCAGCAAAGACCTGACAATATTGTTACTACTAGGCATGCAGTGGAAAGTTTGAGTTGTGCAGGTGTATAGTCTGTGTGTTCTTTATTGTACTTTGCCCTTTTTCATCCTGAAAACGTTCAGTTCTGAACTTGAGGTTTTGTCATTTCAATTTCGGCAGCTTGTAGCCAATAGATTTTCCTTAGCAGCAGGTGGTTGCAAGGTTCTCTCTTAAAGCTGTTGTGTTACATGCAGGGTTTTTTTCTTGGCTTGTGCTTATCTTCTGTTTTTCTGATGTTTTGTTATTTATGACTTTTTTGTAATTTCTGTTAATATAAAATTAATAATTGTGTACTGTAACTTTAAATTTGCCTCTATTCCATGTATTTTATAAGTGGAGCCACCCTGACATTACTACTACTGGAATCTCCCTCTGGCTATTTATTGGGCCAGTTAAATAATACCTGTGACAAAACATTAAAGTCTAAAGGATTTAACAATGAATTTTTTTTTTTGAGGATTTACTCATTTTACCTGCTCTGTTTTTTTTTAGCTTATGTTTTATGTATTAAGACTTTTTAGGCATATCCTTTGTTTCTATTTTGTTATTTTTATATTTTATTTATATAAATCTTCGATTTTGAAAGGTTCTTTGTGGAATTGGTCTCTATAATTCACAATCTGACAGTTATCTCCCGTATGAGACATTTTTGTAAAGTTTGGGACTTTTCTTTATATTCTGGGCAGATCACTGAATGTCCTAGCCTACCTTTAGAAGCCTCGGCCCCTGTTTTCTGTGTTTGGAACTCCAGATCAGAACAAATACTTAGAGATTAAATTTCTGTTGCTTCTCAGATGATAACCAGATGTCAGAGACTATAACAATGATCTTATATCATTCAAGACTGACTAGGCACCAGTATCCCATTGTTTTTATTTACTTTCTTCTGATGTGAAAGGTGCATGAACTTGCATGTTTCATTAGTCATTAGCAAAAGAGGGACACAAATTATTAGTTAGGTAAGTTTTTGTTAGTGTTAGAGACAACTGAACTCCTATGAAAAAAATCGTTAATGGTCTCACTGGGAAAAACAAACCTTTAAGGGAGCATAACAAAATTACGATATAAAAAACTAGTCAGAAATGGTCTAAACACTAAAACCAAAGTTATCAGACAGACTCAGAGAGTTAAACCTGTTTAGTTTGAGCAGAGGAGACGGCATCAGGATCTAATCCAGGTTTTCAAAATTCTCAAATGTATTAATACAGTAGATCCAGCAGAATTCTTTTATCATAACAGTGACTCATGTACTGTAGGACACAAATGGAAATTAAGGAAAAGAGCATTTGAACAGGAGCCAGAAAGCACTTTTTATGTAAAGAGTTGCAGGACTCTGGAACAAACTACTGAGCCATGTTGTTGAGGCAGAAACCTTGAAAAACTTTAAAAAGTATTTGAATCATACTTTTGGGACAGCTCAGCTTTTAGCTAAACAAACAAGCATGATGGACTGACTGGTCTCCTCTCATCTGTCAAAATTCTTATGTTCTTCTCAGGCAAAAACCAATAAAAGAGATCCTTACTGATAGTAAGAAACCCTTTCCCTAACAAACAGCAATGAGAGAAATTCTTTGTTCTTTAATTTAATCCAAAAGTTTACAAGATGATTACTGCAAGTAGCCAACACTAATAAAGGCAATATATGACGATCAGACACAGTAAGTGTGAGAAAATACACACTGCATATGTTCTGCCAGTAGAAAACTATGCACAGTTATAAAATTATAAACTTTTATGCCACATAAAAGGGTCAAAACTAGGAAGTCAAAAAAAAAAACAAACAATTGTCAGTGCCCAGCCTAATTTTTCAGCATCAGAGGGCGAGGTTAGGAGCACACATGGATACATCACATTGCTGCACCCACCACTTGACAAACCAACTCGGGATCCCAGATTAGGACCCGAGTGCAGCCATGCAACGGGTGACACCTCAACACCACACTAGTTCAGATGGAATGGAACAGTGTGAGTTTTTCTGTGGTGGCCAGTGTGCCACCAACCCCCAGGTTTTACCTGCAGGCTAGAGGACCTACATGCAGGGCTGGATGCAAATTAATGTCATAACCAGGACGGAGAAATTGCAGGTTAAGGGCCTTGCTCAAGGGCCCAACGAAGTAGAGTCACTTGCCCAACGAAGTAGAGTCACTTTTGGCATTTCCGATTGCCAGTGCAAATCCCTAGCCTCAGAGCCACCACTCTGCCTCAGAGAATCACAAATGAATGAAATATTGTATCTTGACGGCAACCCCGCAAAGTGGCAGTGGCCATGGTGTGGTAAACATCTAATGAAACAAAAATAAAAAAACAAATTCGATTAATACACATCCAAACAGTAAAATAACAAAGGGTCTTAATTCTTCATAGTAAAAAAAGCAAGCTGGGACAAAAATTTACCTAAGGAGTAATGCATTTTTAAATACCATAAGTCATAAAATACAAGCAAGTCTGTGACACCAGCATGCAACACATTGGGACCATCCAGCCCCATGATAATGCATAAGAAAAAAGATCATTTATGTATTTGTCTATTTATTTATTTTTCTTTTTTCTTTCTTTCTTTCTATGCTGTATGCACTTACTATATTTTGAAAAAAGAATATCAGAAATAGGTGTCAGTAGTGCATTTCCAATAGTAATTTTGCAATTTATGTTAACCTATATAACATAACTTTAGTTAAAAATTGTTTTTGTTTTACTAGAGATTAGGTTAATCTTAGGGTTAAGCATGGACATGTCAGTTTTATGCTATCTGCTATACTGTATTTGGCATTCACAAATGAGTGGCTGTTTAATTTTTGAGGCTTTCAAATTGTTTTCTGATTGTTGCTTCACACAAAGGGCCATTTGGCAAATCTCTTGTTGGCAAGTCATAAGAAAAGCAAACTCAGCTGGTTGATTTCCTGACATATCTGTCACCTACAAGTTATGGGTAAGAAGCAACAGGAGGAAAGCACCTTCAGGACAAGCACCCACTCAACAATAGAGTACTGCTTATTTGGTGAAACATAACAGAGCTTATCTATGAGAGCCAATGACTCATCTTCTGTTGACAGACGTCCTTTGTGCAATACTAAGGTTGAAGTCAGGATGAGACCACATTTTCTTGATACTGTTAAAGCAGAAATATTAATAGCAGAGAGAAACAAAAAACAAAGATATGATATCTCAACAAAAAGTTTGTCATGCTTCAAGTTTTGCTCACTTACAAATTGAACCTAAAATTGTTTAATGCAGGTCTTTTTGTGATCATTAAAAAATATTTTAAAATAGTTGTAAATTGGGAATTTACAATTCATACTTTAGGTGAAACAACAGTCATTTGCTACTTTTGAAGTTTTTCTCATGTTCACTGGCTTTGAAGATATCAGTATGCTCATTATTTCTAGTTCATCATTTGTTTAACTGTTTTCAAACCTGTATAATCGAGCTCAGGGCTGTGGAGAGCTGAAGTCTGTCCTGGCAGTTCTAGACTCAAGGTAGAGCTGCGAAGCAGCAGCACTAAAAACTGTGCCACTGTGTCACCAAGAATGTCTAGTTGTTTCCTCTTTCCTTTCACCCAGCTGCCTTCCTGAAACTGCAGACATTGGCATGTCAGAATCGGGTCTTCACCTCTTAGTTTGTAGACACACAAAGGCAGTTTATTGTATTTCCTTCAATTGACATAACAATGTGTTTTTAAATTACTGAATAAAGGGAGCCTGCCAGCTCAAAGCTGCATGGAAACTGTGAGAACAGTAATCATACACCTCCTAAAGCACTATCACAAAGCTTTTCACAATGTTACACATATAAAACTTAAATATAAATTGGAATATAATAGACCTTAAAATTTACTAAAGTATCTACAATATTTTTATTTTGCAAAATTCACAAAAATATTCAATTTGGCTTTCTACAAGCATTGGAGGCTCCATATTTTTTACTAATTTTTCAAATTTCTCAGCTGGCTCTAGGATCAATATGGCTACTCCACTTACTGCAGGCATCAAAAAAGATGATGATGAAATTTTTAAAACCCTTCAACAATATCAGTAACAATCTGTTAGGTTCCTGTGTGAGATATTGTGTGAAAAACTGAAGCTAGGGTGTCACGAGGTGACCTGGCATTGCATAACAACGATGGCTCCCATGCTGCTGCCTCCTAAAGCATGGCATTTGATTGTCACTGAGCTGGGGTCTTCCATGATAACATAGGTGGCCATTCCTTTGCCTTTTACCATGAGTGACTTTAGTGGTGCATTTGTGGCTTAATGTACATTAAATGTTTTCTTAATTAGCAGGTTATTAGTTTTTTTTTTGAGTTACTAGATCATAAGACTTCATTGAAAAGAACAGCATGTGTGAGTTCTATATGGCTATTGTGCTAATTTTGCTAAAGCCACTTTGCTTAGCTTCATAAACCCACAGGCTATGCAGAATATTAAATACATTAGTTTTCACGGTTGCTAATGCTTAGTTCCACTGTCACAGAAATTTAGAGGCCTGTCTTTGAACCTTGAGTCCACGCTCCATTTGTGTGGAGTTTGCATATTCTTCCCATGTTTGCATTGCTTCTCTTTGGGTACATTGATTTATTTTTTTTTGCCACGTTCTGATGAAGTTATGTTTAATAGGAGTGAATGTAGATATAGGTGTGGATGTGGGGTTGGGCTTTGTAATGGATTGGGATTCCTGCTATCACAGGATACTAAACCTTCTAAGACAAAATTTGCTGGGAGCATAGGGAACTTGCTCTGAAGGGATTTCAGAACACTGGTTACCTCAGAGCTTGTTCTAATTTCTTTGCAGGAGGGACAAAGATTCCAGTCAGACTGCATATACCCTGACCACAATGGTTATAAAAGAAGAACACTGGAATTGAGCAATCAGACATCAGAATTAACAGGTCTCTAAAGAAACACTAGGAATTGTATTTTCTCTTAAAAGTGATTTTCGCTCTGCTAATTGTGACTCTGCCTTTTAATCTTTATACTTAACTTCTTTAATTATCACAATGAGATTGTCCTGATCTGATAACAGGGTAAGGATAACAAGGAGACTCTTTGTTACAATTTGCTTTTATTTTTTAAAAGGAAAAATACAGGCCCTCAAATCTTGGGAATGATGTCTTGGTTGGTTAAGTATCTCCAAGCAGCTGTCTTCTGCCTATTTTTTCTCTGTGGGTGCGGCTATGCCCTGTATCAGTGTGTGCTCCTAACCTCTCTCTCTCTATATATTGTGTCTATGTGACCACACGGCAATATCCAAACTGTTCCAAAGCAACATTTGCACTGATTTGTGTTTTTTGTATCTCACACCCTCATACACCTATATCGTAAGAGCATCTCTTATCTATGATGGAGCGTTTGATTAGAAGAAAATACGAAGCTGGTTTTAAATTAAACAAGTGTTGAAGCAGAGAAAGAAATCGGTAACTACAATGCTGCAACAAAATTCGATGCGTTTGAGAAACTGATGCAAGATTGGAGGAGGCAAGAAGATGAAAAAAAAAAATGTAAGTTGCATTTTTGAATGGGTGTATAATTCGGAGTCTGATTTTATGATCGATTTTTCAGATTTCAAGACCCGACTTATATGTGAGTATGTATGGTAAATAGAGTTTTCAAAACATTATCAATGAATATACACAGCAAAGGAGTAAATTATTGAAAAATTTTAAAGTTAGTCTGGATTAGACAAGGACTAGATGAAAGTGTTGTGGATTCTGAAATACAGAGTTCGTTTCTCTTTTTGTTTGCAGCATTCCCAGTGGTTTTGCTATCATTTCCTTTAGTGTTTCCACTTTGCTGGTACAGTTCAAAAACATTTATTCTGGTGGCTGGAGGTGCTTAGCTCTCCTGTGTGACTGTGTTTCACGTTTTACTCCCTTTACTGGCAATATAGATTTTGCCTACTTTGGTGACTTTTACTTTGGATATACGTCCTAATTGTTCCTGATAATTTTTAATAATGTTTCCAGCATTTAAGATGGATTATTCAACTATTATATTTTACATAGTGCTTTGAACTAGTAACAATGCTTTAAGACACTTCAAATGAATCCCTTAGGATTGGACTCAGATGGTGCTCAGTTGCTACTTGTAGAGGACATCTTAACAGTACACACTGAGACTGGAGTGCAGTTCATCAAATGCAGGACCACACTACCTGTTGTGGGTATCAACAGTATCACAACCCCATGTTGTGTATTCAGCCAGTTCAAACAGCACATAGTCTCTTTTGTTAAAATGCTTTAATTGCAAAACTCAACAAAGCAAAACGGTCCTCTCTCTTGTTTCTCCTCTTTTTCCTCTCACCCCTTCCTTCCATGCATACTGCCCTCTACTGAACCCAGTAGGAACACCATACCCCACTTTCTGTTAATCTTTGATTCATACAGTATAGCACACCACAAGTGTCTTTAGATTAGGTTAGATAAATTTCATTAATTCCAAAGGAAAATTTATATGCATACAGCAGCAGAGACTTAAAAAACAAAGATGCAGACTCACATTCAAATAATACAATTGATCAACAGATAGTTAAATGAATAAATATATACTGTGCAGAACTAGCAAAATGAATACAAGAGAACACTGAGTATAAATATTTAGTCTGGCACATCAGAAGGAAGCACTGAATTGCCTGATAGCAGTGGGCAGAATAATCCCCAGAGGTGCTTCTTAGAATGAGCCTGTAGCTAAAAGTGTTCCAAGAGAACACCCCCCGGAGGGAACGGAGGGGATTTTTTTAATTTGATTTGATTTTTGACACCATTCTCTTTTTCCACAATAGCTTCCATTGTGTCCAGTTTTAGCCACTGTGATATAGTAGGCTTTCTTGATAGGTTTGTTCAGGCATTTTGCATCATTTGAACTCAAGTTGCTTCTCTGTGAAGCCACAGCACAGGACAATATTCTGGCTGCTACGAACTATAGAACATTTCTAGCAGCTTGCTGCACACACCAAAAGGCTGGAGTCTCCTCAGGAAGTGTAGTCTGCTCAGAACTGTCTTAACGCATGGACATGCCGGGCAGTTGCCCGGGGACCCCATGCTAATCTGTGAATGTTGTGACTTGCTGTCGATAAATAAATACTATACTATACTAAACTATAAATATTTGTTATTGTGTTACAAGTGGACATTGGCAAACACCTCTGATTTAGCATCATGCACTACTGAACGTAAAAGCGTATATGTTAATTCCACTTCAACTCAATTCTCTGCAAAGAAATTTCACAAATGTTTGTGTTGAACGCTTTATTAATAATAATTCATTCATAGTAATTTCATACTGTGCCATCACCGTCTGTATGGTTGACCAATTGAGTATCATTTATATGTTGAACTTTTTGTGTTTTTCAAGGCTTATGTTATATTGTTCAAACGTTTGTATTGATTAATCTTTGCTGTAGAGCATGTTTTTTAATGTTTAAACACTGATTTTGTTGGAAGTACCAATACAATAAATATATGTTTAATTTTATTGACCATTTACATTTTTATTCCTGTGAGTGATTATGTAGGTAGAAGCCCCAGTGCACTGCTTTGCCTGGGGGCCTATAATGCTGTTAAGATGACCCTGAGTCTGACACTATTTGTACAGCGCCACTGTGTTGTTAGACCAGTCCAGTTTGCTGTTTATGTGAAACCAGAGGTACTTGCAACTCCACACCACTTCCAAGTTCTACTCCTGTAGGTTGACTAGTCTTATAGGCTGTTTGGCATAGAAATCCAACACCAGTTCTTTTGTCTTGATGATGTTGAGCTGCTGGTGGTTCTCCCTGCACCACAAGATTAAATCCTCTACAAGCCTCCTGTACTCCGACTTGTCTTTGTTAATAGTGCATCCTATTATGGAGGCGTCATCTGAGAATTTCTGTAGATGGCGAGCGCTGGTATACTGGAAGTCGATTGTGTAGAATGTAAACAGGAAGGAAGGCAGGACAGTTCCCAGAGGTGCCCCAGTATTACATACCACCAATTCTTACACACAGTCCCTGAGCCTCACAAACTGCTTCCTGCAATCCAGGATGGGGGAGCATCATGATGCAGAGCATTGAGCTTTTTCCTCAGTCAATGAGGCAGAATAGTGTTAAATACACTATGAATCAAAGAACATTATCCTGGCTGTGGTGCCAGCTTTTTTCAATTGGGAGTAGGCACTGTGGAGAATATAGATCAGAGCTTCTTCCACACATATATGTGCCTGATTGGAAAACTGCAGAAGATCAAGATGTTCTGATGATCAAGGTGTTCTGAAATCAGGGGTTGAACCTGCCTCTCAATACTCTTCATGATGTATGAAGAACAACTAACCTGAATTCCTTGGGATCACTGGAAAACCTTCTGCAATCTCAGGGATAGGAAGAATGTGTGCAGAAGGTCGCCACAGAACTGGCTGGCACATGTTTTCAGCTCCATGTGGCTGATTCCATCTAGCCCTAAAGCCTTGTTCATGCAGAGTTTCCCCCAGCACTCTCCTCACTTGATCATCAGAGTCAGAAAGTCCAGGAAGTGGAACAGATCTGGAGGCCACAGGTGTAAAGTCATTGATGAGGAATGTCATACAGGGTAGAGAGGCTAGCAGTGGTGAGGGAGGCCTAAACTGACAAGAATGAGTTAAACATGTTGAAGAATTGGTTCAATTCATTAGATCTGTTCTTGTTTTCTTCCTCAGCAGTGCTTGTAGCCAGTGATAATCTTCATCCTGTTCCCCACTTCTTTCATGTTGTCCTGCTTTAAGTTGTTCTCCAGTTTGTCCCTGTGGTGAGTTTTTCAATCATGGAGTGGTTTCCTAATTTCTGACTGCTTTACAATCTTTATGTTTTTATTTTAAATCATCTTATTCCATGTTAATGTTGTTATTCTGACACTGACGGGTGAGAAGAAGATCTCCTTGAATGATTAATCCATCATCCTTGCCTTCATCAGCACCTATATGCTCTATATGTGACAGTCAGATTAACATTAGGTGTTTTTGATGCGCATGATTATATGGGGAACATGTTTATCACACAAAGAAGGCAACTCAGCTAGGAGCTGTGCCGAAGCACTGTGAGCTGTCTGTGCCACCATTCCACCACTGAAATTCTATAAGTCACAAACGTACATTGCAAGTGGTGAAAGAAGAACAAAAAAAGAAGTTACATTTAAATTAAGAGAAAATAAATACTGAGACATTGTATAAAACAATGTTTAGAATATGTTGTTCTTAGAGTTGGTAAACAGAAAGAGCTGATAGATAGCACACTAGGAATATAGTATAGTCAAATTCAAAATAATGACTGTGCAGGTAGAAGAGTGAAACATGTATGTTCCCAACTCAATTATTTCAATACAGGACAGCTCTGGCTGCATTGGGTGGAAGAAAAGAACCAGCCCTCTACCACAGGGTGTTATCAACCACACGGGACCAATGCAGACTCAACAGTTAATCTAACCTGCATGTCTTTGGGAGGTAAGAGCAAACCAGACAAACTCAAGCAGGTACAGACAACACTTGTAGATTGACACAGTCAGCGCTGAATTCATACGAAGTCCCTGGAGGTTAAAGGTATTCATTCTAACTGTGTCCCCATACCATTCTACCTTTGTAAAATGAAAAGAAGGAAAGGTGTCACTCCAGCCTCAGTCCAAAAACAATTTAAGCATTAGTCATAATTAATAGGAAATATCTGCAGTGTATTCTGTGGTTAATTTAAAGTGTTCCACTTGCTGTTACAGTACTGCATAAGTTTATGTTTCCTTCCTAATGATGTTATACAATGATGTGACTTTTAAGCAAAGGGCAGTTACTGAATGTGGCAGAGAAGGACTTGTAAACAATATTCATAAGATGCTTGAAATGTATACATAGAGAAAGTTTTTGATAAAAGCTCTTTTAGTCATTGTGTTTCACAAATTGAAGCTTTTGAGGAAGGGCAAGTTGTTTAGGAGTGATAATGATGTTAGTAAGTAAGTACAGGATTCAGTCTGGTATAAGTAGGTGATGCAAGCCTGTTTCTCTCTGGTGCAAGACTGTTGCAGTTGGCAGATATTATATGGGAAAACATGTAGCGTATTGAATAAAACTAGTTACCATTTAAGTATGTGCTATTCTATCAATTACAATCAATTAAAAATGATTATTAAGAAAACAAATTATGTTAAAAAAAATTCTTGACAAGCTTTGTATTACTAGTAATTTAGTAGATGCTTTTATCTAAAGTGGATTAAAAATCAAAATATATAAAATGCATGACTATTTAGTTGGAAAGTATAAAGATAAGAAACCTTACTGAACAAGTACAGCATAAGAAACTTAGCATTACGGCTATTCCCAAACCTGCATGAAAGCTGGAGGTCCAATAAAACCAGGATTTTAAGTTGGTACCACTATAAACATGTAGGAGGATATCACAAGGAAAGAAACACCAACCAGTCCTAAGATGGTTTTCAAATGTTACTTGAACATCAGTTAACTGGGAGCTGTTTCAATTCTAAAGCCAAATCCTGGGGGAGAAAATGACAAAACTATTATCAATTGATAGGAGGAGACACAGGCTTGTAAATGGGTCAAAGCAGAAAGGAGACTTTTTGGAGGGAGAGGCTAGAGTCTGATGGTAGTAAGGAGATTGTTAGGGACCTGTGAGTGAGGAGAAGAATTTCCAGTCAGGTAGGCACCAAAGTTGATATAAGTAGCAAAGGTGAAAAGGGGCAACAGAATGCAAAGTCTGAAGACAAGAGATCTAACGTGAAACTAGAGAAGAGCCTACAGATTAGGTTCTGGTAATTGCTAATGCAGTCAGAAAGGCCTTTCTACAAAGGCCTTGTGACAATATGACTTATTGTTACTATTGCTATCAACTCACAGTAAAATGCAACATTATTGCCACACTCCTACTTCCTTCTAGGTTACTTCATCGCAATCTGACAGCTGTGCCTCCTGACCATTATCTGGTGGCTATAATCTCTAGAATGCATGTGACTGCGAGCCCCATATCACTTGATGGCCTGACGCTTTGACTTCCTGTCCCATGCTCCTTCTTTTGCTGTTTTCTAGTATCCTACAGTTTATCTGTGACCAGTTTCCCTACCCATTTCCTGCCAGCTGTTACTGGTCAAAGACAGCTCATACAGGCTTTTAATTCTTTTTTTTTTTTTTTTGTTAATTTAGGAACTACTGTTTAACTCTTTGCCTAATATCATCTATTTCAAGTTTTTAATCACAAAATCTTAAACAGTGTGTGAGCCATGTAAGTCTAAGGATTATGCAGAGTATTCCTGACAAATCAAGCCAGCAATGTGATAAAGAAACATTGTTTTGAGACAGACAGAGGACTTCAAATAAATGAATTACTGGAGGGCCAGGGTTACAAAATAACCAAAATGCTTTATTATCTGCCTGAGCTTTAACAGGATAGTATGTTTGCCAAGAGTCATGATGCATCCTGGCCATTTAAGTTACTCTACATAAAGGTTTCAATCATATATATATATATATATATATATATATATATTATGCTGCCTTTAACATCGTTTAGCATGACCAGTTTGATGGTCTGGGGAGGCATATCCATGGAGGGATGCACAGACCTCTACAGGCTTGATAACGGCACCTTGACTGCCATTAGGTATCGGTATGAAATCCTTGGACACATTGTCAGACACCATTCTGGTGCATGACAGTGCCCGGCCTAATGTGGTTAAGAGTATGCAGGCAGTTCCTGGAGGATGAAGGAATTGATACCATTGACTAGCCCTCACGCTCATCTGTCCTAAATCCAAATGAACACCTCTGGGACATTACGTTTTCGTCCATCCCATGCCCCCAGGTTGCACCTCAGACTGTCCAGGAGCTCAGTGATGACCTGGTACAGATCTGGGAGGAGATCCCCCAGGACACTATCAGTCGTCTCATTAGGAGCATGCCCCGATGTTGTCAGGCATGCGTACAAGCACAATTTTTTGTTGCTGCAATGAAATTTTGGCAAAATGGACTAGCCTGCAGCATCATTTTTTCACTTTGATTTTCGGGGTGTCTTTGAATTCAGCCCTCTGTAAGTTGATGATTTTTATTTCCATCAAACAATGTGGCATCCTTTTGTTGCTAACACGTTACCCAGTCCATATCAGTATAGATTTCCAGCAGGAGTTTTTTTCCCATTGAGATCTGATGTGTTTTCAAAGAGTTTCTTAAATTTTTTGAGCAGTTTATTTATTTACACACACACATATATATATATATATATATATGCAGGTTAGGTGCATTGGCAATTCTAAATTGTTCCTAGTATGTGTGTGTGTGTGCGCTCCCTGTGGTCGGCTGGCGCCCTGCCTGGGGTTTGTTTCCTGTCTTGCGACCTACGTTGGCTGGGATTGGCTCCAGCAGATCCCCGTGACCCTGTGTTAGGATACAGTGGGTTGGATAATGGATAGATGGATATATATATATATATATATACTATATTTATACACTATAATAATAAGAAGATTGGAAAGTTTGTTAGAATGCTAACATTACATAAAGACTTGCATAGATGGTCAACCCTTCATCTCGCACTAGCTGGAAGAATTAACACTGTTAAGATGAATATTCTTCCTAAGCTCCTTTTTTTATTTCAAAACATACCAATATACATTAATAAATCGTTCTTTAAGCAATTAGATTCAACAATAACCTCATTTATTTGGAATTCTAAAATCCACGCATCAAAAGAGCGACCCTACAAAGACAAAAGGCAGAAGGTGGCATGGCTCTACCTAACTTCCAGTTTTATTACTGGGCAAATATACAGTCGATAAGAACCTGGACACAAATAGAAGAACATATACAGGCATGGACCGCAATAGAAGTAAAATCCTGCAGTACTTCTTTGTATTCCCTGCTCTGCACTCCAATAAACACACGTTATCGGCAATACACTAATAACCCAATTGTGCTCCACTAACTTAGAATCTGGAACCAATGTAAAAGCATTTTAAGATGGAGAATCTTCTGTCTGTGGCACCCCTGCAAAAGAACCACCTCTTTCAACCCTCACAAACATATGCAGTTTTTAATATCTGGAAAAATTTGGAATTAACTTGCTTAGAGATCTTTATATAGACAACGTCTTTGCATCCTATGAACAATTACATTCCAAATTTAACATTCAACTACACATTTCTTTCACTATCTTCAAATCAGGAACTTTGTTAAACAGAACCTTCCAGATTTTCCTCATCTTGCACCCTCATCCACGCTGGAAAAATTATTTCTCAATTTCAAGGAGTTAGACTCCATCTCTACAATATATAAAATCCTTTTACAATCCCTTCCTTTCAAAGATCCAAGAGGACACTGGGAAAATGACCTCTCAATTAATATATCAGAAAAGGAGTGGAAAGTAGCAATGCAGAGAATTCACTCAAGCTCCATATGCAAAGCATACAATTATACAACTTAAAATTATTTATCGAGCACATCTGCCTCGACTAAAACTCTCAAAATGTTTCCAGGGCATGATCCAACCTGCGACGTTGCAACCAAGCCCCAGCCTCACTGGGTCACATGTTCTGGTCCTGCACCAAATTAACATTATTCTGGACAAAAATTTTTAATTACCTCTCAGACAGGCTTGGACTCACAATCCCTCCTAACCCATTAACAGCTGTGTTTGGGGTTCTTCCAGAGGGGCTTAAAGTGGAGAAGGACAAACAAATTGTGATTGCATTCACTACACTGTTGGCACGCAGACTTATTCTGATAAACTGGAAGAACCCAAACTCTCCTCTTTTAAGTCAGTGGGAAACTGATGTGTTATATTATTTAAAATTGGAAAAAATCAAATACTCAGTTAGAGGATCTGTGCAGACTTTTTTCAAAACATGGCAGGATCTAATCAGTAATATTTTGAAATGAGTTTATAAAGCACAGAGAATTTGTTGATTTAGGTATTTTTACAAGCCTTAAATTTTACACCGTTTGGCTTGCTCTCTCTCTCAAGGGTGGGGATCGATCTGTTCTTAGCATAATTCTTTTTTTTGTAAAAACTTGATTGCTATGTATTGATTGTAATAAAATTAATAAATAAAAAAAAAAAAAAGAATGCTAACATTAGCGGTTTAATGTACAGAACATCTTCCCCACACTCAAATTGCTTTAAAAGTACAGATCAATAGTATGATTATTTTGGTATATTTTTTGCAATTTGAACAAAGAAAGATTAAATGACATAGACTAAAATCCAATTCCCCAGACACACTGCAGATGAAACACATCAGAGAAGTTTACACAATGGCTGATGCATACTGTACATCCATCCGGTTTCTACTTTAAGGGTTGTTGAGTGCAGCATCAAGAGCAAGGAGCGAATCAATCCTGGACAGGGCACTCAGTCAATAGCAGGGCACATCCACACTTTTCCACACTCACTTGCACCAGGGAAATGTCCAGAGAAGAAACTGACTAGCATGTCTTTTGGGATATAGAATGAAAGCAGTCTGCTGAGAGAAAGCTCAGAAGTACATAACAAGTACAAGCAAATTCCACATAGACAGTGATCAAGGTGGGAAATAAGCCTAGGTGCCTATATAAGAGAAGCAGCATTGGCAGCAACTGTACTGTACCACTGAAAAAGACCAGACAGACATCAAAAATAAATTCAGTTTAATGTAGAAAAGAACCTATAGGTAACTCCCAAAAAACTTGGCATAGGATTCAGGAACAGTTTTAACCTCCCTATCTTATTGATGTTTTGGACTCTATTGTCAGGTAGTTATCTTTCAAAATGTGATTTAGTGTCTTAATGCTCTGTTTGGGTGCACATCTGTGGAACATACAGTGGAACCTCGGGTCACGAACATCTCGAACCACGTACAAATCGGGTTACGACCAAAAAGTTCGCCAAACTTTTGCATCTGTTCATGACCACACACTCGGGTGACGAACATGGCAGTTTCCCTTCCGGTTCGTACGCGCCAATGATTTCCGCATGTGTTCAGTCTCTCACTGTGCATTCGCTGTGATCTCTTTGTGTTATATTTTGTTTCCCTTCTGGTGTGTACGCGCCGGTAATTTATGCACGTGTTCAGTCTCTCCCTGTACAGTATATTGTTCTCGGTCAGACATGCATCACGCAGAGGGACTTTGTGGTATAGCGGGGTCCACAGCTCACGTCAAGAGGCCAGTTTTAAATAAATAATCACCGCGCTTGCAGCTTAGTGAGGGGGCGTGGTGGTTGATTGCTACAGTGCGAGGCGGCTAAAGGGAGGAAAAAGAAAAGAAAGACGGAGGTTGCAGAGTGAGGAAATAAGCAGGAAGCAGTGTGGAAAGAACCGGTGTGAGCGAGCGAGCGCTCGCAGGCAGGCAGACGGGCAGTGAGCCCAAGCACTTCACTTCTGTTTTTATGGGATTAGTTATTTATTGAAGGATTCTGAAAGCACTGCACTTTATTTAACCAGAGGAAGGACGGCTGGCAGCGTAAGGCAGTTAAAGAATGCACCGGGCTTGTTTTTAAAGAGACTGATTCAAGCATTGTTTTGACCTCTTATTAAATTAAGACTTTTTTCTATTGAACTTTAACCTCCACTTCACTTCTGTTTTTATGGGATTAGTTACTTATTGAAGGATTCTGAAAGCACTGCACTTTATTTAATTTGGACATTGTTTTTGATTGTTGTTTTGTTGATTTTAATAAAAGCACTTGCCACTTTTTGCACCATCCGATTGCTCCATTGTAGTGCCTCACTGTCATGCTCATTGGGAACATTACCGAGGGTGACAGGTTTAAGGGCTACCGGAAGCGAGATGGGAGCATGCAGCGAACCCGCATCGTCACAGACTTTACCTCAAAACTGTAATCTCCTCCCCACCCAGTTCCTCCTCACTTCCTTCATGCCAGAACTCGACTGATGCAAGGTTAGGTTTTGTATTACGGATTTTTCAAATGTTCATTTTTTTCCCTGTGCTTAAAACTTATTAAAAAAAAAGTGTTTACAGCGAGTGGTTCATAAGGCTATAGAGTGAAATTCTTGCAATGCTACTTTTCTCTGTTCAAGGTTTTCTCAGTGTTATTCAATGTTTTTACATTTAGCTATTATTACACTGTGCATTCTGTGGTATAATTAACTATTTTTGTGCTTAAAAATCTTTAAAAAAATATATTTACATACAGTTTGTACGGTCTGGAACGGATTAATTGTATTTACATACAATCTTATGGGGGGAAATTACTTTGGGTCATGACCAAATCGGGTTACGACCAGAGTTTTGGAACGAATTACAGTCGTGACCCAAGGTTCTACTGTATTATATATGACTGGAAAAATGATATCCTTGCCTTTATCATCAAAAGACTAGCAGGAGCATATGCCATATGACAATAACTTCAATGATTAGCAATAATCTTCATTATTATACTGTAACTCATTCCTGATATAATTTTGCTTAACTTAGCATAAAGGTTATGTGATAGAACTAAAATTAACAGTATTGACTCTCAAGTGAAGATCATGTAAAACAGTACCATGAAAATTTTGCTGTTAAATAGGCCTACATGACATATTGATAATAGAATTCAGCATAGATTATTAAAGCGAACTGTAAGGCAGACATGCTAATCACCACACCACAGGCTTGTCCATATAATGTCATGTAACATTTAATAGTAACTGTTATCAATAATTATAAATAACATTGCAAACGTTATTGGTTATCACTGCTATCTTGCAGATGCAGAGTTCAGATCTTAGGTCATTGTGGAGCTCTTACATCCACCTTCGGAAGGTCTTTGCGTGTTAAGCTAATTGGTTGCTCTAAATTGACCTGTGGGTGAGTGTGGGCTTAGGCATGGCTTGCAATGGACTAATGCATTATCCAGGGATGGTTTTGTTGGGAACTAGAGAGTTCCTAAGTACAAAGAATCTCAAAAAATACTCAACCAAAAGAAATGGCAAAAAAAAAAGCAAAAGGTCACAAAAATCCAGGAAAGCACAGAAAAAAACATTAGAAATCCACCAACTCCACAAATACATTCAATTAACCTCAAGGGATTGTGGGGTTTTCACAATCCCCTTCAGGGATGCATGGGTGGTCCTGCATCTTGGAGAACCACCCAGAAAACACAAGGAACATAGCAGAATACACACTGAAGTATAAAAAGTAAATAATCAACACTGTTAACTTAAACAAAAAGAGTAAAATCTTTGTTTTACTATTTGTATGAAAAAGCATGAATTCCGATCATATTCTACAATCTCAAAAACCCTTGGGATTAGGAAAAGTTTCAAATCTAACATCACAAATTATACACATTATTTTCAATATTTGTAAATAGGATGGGATGGTGGTCTAGTTAGCATTGCTGCATCACAAATATAGCATCCTGGATTTAAATTCCAGGTCCAAGTGGCTGCATGGACATTATTTACATGTAGATCTTTCTCCAGGTTCCTCATTTGTTTACCTAAAATCCTTAAATGTGTGAAGGTTAAGTTAATGGGCTTACTAATTTGAGTGAGTCAGTGAGTGAGTGTGTGTCCCCTGCATTAGCTGCTCAGTATGTACTGTCACAAAAATGAGACATAGACAGATAAAGGTTTGGGGCAGCCACCCGTGTAATCTGGTATCCTAGCTGCAAAAGTCGTTTTTATCAAAATAACCAGCACTGAAGTGCATACAACGGAGTCCAAAACAAGACTGAGGGAAAAGTGTCAGGTTTTTAAAGGGGAAGACAGGAAGTGAGGTCATAAGGATCGAGCACGTGGTCTTCAACCATTGGATCACAGCCGGACGTGACATCAGAGGGGCCGGAGCTGGTGAGGTCGACTTCCATTGGCTCGGTCCCGGAAGTGATGTCAAGAGAGCCAGGTGGAATCCCCCGGGAATGGTCTACAGGCAAGGGAGAAAAAGAGTCAGTGTACTCTGCCACATCCTGGCATGCCTCCAAACTGCCTTCACTCAAGCCCTTTAGCTGCCCCCCCAAGCGCACGTATGTGACAGTACGTATATTGCTGGTAAAACACTTAATATTAGATAAATAAAATAACTAAACAGAACATGTAAGAATGTTGTTTGTCTGAGCAGCTTCACTCTTGGGCTGCCATTTATTCATAATTTTTCATAAAACATAAATGTATTCATTCATTTGCTGAACCTGGGAACCTTAGAACATCAGGACAATCTAGACAAGAACAGTCATTCAGCCCAACAAAGCTTGCCAATCCTATCCATTTCTTCTAAAAAAACATCAAGTCTAGTTTTGAAAGACCCTAAAGTCCTACTGTCTAATGCACTACTTGGTAGCTTATTCCAAGTGTCTGTGGTTCTCTGTGTAAATAACAACTTCCTAATGTTTGTGCAAAATTTACCCCTGCCAAGTTTCCAACTGTGCCCCCTTGTTCTCGATGAAGTCATTTTAAAATAACTCAATCCACTGTACTAATTCCCTTCATAATTTTTAAAATTTCAATCATGTGTTAATCTTTTTGTGCTTAAACTGAAAAGGCTCAGCTCATTTAATCCTTCTTCATAATTCATCCCCTATAGCTCTGGAATGAGCCTAGTCACTCTTCTCTGGATTTTTTCTAGCGCTGCTATGTCCTTTTTGTAACCTGGAGAACAAAACTGTATGCAGTACCCCAGATGAGGCCTCATCAGTGCATTATAAAGGTTGAGAATATCTTCCTTGGATTTGTACTCCACACATTGTACTATATAACCTAACATTCCATTAGCCTTATTGATAGCTTCTGAACACAGTCTGGAAGTTGATAGTGTCGAGTCCACTACGACTCATAAATCCTTCTCATAAGGTGTATTCACGATTTTCAGACCTCCTATTTTCAGTCTAACAAGTTTATGTGTTTCTGATATCTGTATTGTGATTTTGTATTTAATGTATGGTGTTTATTGTCTGTTACAGGTACTGTACTACTGCTACTAGTCTGTGGGAAACATTCAAGTGAGAATCTCATTTTAGAGTACAGTGTAAACATGAAAATATATTCTAAGTAACTAGCTAACCCAGCAAGGCCAACCCTCTGCATGGTGGTTTTTTATTTTAGAGCACTGTCGCAACCTCACCACACAAGACAGTTTAACATTATCAATGTGTAATCTAACATTTAATCCACCACTGCAACAGCTATCATTTAAACCAAAATCTTAATAAAATGCTTGTTCTGTCATAATTAAAAATGGCTAAACAGCTCATTTACTGGCAAAGGGATTTCTTGATCCTTGTTCATATTTTATATTCAGCTAGTGACTGACTGTCCCTTTAACATCATGACATTGTACTTAGCGAACCTCTCCTTCAACCTGAATCCATTAGGGTTGAGAAAACCTCACAAAGTCCACACAAGGAGATGACAGAACTGTGAATGCCCAAGAACTGGAATGTCCAGAATAAATAAACATACAAAATACAATGGCATTAAATGAAAAGAAAATGTGGAGACGTTTTGTCTCTCTCTTTCTCTCTGCTTTTTTTTTTTGTATCTGTCTAAGCTGGTGAAAAGCGTGACATTTACTGTACTTTGAAAGCCCTATGTCACCGACCAGACTCAGAGGGGAGGCTGTTATGCATTTCCCTGATGGTCCTGCTTGTTTAGGCTGACAGTTCATAGATAAACTCGCAGCATGACTTCCAGAAATGCTTTCATAAGCAAATATAGTGGACAGCCAATAAAATCACAGGAAGGTGATATTTCTGTATGAAGTGAACAATGCCTTCCAGACATTTTCTTTAAAAAATCCACAATTTTAATTGACATTTGCCTGCTAATATAATAAATGGATATACAAAAAAATGCAGTATGTATTTTTTTTTTTCCAAGGGTATGGAAAGGGCAGGCAACTTCACAGATGGCAGCCCTCAGCATTCATTAGCTCTTTGATGCAGTTAAAACTAAGTTAGCATTGTTTATCTGGTACAACTACATACACAGCTTGGATGACACAGTTGTGTGGAGCTCCCACATCCAGGACATGAAGGTGGCTTTGAATGAGCTAACAGTGGTAAAATATGCTTAGAAGAGAGAATTTCACTGACATACCTGCATACTGAATATTGCCCTTCACAGAAAATGGCAAGAAACAGTGTATGAAAGTACAAGCACGTTTTTGGGTTTACACATGCTTATTTTGAGATAACATTCATATTATTCGCTGGGATACATTTCCTGCTTAAGAGGGTTTCCTGTCATTAATCCACAAGCAGGCAAGAGTAAAAGATTCATTGCTTTAAGTCACCTGTCACTTGTATAGGAAGTAGGTTTGCTGGCCAGGCTGCAACTCTACCAGGTTTAGCCCAGTTTTCAGGGATGTAGTGATAAATCCTACAAGTGTTTGACTGATGAAATCAACTGAGGACCTACACACTCTTGTGGTTTGTGTTATGATAGACTCCACATAATTAGGTTAGGGGAAAAACAGAATTCCTAGGGGCTCCATTGTCCACATCACGAAAATTCAAGTTGATTGTTTCTGATCCCTTGGGTGCCCAGAGATGCACGGGCCATCGCCACTAATAATTTGGGGATTTTTTATGCCAAGGTCCCATCACATTGTAGCCTGTTTGGCAAGTGTGTATTTTTTTTTTGGAAGCCAGATTCTCTGTTAGTTTCCTCTCCCTATTGAGGGTTGTGTTTAACTTTGGAAAGTTAGTCCAGTGATTAGAATTTTTTAAGATTAGGTTAGGATGAGCAGAAGTGTTAGGGTGGGTAGGGGAAGTAGGGTTTTTAAGTTTCAGCTTATGGTTTTGATTTAATATTAGGGCTTTAGGGGGTCTTAAGTTTGGAGTGTAGTGAGGTTAAATTTAGGGATTCAGTTTGGGGAGATGGTTTGTAGAAGTGTTGGGAGATTAGGGGAAGTAGAGTTTTTGAAGTTGGGCTAAGGGTTCTGATTTATCATTAGGGCCTAGGAGGTGATTTAACATTAGGACCTAAGGGGTCTTTTCTGGGGTGTATGAAGGTTGAATTTAGGGTTTGGTGTGGAG
The DNA here is from genome assembly GCF_016835505.1 of Polypterus senegalus. Lineage (NCBI taxonomy): Eukaryota > Metazoa > Chordata > Cladistia > Polypteriformes > Polypteridae > Polypterus > Polypterus senegalus. The sequence goes on along the minus strand of NC_053156.1, from coordinate 245,483,051 downwards.
GGTGTGAAGTATTTTAGTGCTATGGGGAGACATTGGACTCAGTTTCTTTATGTACAAATTCAACTAATAGATTCCACATAGTTAGGTTGGCCTAGAAAAACATTTTTGCTGTAGTGAGTAGAGGAAGCATGATAGATAGATAAATAGATAGATAGATAGATAGATAGATAGATAGATAGATAGATAGATAGATAGATAGATAGATAGATAGATAGATAGATAGATAGATTTTGAGCAGAACTCTTCACTAATGTTTAGAGCAGTTGCAAAGATCTTTAGCTCCAGTGCGTTAACCAGCAACTTGCTAACCCATATGCTTTTTAAATACATCATTTTCAAAAACTACAATAAACACATAATAATAAACAGCAGTTTCAATATGTTTAACAAGTCATGAAGATAGAAAACCCATTATAAACAAAAGTCACCAAAAAAAAAACTAATCATCAGCTAATTGTCAGGCAATGCCTCATCAATTGACAGAGTGCACTGGAAATAACTACTCCAGGTACCCTAAAATATCCTAATTGTTACAGCTATCAAGCAGGAAGCTAGGAGAGCTTTTTGAGACCATTTGATGTCAGCAGATAACCCCTTTATGAGACAGTCAGAGTCCTACTGCAGTTTTAGTGGCAGGCAGTACTAAATGTGGGCTCTGGAATTCAGGGCATTGGAAGGAAGACTTCAGGACTTTCTAGAGGTGTTCCTGCACTTTGAAGTGGTTTCTAGAGATTGTACTGATGGCCTGGTAAGCACAGAGTTCGGAAATGTATTGCCAAATTAGTCACAGAGAAAAGTAATTTGAACTATCTGAAGGTCAATGGGATAGATATTTTGATGGTTGTGACACTTGTTTTGTTATTAGTCAAGTGGATGAGCTTGCTTGGTGGAGAGAGACATTTTCCTACGTAGTTAAGGCCAAAGAGGCATTAGGGATTTTTTATCTTTCTCTTATTTTGTTAATTTGAGCTTCCGCTTTGATTATTCCTCCCTTGTGTTACTTTTATATCATTCACCGAGTGATTATTGGAAAAGAAAGTACTTGTTTCTAGCAGTCTTTGTAGTATTTTATGGCCTTTTTTATAGTGCAACAGTGGGCACCACACTGTGACACTATAGGCAGTAAATACTAAATAATTTCCAAGACAAAGCATACCTTAGTAGCAGTGGATTCACAATAAATATCAATCCAGTCATTTAGAGGTTTTTGCGCTTTCATAATTGAGAAAACAATGGCATATATAATTTATAATAACAATAAAAATACAGGATGGTGCAGTTTTTAGAGCTCATGCTCCTCAGCTCCAGAGCACTAGGGTCAAATACAAGCCAGGTCACAGTCTATATATGTCTGGGTATAATAGTCTTCAGTTTCCTCCAACACCTCAAATATACTGTACATGTTTTAGGTTGGTTAGTGGCTCTAAAGTGGACCAGTATTAATATGTGCAGGTTAGCGTGCCCATAATAGACTGGTAGTCCCATCCTGGGATGGCTGCACTTGGTATAAGCAACTCGTCCTTGTGACCATATAGTGAACAAATGGGTTTGGGAAATGGATTGAAAGGGAAATGTAATGTTGGTTTGTCAAGTATATACAGCCCATTATTATTATTAATAACCTACTGAATAATTAATTATTTTATAATCACAAACACATATTTAAAAAAATGTGAACACCAAAATAAACTAGACAAAGGAGAAGGATTAGCTTTTCTTCTTTCCTGATAACCAAAAACCTTTAGATGTATACATCAGGTAAGCACTGTATTTTTGCATGCTTGTTATTGATTAACTATTATATCTCTGACATAAGCATGCATGGAATACAACACATTTCTTGATCAATCACTGGATGAGTGAGCAGCTAAAAAAAGGCTGCACTCTTATAAGGCAATTGGACTAAGATCCCATTTCCTCAGGTTCAGTGCTCAGTTAATGTTTCACTGAAAACTGCAAGCACTCTTTCATTAATTTAGGTTGAGGATTTGACGTTTTCATTTTCTATTTCTATTATTTTTTTAAATTAAACTCAATGTTTCCTTAGTTTACTTTCTTAAGTACCAAATTTCTCTACAAATTTCAAAGATTTTCATATAGCATTAAATTCTCAAACCTACTTCATCCAATTCAGAAACCAGTCATAGTCAATTTCAGCAGCGTTGGATGCAGGAACCTGATAGCCCTTCACTAGTTTGCACTTACGTACACTCGCATGTGGCCAGTTTGGAATGTGACATTCTTGAGGAGTCGGAATACCTGGATTAACCACTAAGGTAGTCATGAGGTCAAGAAATTCCAGTCCCATAAAGACAACAACTGGATGCTGGATTCATTCTTTAGATCTGAAGGCACCAATAACCACTGGGCTACTTCTTTTGCTGATTTTGTCTCTCTTATTGCCCCGGGCTCTGGACAATGACATTAAAGTCAGTTTAAAGTCGCATACCTTCTAAGCTGCTCTCCTGTAGACTGTTGGTCATATTAGTGAAATCAATGTTTAAACATCCTTTTTTATGATTGTAAATTAACATGTTCATAACCAATAGTTTCATTACTATAACTTCTTCATGCTTACTTTTCTCAACTGGTTTAAAAAAGGATCCTCAGTCCTTTCATGTCCACTCAGCAGTACTTCATCTCAAATGACACAAGTAGAATATTTAAATGACTCCAAATGTATGAAGAAGCCCAATTGCAAGGGAATATGTTATTTTTGTGACTGTTATGTTGTACAACTTCTGTGTTCTTTTATTTAATTACCTGGTACCTGAATACAAGAGCTACTAACTGGTGCTTTCTTTGGCTGGGGCAGGAACTATAAGCCTCATAGTAAATGGTAGAAGGGATAACATTACATCTAAAATCATTACCACTACAAAGGCTTCTTTGCTGCATTTTAGTTGCTAGCAATTCTAGTTTTAGCAAGGTACCCCAAGGGTTCCATGACTTCATTTGTTCCGTGTTAACACTGTTCTTCACAGCAACATCAGTAAAATTTTCTAATTAGTAACATCATTCATTCAAATATAGTATCATCTTTAACTTAGGACTTCCAATTTTTGATGATCCCATCCACCACTTCTTTATGTAGAACTACCTATTTTGTCTTCTGCATACGTCTGTGATTGCGGCCCAGTTTTTCCATTTTGCAATGTTTTGCATGATGCTTTTCTGGTGATGACAAATACTTGTATCCTGCTTTCACTGATACATTGCCAGTAACATATATATTCCACTGCTTCCAATATACACAAGACATCCTGTTTACAGCAACAACAAATTAAACTAAATGAATGAAATCTATTTTGATCTAAAAGCCCACACTTCCAAAACCAAGGTAATTTCATAGCAAATGTGTATTACAAGAGTAGATTTTAACACTTAAACAGTATCTTTGCTCCCTTTTTATGCTTTTGCCCATGTTTAAGGGTCATGCTTACACCCAAATCTCAAACAGCAGTACAAGTTCTATAAATACAATGAGCAGAATTGCCACTTTCTATGTTGACAGTAAGTTTTGTAAGTTGTGTTATTATTCTGTAGCACAAATACAATCTTTAAAATATTTTCCATAAGCTACACTCAACTTTTCCTTGGGGAGGGCAGCGCCCTACTTTCATCTATGGGTGAGTAGTCTCCTTCTTTTATAAATCCTTCAGCTTGGTATCTATAAAAACTTGATTGATTAACCTTTAGGGACATGATATTTTTGGAGCTGATATTTTCTCCACTCCTTGAATTGCAAAATATTCTCTAATGATGGGTAGTTTCTAAAAATGTAGCTGTTTGATCTCTAAAGGCAACTGTAAGTGTAATTTGTTCTCAAAAATGCTGCTGTAATTAGAAAAAAATCATTGACTTTGCTGAACTTAGCATTCATGAAAGCTCAGTGAGTCAAATGAAACAAAAATGCATTAAATACACATAAATAAAATATATATGTTACTGGCAATGTATGAAATGCAGGCATTGTATAGAATGCCTCAATATATAGAATGCCTGGCGTTTTTGGGCAAAGTATGAAATATCCAAATTGTTTTAATATTTTATATACTTTCCCTAGGCATTGTATGTAATAACTAGGCATTATATAGAATGACAAATGCTATTTAGGCAAAGTATTAGATAGATAGATAGATAGATAGATAGATAGATAGATAGATAGATAGATAGATAGATAGATAGATACTTTATTAATCCCAAGGGGAAATTCACATAATCCAGCAGCAGTATACTGATACAAAGAAACAATATTAAATTAAATAGTAATAAAAATGAAAAAAAAATTAAAATAAAATTAATGTTCGCATTTACTCCCCCGGGTGGAATTGAAGAGTCGCATAGTGTGGGGGAGGAACGATCTCCTCAGTCTGTCAGTGGAGCAGGACAATGACAAAAGTCTGTCACTGAAGCTACTCCTCTGCCTGGAGATGACACTGTTCAGTGGATGCAGTGGATTATTCATGATTGACAGGAGTTTGCTTAGTGCCCGTCGCTCTGCCACAGATGTTAAACTGTCCAACTTTAATCCTACAATGGAGCCTGCCTTATTAACAAGTTTGTCCAGGCGTGAGGCGTCTTTCATCTTTATGCTGCCACCCCAGCACACCACCGCGTAGAAGAGGGCACTCGCCACAACCGTCTGGTAGAACAGCTGCAGCATCTTACTGCAGATGTTGAAGGATGCCAACCTTCTCAGAAAGTATAGTCTGCTTTGACCTTTCTTACATAGAGCATCAGTATTGGCAGTCCAGTCCAATTTGTCATCCAGCTGCACTCCCAGATATTTAAAGGTCTGCACCCTCTGCACACAGTCACCTCTGATGATCACAGGGTCCATGAGGGGCCTAGGCCTCCTAAAATCCACCACCAGCTTCTTGGTCTTGCTGGTGTTAAGGTGTAAGTGGTTTGAGTCGCACCATTTACAAAAGTCCTTGATTAGTTTCCTATACTCCTCCTCCTGCCCACTCCTGATGCAGCCTACAATAGCAGTGTCATCAGCGAACTTTTGCACATGGCAGAACTCCGAGTCATATTGGAAGTCTGATGTATATAGATTGAACAGGACCGGAGAAAGTACAGTCCCCTGCGGCGCCCCTGTATTGCTGAACACAATGTCAATGTATTAAAATTAATTAAATTAATGTATTAAAAGAGAGTCATGAAAAGGCTTTCATTGAAAAGACTTATATGAAAAAGAAAAAAGTACAAAATAAAGTATAGGACTTTCTTATTGAGGAAAACAAGAGAAAATAAAATATGAACCTACTTATTGCAACAAGGAAGGAAAAAATGTTATTTTAAATTGCACCGAAATGCAAATGGGGAATTCTCTGTCTAAGGCTCACGTCGAAAGTCACGTGACATTAGAAACGCCATTAGTTGGAGCATTTTATACTTTACTAGTTTTTCATTTGGTATTGCATAGAATGCCTAGGAAATGTGTAAAATGTTAATCGTTTCATACTTTGATGTCCAATTTTCAGCATTCTATATATTGCCTGCATTTCATACATTTCCTGTACATTTATTGAAACAAAAATGTGTTAATTACACATGAATATTATATATATATATATATATATATATATATATATTATATATATATATATATATATATATATATATATATATATATATATATATATATATATATATATATATATATATATAGTAGATGCCACATGGGCTAGACAGACTTCCCTGCCATGAGAGGGGATGCTTCCTTACCCAGACGGGTGGACCAATAGGGATGAACGGACAGTTCACTAGGAAAGAGAAACGTCGCTGGAAGCTTTTTATTCCCCCAGCCCCGGATGTCGGTGCCCCCTAGAAAACAAGCATGGCATGCCGGGAGATGTAGTTCAGCAGAGCAGACCTGCTGGAGTCACTGGAGGCCACGAGAGGATGCTGCAGGGAGACAAGCTCCCTGCTTTAATGGACTTCCGTGTGGCCCAGCAGTGCTTCTATCGGGCAATTGCCCTGCCACCAGAAATACTCCCGGGTCTGTACTTAAAGGGTTCAAACTCCCTTATCCAGGCGAGTTGGAGCTGGGAAGTAGTGGAGCAACACTTGGATGGTGAAGAGTAGTGCAGTAAGAAGAAATAATCGTGGAGGAGAGAAAACCTGTGCTTTTGTGACATTTTTGAGGTGATTTGACTAATAAATCTACCTTTATTTGATCCCAGGACTGTGCTTGTGTGATCGTGTCAGGGTTTGGGCTTGCTGGTGCCTGGGATTCCATCACGATATATATATATATATACACACACACACATATGTGAATATGTGAGTGAATATGTGTGTACTAATGCATATATATGTAGATCTCCCTCACCTGCTCTTATAAATATATGCATGTATATATTCTGTCTGTGAAGTGGGACCAAATTTTTTTTTAAAAATCAGAGATTTAAGGTTTTGCTACTGAACAGAATGTTCCATTATGGGGAAAATGTGACTTCTGAGTTCCTTGTTTATTAGCAGCTATGCTAATAAAAAATAAAGCAACAAATAAAATCAGACAGCTGCAGAATTTGTCATTCTGAGCTCTTTCAAATGCAATGCTTCTGTGGGCTAGTGTGGCCCAAGCAGTTGCGGGTTCAAGAATGAATGCCACGTTCCAGCTGTTGCGGGGTTTATATAGGGACAATGCCAGACATGGCAGGATTTCCTGGGGGCTCCAGAAGTGAGGTCACTATTCTGCTGAGGGCTCCTCCTCCATTCTTGAACCTGATAAAGAAGAAGAAAGGTTAGTACATGTGCTTCAGCATAACCCATTCCCATTGAATTCTCCTAACTTGAGCACCCAACATCCTCCTGCGTCGCAGTATGTGACACTATGTATTTTTTTTTAAGTTAAATTTCAAATGCAAAAAAGAAGGCATACCTTGTACAATTTAAAATAAACAAAAAGCAGTAATTCTTGTTTATTTACTCTTGGGGATTTCTGTAACATGATTAGTGAGGAAAAGGTTTGAGGAGAGAACTCTTACAACTGTAATTCCCATGTTCATTTACAATTAATTTGACAAATTAAAAAAGTAAAACATTATAAATAAGTTTTAATTGCAGGTTGACCAACAAAAGCTGCTGGAACAGTTTTGGTGTTACTTTGCTTAGATAGTATATTAGAACAATTGTGACAAGAACAGGCAGTTCAGCCAAGCAAGCATGTCCATTCTATTCTAAACTAGTCAAGATGACTGTGACTCTGTTCAGGAAAGATAAATTCTGTAATCTAGCATTTTGATGATGGTGACAGGCCCTTTAGTCTCTATCAAAGTAGTAGCACTTGTAGCAGTAACAATGGTAAGAGCAGTAGTAGCATTGTCATTGTATACAAGAATACACTGAAATTCTTACTTGCACATCTGACCAACAGGCCATCTGGTGGGTAGGAGAGCAACGGTCCTTTTTAGAGTTCACTGAAAACTCATTCCCTGTTACTGAAGGATTTGTCAGCCTGGCATTTTCTACCACCGTCAAGATAAACCTGCTTCACTGCAGGATGATTGTGATAATTGAGAGTTGCTTTGTAGTTATTTTCCTTTAATGTGCCCTTTAAGGGACGCACTTGCTTTTAATATAATTTGCATCCCATATTTATTGAAATATTTCCTTTAATTTGTCATACCTGTTTTATGTTACATAAGCTTAGAATGAAAATATTAAGCAGAAAAATTACTGATCACTGAAATAAGAGAAAGTGGATATGTTGCCCAGAATAGTTCTAATGCATTACATTAAAATAGAAATGTATAATGTTAACCCTAACTAGGACTGAAGTGAACTGCATAAGCAGATAGAACCCATCGATAATATTAAAATGGAACCTCTTCATAACATTTGTATCCTGGACAATTTTTTACTTGATACCACTGTTGTATACCAATGTCAGACTCAAATCTCGAAAGACTAACAACTTATCTTCTGCAAAAAACTGTTACAAAAGTGTTATTCTTGCTATTTTGATACACTGAAAAAGGAGTGTGAAAAAACGAGTAGCACAATGTGAAGCTGAAAACAGCTTTGTGACAAGCTTGGCAGCCACAGCAATCAAAAGCTCCTTCATACAGATCATTTGAAACAAAATCCTTGAAACTCTTCATTCCCTACTCCAGGTTAATCAGTAAAAGAGCTCTGCCGACATGTCTTGCTTGACTACACCTGATCAATGCAAAAGCAGTAATGTGGAAACTCAATAAATAGCATGGCTCTACATTGTGACACAGCCAGTGAGAGAGTCACAAGCTTATTATTTATTAAACCTGAAGGCTTGCTCTGATTAGTCACAGCTTGTTTGGTCTTGCTGCTCAACCATGTAGCTTTTTTAAGGTTTACCATATAAAAAAACAAACAGAAAGAAATTAAATAAAGCTGCCATTCTAAAAGTGTATTAGTTGGGGCCCCTGGTGTACTGGTAAGTGCAATGAGACTGCCTCAGAAGAGCAGCAATTCCTCCCATTGGGGGCTTGGATCTGAGATGATGTTGTAGTTGTTTGGATTTATCCAGTAAATCATTCTGTGCTTTAACCTTGATAAAGAACCAAACTTGTTTTTTAATAGTTGCATTCTGTAGTGAAACACTATCTCAAGTCTCTTGTACAATTACAGTTGGAGCACAGACAGAGCAGATGACTTGCTTAAGGTCACACGGTCAGTCAGAGATTTGGACAGAATCAGCAGCTTTGTGGTTTAATTTTAATTATGTAGCAACTTGGTCACCCTCAGCACACAGTGGGAACTGTCTAATGTCAAATCATCTGGGATAGCGTTTGCAATTAAAAGCACAATATACAGTAAAGACCGTATGCTTCACTTGAATCTCCATAAGTCCCAATGCTATTTCCCATTTGCAAACTGGAGCTTGGAGCTGAACTGACTAGAAAGGCTGATTTTTTTCCCAGATAATAGGGATTAACTCATTCAGATGAATAACTTGCTTTAAAAAGTTTTCCAATGTTTTGAGTTATGTGGCTGAAGAAGAACGAAACTAATTAACGTAAAGTCCACAGAATTGGTTTTCTCTGTGAAAGATCCATAGCTCCATTCATTTCCAAACCTGCTTATCCTGAGTAGGGTCACAGGGAATCATTGGGTGCAAGATAGGAACCGTTACAGTGTAAGTGTGTTCACCCCACATGAAAGAGATGCCCTAAAGCAGTGACGTGCGGTGAGGTTCATGGCTGGTAGAGGCACTGACTGCTTCAGAGTCAGATTTACAAATATATGAACCCAAAAGAGTAATTCACTAAGTAAGTCACTATTCAGTTGACAGCATGCACATTGACTACTGGTTATGTTTCATATCTCCTCACCATTCTTTACACATAAACATAGGTAAGGCACATATTTGGCTAAGAAAGAACATTACATTTATCGCGGCGAGGGAGAGCGGAGAGAGTGCATTTGCTCTGCACCTTTTATGTGTTCTAAACTTGCTGTTGCAGTTTCACAATTCATACTCATTCAATACAAATGAAAGTACAGAGTGGTGTACAAAAAGGAAACAGATGTCAATTTTGACCTTAATTGAAATATTTAGTTGTTTTTAAAAACTTTTGATCAATTTTAATACAGACTGCTCAACAAAAGGATAACAAGAAAAAGAAAAGAATATTTTATTTAAGGTCAAAATTTAGTTTTTAAATATTGGATTTTTTTTTCTAAGTCTGGTCCCATTTTTTATAAAATTGAAAACCGTTTATGGTCTTATCTTCATTTGTAAATTAAATCCATGTGCCTATTCTTCTCCACGAAAATCTCCATCACTTTCTTGTAAAAGTCCTCCTTATTTTCTTTTAGTTTTAAAAGTCTTACTCTTCCATTTTTTTAGTCAGTCGGTACAAAAAATAAAAATAAATGGACCGCTGCAATGCACTTGACTTTCTGATATCGCTAACTTATTGGCACTTAGAGCCTCTGCATAGATGAACAGCAGCAACAAGCACCTGTTGGGGTCACATACGACCCCTTCAGTGTGGCACTGTACTGTCTGCCTCACCCTGTGCCTTTTCACTACAGTTTTATGTCTGATCAGCAAGACTAAATATGTCACACACATCCATTAAAGATTTTAGCCAGACTGTGGAAAGTCAGGGTGTATAATAAACGTATCTGCAAACATTATAACAACAACAACAACATTTATTTATATAGCACATTTTCATACAAACAATAGCTCAAAGTGCTTTACATAATAAAGAATAGAAAAATAAAAGACACAATAAGAAAACAAAATAAGTCAACATTAATTAACATAGAATAAGAGTAAGGTCCAATGGCCAGGGGGGACAGAAAAAACAAAAAAAACTCCAGACGGCTGGAGAAAAAAATAAAATCTGTAGGGATTCCAGACCATGAGACCACCCAGTCCCCTCTGGGCATTCTACCTCACATAAATGAAACAGTCCTCTTTGGATTTAGGGTTCTCAAGGAAGGACTTGATGATGATGGTCACGTAGATGTCTGGCTTTTAATCCATCCATCATTGCTGGAGCATCATTAAGCTTTGAGTAGGTGAAAGAAACAAAGAAACCGGAAAAAGAAGCAGAAGAGAGAGTAGGGGTCAGTACAGATTTTAGAGCCACCATTAATAGTTATTATGAAGAATCGAACATACAGAGTATCAGGATTAAGTTAAATTGAAGTTATAGAAAGGCCATGTTAAAGTGATATGTTTTCAGCAGTGTTTTAAATTGCTCTACTGTATCAGCCTGACGAATCCCTATTGGCAGGCTATTCCAGATTTTAGGTGCATAACAGCAGAAGGCCGCCTCACCACTTCTTTTGTTTTGTTCTTGGAATTCTAAGGAGACACTCATTTGAGGATCTGAGGTTACGATTTGGAATATAAGGTGTCAGGCATTCCGATATATAAGATAGAGCGAGATTATTTAAGGCTTTATAAACCATAAGCAGAATTTTAATGTCAATCCTGAATGACACAGGTAACCAGTGTAGTGACATTAAAACTGGAGAAATGTGTTCGGATTTTCTTTTCCTAGTTAGGATTCTAGCAGCTGCATTCTGCACTTGTTGTAAGTGATTTATGTCTTTTTTGGGTAGTCCTGAGAGGAGTGTGTTACAGTAATCTAGTCGACTGAAAACAAATGCGTGAACTAATTTCTCAGCATCTTTCAAAGATATAAGAGGTCTAACTTTTGCTATGTTTCTTAGGTGAAAATATGCTGTCCTAGTGATCTGATTAATATGCGATTTAAAATTCAGATTGCAGTCAACAATTACCCCTAAGCTTTTTACCTCCGTCTTGACTTTTAATTCTAATATATCCAGTTTATTTCTAATAGCCTCATTGTATCCATTTTTGCCAATCACTAAGATTTCAGTTTTCTTTATTTAACTTAAGAAAGTTACTATTCATCCATTCTGAGATACAAGTCAGACATTGTGTTAGTGAATCAAGAGAATCGGGGTCATCAGGTGCTATTGATAAGTACAGCTGTGTGTCATCAGCATAGCTGTGGTAGCTCACGTTGTAACCTGAGATAATCTGACCTAACGGAAGCATGTAGATTGAGAATAACAGCGGACCCAGGATAGAGCCTTGTGGAACACCATATCGGATATCATGTGTCTTTGAGATGTGATTACCACAACTCACAAAGAATTTTCTACCTGCCAGGTAGGATTCAAACCAATTTAAGACACTGCCAGAGAGGCCCACCCATTGACTAAGGCGATTTCTAAGAATATTATGATCAATGGTGTCAAATGCAGCACTCAGATCTAAGAGGATGAGAACAGATAAATGGCCTCTGTCTGCATTTACCCGCAAGTCATTTACTACTTTAATGAGTGCAGTTTCTGTGCTGTGATTTGTTCTAAAACCCGACTGAAATTTATCAAGAATAGCATGTTTATTGAGGTGATCATTTAACTGCATAATGACTGCCTTCTCTAGAATTTTACTTAAGAAAGGCAGGTTAGAGATGGGTCTAAAATTTTCAAGAGCCGAGGGGTAAAGATTATGTTTCTTAAGAAGGGGTTTAACTACAGCAGTCTTAAGACAGTATTATTATATTGGTGACATACAGAGAGACAGCAACAGGCGCACAACAATTGCATGCATCAAACCAGTTTGTGAGAGAGAGCACAGTCCGAGGTGAGGTGAGGCTCGTTGCTGCTGCACCTCAGGTTTCTCCCCGTATTTGAACAAGAAATGTACAGATTCAGCAATTTTGACTATAAAAATTATCAAAATTATAGAAATCATACATAAAACTAATGTATAGCACATACCAGTGGACAAATTTATTTAATTTTATCATTATTAATTTTTTTTACTTTTCATGATGCCACCCCTGACTGGACGTCCCTGCCCTAAAGCCAGATGGATTTAGGAGTAAAAGATGTCATGCCATAATCTTCTGGAATAATACAGAAGAAGACCTTCACAAGAAGACCTCAATTGCAGTTGGTATTCAATGGGGCAGGATTTGGATTGTGTGGACAAGAACAGTGCTAATATAATTGCTCAGTCCATGCTGGGTGCATTCATTCATTTTATGAGCCTGCTGCTCTACTGCAGGTATTCAGGGAGCTGAAAGCTACATGCTGACAGAAAAGCAAATAGAAATTGTAACTAGAATGCCAGTTTAATAATAAAAAATAATAATTCTTAATGCTTTGCAATTATATAGCACCTTTCTCCCTACTGAAAGCACTCAGCAATAACAGGTTAAAGGCCTTGCTCAAGGGCCCAACAGATCAGAGTCCCTTTTGGCATTTACGGGATTCAAACCGGCAACCTTCCGATTATCAGTGCAGATCCCTACCCTCTGAGCCACCACTCCGCCGGTAGTTTATTGTAGGACCAGCTCACACTCACTCAGTGGATCAACTTACATCACCTAATTAGTGAAAACTGAGTATCCTGACACAGGGAGAACATGCAAATTCCATTCTGATATTGCCCTTGGTTCAGGCAGAATGCTGATCCTTGGAGGCTTAAGGCAGCTGTGCTTACTACTGTGTCACCATTCTGTCTGTGCTGATTTTAATTTGAGTCAGTTCTAGATATCTCATTTTAAGTTCTAAAAAAGTTTTGTTTTGTTTTTTTTAGTTTTTGCTGCATACAAGGTATTTTTAATGTAGTCCAATGACAAGTCAATGTGGATCAGAGGCAATAAAAATTAATTCTACAGATCACAAGGTTTTTTTAGGGGTTATTGCACCCTTGGCACAAGATGACCCTGGTGTCTCCAGATTCTGATTCTTGTATTCTTCCAAATTAATAAACAAAGCCAAATTTTTTGAAGAAATGATTTCAGGGCATCTGGCCTCTACTACTTTCCAACTGGAGGCTCTCTAGCGAGACTGAATGCATTTTCATTGTTTTGCTGTACGTTGCTATGTTTTGATTGCAGTAAACTTTCAGAGGCGCCTCACCTGCCTTATAAGGTTTATGTAAACAGTGCTGAATTACAGAAGGTGTGCTTGATGTACACCAGGCTGTAACTTTTGGGCTTTCTCTGCTGCTAAAATAATCCAGAGTAATTACACTCTGTCGGGCCACAGATGATCAGCAAAGGAATAGCTTGGGAACTTTCAATTAGACTTATATGGTGATTTCTTGTAATTGTTTGCGATTATGGGAAATTTAGTTTTAGACTCAATGTCCCTATAATCAGGGCTCCAGCAACTTCCCCTCTAATCTCTTAATAGCAACAACAACACCAAAACATTTGGCTCATGGATAGTAAAAAAGAAAGTTAAATTAGATCCTCGTTTAAGCAGAGAGATTATACAGAATCTGAAACGCCTCATCTCCTCTAATTGTAAGCCGGGAGAAACTGAAAATACAGCTTCAGATGTTACAGGGCATGTCTTACTTATAGTAAAAAAAACAAAACCCATTTCAGTTCAGTTATACACAAATAAACTCTAAGACATGTGTTAGCTTGAACGCTAGGCTTCTGGGTGCTATGGTGGGGCACCGGGTGGCTTTATGCACCAGAACTCATATTCTGCCCTGCTTAATACTGGCATCTACTCTCAACATCTCTGTGCAATTTCTACTACATTTGAAACACATGCAGAAGTAATTAGCAGCCCTAAACTGGATCAGTATGAGTGAGCGCCTCCTATCATCATCTTTGATGAACTGTTGTCCCATTTTATTTTTTCTTTGACAATTGTGAGAAGGTACTAAAAATGCTCAGTTGAAAAATTAAGTGATTGGTCTAGTCTGAGTTTCTTGGTGGCTCTGTTCTTTTGGGTTTTGTTTTACTGATCCAAGGAGAACATTTAGTCACAGACTTTCCATGGCACTTCAGAATTAATGTGTATACTCAGGTTTACTTGCAGACCCAAAGCCATGCAAGATTAGGTTAAATGGCATATTTTTTCACTGATGGACTCGCATCCAATCTGTTATCTATATTATCTGTTCCCGCTTCATACACAGTGGTACCAGGAGAAACTCAAAATTCCTATGACCGTACAGTGCAAAAAGTGTTAAGAAAATAAGTGGTTGAATGGAATATTCAGGCCAGTGTCATTAAAGTTGAAGTCAATGCTTATTTAGCAGCAAAAGCAACTCAGAGATAAGGTATCAAAATTCAACTTTGATTTTTTTATTTGGCTTTAGGATTCCATGTTTAAATTAAAGACCAGAAGCTGAAATAAAAAACTTTGTAAACACTCATGGTCACATATAGAATTAGTCACATTTTCAAGAACACTTCTCATTGTAGGTATTATGACAAAGTTTTCTGCACAAGAAGATATAATACCCTGTATGTGCTAAGCCAAGTCTACTGTTCAAGAAAGAAGAACACCATAGAAGAGGTGGAATACTGATTTTGGGAGCTGCCAAGGGTGTGAGAGTAACTGCTTTATCTCCGCTAGGCAAAGAGCTACTGTATGCTGTTAAGTGTGGTAGGTTTTCAGAAGACATTAGTTTAAAGAGACAGTTATCTTTATACTCTTGTCAAGGGCATATAGGAGGTATTAAGGCTTGTTGGTTTTGATGTGTGAGACACCAGGACAAATTGACCTTGAGAAGATATATTGTGTGCATGTGTAAGAGAACAGGCAACTAATTAATATTTCTTATTGTGTTATTTTTAAGCGTATGTAGGGGAAAACATCAGCTCTTATTAGAATAAAATATGTTAATGAATGAAAGGGACAAAATGTCTAAAATACTGTATATGACCAAAGTTGACCACTTTCTCATATAGGAAGTGAAAATAAGTAACATCAGCCCAGAAAGGCCATTCTGACCATATAAATGTTGGCATCTTTGTATATAGGAATGACATTAATAAGTCATCTTACTTACTACATGTATGATACAAGGTTCATGTGAGTGTATATGGTATGTGTGTATATGATATGTAATATTGCACAGATATTATATCTCCTAAGCACAACAACTTTAGATACCTCACAATCTTACAATAAATTCATTTTTATTTTTGTTATACTTCAGCCTCCATGGTTCTTTGTTTTTTGGTTTGCTTTGCCACAATTGGTTCTGTCATGTAGGATTCCAGGCCATCTGCATGGCAAGGACCTGCTATATTTCTTTTTTTCTGCTTGTAAAAACAGTAGATGATTTATTTATTTATTTTCAAATTTTGTAAAAAGAGACAAACATTTTCCCCTGACATTTTTCTCTGTTTTTGGTGCATGTGCCATAAAAGAAGAGCTCTACAATCACTGTTCTTATGATAAACATTTCATGAAACTCCTTGGGCAAACCTTGAGGTTCTTCTGGACTGGAGAAATAATCTAATGTCAGTGGGGAGAATTTTTTTAAAGCTTTGCATATGTTAATTGTCATGCCTGAACCTATAATAAATGTGATACCACACAAGACTTTGCTGAAATATTTTGTCTAACAAGCTCCCCCAGCCACTGTCATCAATGTCTTTTAAAGTGTTGCATGACGTCTGATTTCTGAAGAGAGAAGTAAAACAAGGCAGGGACTCCGAAATGACTGCAGCATCTGTGCACAAACCCAACCCTAAATTGTCTGTTTGTGAAGAGTGGGTGAAAGAAGGAAACCTACTAAATGAGATATGTCTGGTTCTGGAAGTGATGATGGTTAAAGGGGTAGAGTAACAGATCATGCATATTACTGATTAAAAGATTGAACAGGCTGTCTGTTTTTCATCTTCTCCAAACCAAAATCAGTTCCATAGTTTTTGTCACCATAATGACTGTGAAATTGCAGTCAACAGTAAGTAGACACTTCCAACAACCATTCTTAAACAGCAGAAGAAAAGAGAGCTGCTAAAAGTAGATTGGCTCCTAAATTACATGTGGATGCAGCACTGGAGGAGTAGAGTGTGCAAACAGCATAGAAGATGGCAGCAACCAGGATAGTACATGAGAAGTTACGCCAGGATGTAATCGGTTGAAAACCAAGCCAATACACTGCCTGAAGAAGTCGAAAATGAAGACCAAAACAAACAAGATGATTCACTTCCAAGAGCCAGAATCTGTCAGGACTCAAGAAATAAATGCAAAAGTATTTGCTTCAGTATTTACATGTGCAGGCACATCCATCAGTTTAAAGAAATTTCAGTCAGAAAGGCATTGACAAATGATGCTAACAAGTCTGCATTAAGGGATTGGTTGAGACTGTACTACTGGTTCAGGAGCATTATAGTCAATGTTGATTGTGAAAACAGTGGAGAAAACTCATCCAAAAGTTGAAATAATTGATTCAGCCATAGGTCTCTGGAGTCAGAAGATGGGGAGAGCAAACTACTCACTTAAAGGAGAGCAATGTAAACATGTCAAGTACAGTAACTATAATAGCAGAGCAGTAGGATTGTGGAGTAAAAAGGGTTTCAAGTAGATCTCAATCCTCTATGGATTGTTGCATATGTCACACACATAAGATTGGGAGGCAGCTAGAGGTACTAAATGTTAGTAGTACCATGCCAGACCAGGGGGTGGCGAGCTGCACTAACTTTCTCTCTCCATCCTCTGCGAACTATCCAAGGGAAATCCCGCTAGGTGCTGGCGCTATTGATGACATCACTTCCAGTCCCGGGGCAATTGATGATGTCACTTCCGGTACTGGTGCCATGGATGATGTCACTTCCGGTGTAGAACCTATGGACT
The DNA here is from genome assembly GCF_016835505.1 of Polypterus senegalus. Classification (NCBI taxonomy): domain Eukaryota; kingdom Metazoa; phylum Chordata; class Cladistia; order Polypteriformes; family Polypteridae; genus Polypterus; species Polypterus senegalus. The sequence goes on along the minus strand of NC_053156.1, from coordinate 245,465,942 downwards.
AAGAGCCTTCTAGTTCTGGCCCTTTTTATGACGTCACATCCGGGTCCAAACCTATGGAAGAGGTCCCTTCCGCTTTCACCCTTGATGACTTCACTTCCCTTTCTGGCCTTTAAAGTCACCGTATTCATCTAAACTAGACAGTTCTGTTTTGGACTCAAACCTGTGAACATCTCTTTTAAATTACCCAATTCTCAGCCAGAGCACAATATACGGGTGGCTGCCCCAAACCTTTTTCAATGTCTCCAGACTGTTATTGTGACACATACTCACCTGGCAGCTTCTGCACATTACTATCCATCCCACATGACCTTAAATGTATGAGAATGTTATGCTATGTTATTCCTTTAATTCCTCAATTTGGTTAATTCTAACAACTAATCAAGACAGCAGTACTCTAACCTAACAAGCACCAAAATCATGGACACTAAAGAATTTAGAAGCTGTTTAGTACCAAAAGAACTTCTAAAACGTCAATTGGCAATGAAGAGTGGGCATTTCTTGATTTCTTCAAGGGGTAATATGCAAGTTGTTTAATTTTATTGCAGTATGTTTTGTATTGGCTTTTACTAAATGTATAGTAAAAGTAAAATGATGAAACACTCAGACCAAATGACTTGCTGTAAAAGAGTCTGACCCAAATATACATAAAGAGATCTGCTAAAAATCATTTTGAGTGGAGATTATTACAGGATAGGCAGCTCAGCCTTTTTTCATTCACATCCTAGACTGTCTTAAGTCAAGAACATACTAAACCTACAAACTGCAACAAAATGTAAGACTAAATATTTGTATAGTGCAACATAATAAGCTATTCCATGTATATTATGATACTGATGAATTTGTTCTTCACATTGCTAGCATATTAGAAAATGATCTAATAAAGTTTGTAAAAATTACAGGCCCATGAAAAAAAAAAATCACCGATCTGGTTCTTTGCATTATTGCATATTGTTCTTCCAAGTACTTTGTTTTCTCCTTCACTCTTAAAATGGGCATATCAGGTTTTTGGCTAATTATATGTTGTCACGGATGTACATCAGAGATTTATCTGCCTGGCTCCTCAAATGGGTCCTACAGATTGAGTGTCCTCTTCATTTCTGTGGCAGAATTTATAGCTGCTGGCTTGGAAGGGGCATGACTTTCAGAGCCAAGGGTGCGGTCAGGAATTCTACGGGTTTTGTCACTCAGATGATAGGTGATTAGCGACAGCACCTCCTCTTGTCCCTGAGTGGAATCTCTTACCTCAACAGAGTCTTGAAGGTGTTCCTAAAGCGCACATGTATGACTATGTTTAAAATCTGTGACTGATACAGACACAACTTCTCAATAAAAATCTGAATAACTTGGACATCAAGCAATGATCAGAAGAAATTCCTGCAACCTCTGCATGTTCCAATACTCTCGTCTGAGGTACATTGTGCAAATACAGTAGCTATGCTGTCATAATATTGCAGAGTAATATTTTCCGTGAAGTAAAAAACATTTTGTATAACATCCTATAACATTTTGAGATCTACAGGCTTCTCTCACCTCAGATTAGTGTTAATGAGGAAAAATGGGATTCATGGCAGAGTAGCAAAGAAGTTTAATAAGCTGCCTAATATGATAATGAGTGTTCAACTAAAGGCTGGAAAAATGAACCTGGATAATCCTCAAATCTTTGGTAACAAGCTGATGAATGAATCAAAGCTGGATCTTTATGTCTACAGAAAATCTAAAAGTGAATTTTCAAGGTAACAACCTTACAAGACCAGTCAAGCATGGTGGTGGTTTTTGGAAGCTTTGCTGCATCAGAACTTGGGGTGACTTGATATTACTGAAAGAAAGATGACTTCTGCCATGAATCAGAGGTCACTTTGAAGGAATGTCAGGCCATTCCTGTAACAAATTAGTGTGAATTCTAAAAGTAAAAACATTGTGAACAAACAGGAAAAATACTTGTCTTAAAAACAAAAAACAAGGTTACTTTGAGTCCGACATAAAATTTCTGGTATGTAGTGTCACACACGTGCAAGTAGGGGGATGTTGTATGGACCAAGCAAATTCCACGCCAGGCCAGGGGGTGGTGGGGTGCACTAAACCTTCAAATGTTATCTCTACTGACCAGCCGCGGGAATGCCACTTCCGATTCCGGCGCCCAGAAGAAGAAACACAGGCTGACGTCAGAAGGACATCACTTCCAGTTCCCCTACATCACTTCCGGTCTGATCCCTTAACGTCACCATCTTTTCCAACCCTCGTCAGTTCTGTTTTGGACTAAGTATTGTCAACAGCTCTGTGCTATATAAAAAACCATTTGCAGCCAGGAATATTATACGGGTAGCTGCCCCAAACCTTTTTACGTGTGTCGAGTCTGTTCCTTTTTACAGTAGTAAACCAAAAACAGTATTTGTTTTTTTAGGCAAAATCAATGCTTTTGCAACTTTACAAAGTGATAAATACTCCATACTGACAGATTACAGTTGTTAACCTTATATTGGGTAAAGTTATATTCAAAATCACTTCAATCATCAGTGGCAAGAGGGTTATTTTGGAGTCTTTGTCATTTGTCTATATTTTGGGGTGATTTTCCCTTGCCAGAATTTCACATTTAGTGTTTATAATGAAAATTTTTCAAGAAACGGATTGGACATATTAGATTATCATAAGTTTTAGTTTATTGGCAACATGGGTGCTTATTAAAAAAATTAAAACACATATCCTGTCAATTAAGTATTACAAATCAGTCATTTGTGCAGTTACACACACTTAGAAGAACTATTGTGGTGTACCATAGAATTAAATTCCCAAGACTTAAAGACTGCAATACGAATTTAAAAGATACCACTGCCTTATACAGTATATTTCTAGAATCCCAAGTTCCGTTTTTTTTGTTTTTTTAATATATATAAATTATCTCTTGTATTGCTGTTTTCTGTATTGTGAAACTCCAGACAACCTTAGTTTTCATGGTAATTTCCTTTCAGTAAATTCTATTAGTATAATGTTTAATTTATGGTTTCCTTGAAATGGATACAGTAATATGAATTCCAAAGATGCTGCTTTTTAAACAGTATATTACGAGCAGCTCAGCTGTATTTCTTTCTATAACAACATGATTCTTTGTTAAATGGACTGAAGCAAATGTGAACAAAATAGATCCCAAACACCCAACACCATACTTACTGTGGAATGGCTGCTAAAAGAGAAATGCAGAGTGTTTGAGGAGCCAGGTGAAAGTTCAGGCAGAGATCCAGTCAAAACTTTACAATTCATTCTCAAAAACACATAAATCACTTTCAGCTGAAATGATTTTGTAAGGAGCGTGGGACAAAATTCCTTCACAGCACTGTGACAGATGAACTAGCAACAAGAGGAAACATTGGATTTCCTTCTTTTCACTAAATGTGGCATAATAAGCTATTGAATTAATGAGGGTAATTACTTTTTAACATAGGACACTTTCCTTAATAAAGAAATAAATAAAAAGTATTAGCATTATTTTTTGGTTTATATATAATTTCATTTAGTTCATATGCTGTAGTTCAGAAAATCATGTAGAATAAATAATTTTTTATATCTCTTAATCAGATGAGATTTTAAATGTAAGTTAGTGGGGATCACAATATTAGTGTATGCAACTGATTGAATAGGAAGGGCCATGAAAAACAATCACCATTAATGCTCCTTGAAGAAACCAGTGAAAGCTTCTGTGTAATAGCACACCTGCCTTTGCTTGCCATTACTCTAGAAAAATATTATAAGATCAACCACATACCAACTATATACTGTACATAATGACCAGATAGTAATTTAATCAGATTCGACTGGACATTTTGTATTCAAAAGTAGTTCGTGTTCTTTCCCTAAATGAAAACCATACTTGTCATTTGGTCTTTTTACTTCATTATGTACAGTTATGTACTGAATGTTATGTTCAGCTCAGAGGGAGCACAAAAGAGCAGAGAAAGGGCTTCTAGGTAGAGCGAATGTGGGAGTCAGCCTGCCTTTGTGCCTGTGGGTGGGCTGCATTGTATTTAAAGGGGTCACACTGAGGTCTACAGATTGGCAGAGGCAATATTCTGGGTCAAAATTTACCTTCCCATGGATTACAAGCTATCCCCTGACAAGTGTGGTTATGTTTACTCGAATAGTCTTGAAATACAAAAAAAGTGAAAACAGCATGCAGCAAGCATACTCATAAATATATTCAGTGTATAGCTTCTCACTTGTAATGAGGTGAAAACAACTTAACCGAGTTAATATAAATATAACTACGTCATCACTCTAAGGGTAGCTCAGACTTTGTTAATGCAAGTATATTCAAACAGTCGGCTAAATTCCAGGTTTACCTTTTTGGTACACTTTTGCCGTCCAATATGTTTTACCATTGTCATGAATGGTCCCAACATATTCAATTCAAAATCAGCCACTTTTTGTTTTTAATCTTATCAGGTAGTGTCGTATTACAATTAGAAACTTTAAAAAAGGGATGCTTTGAAATTAAGATTCATTTTAGGAACTATATATTCCATACTTAAGTGAAATATTTTACTCTTATTGTCATGATATTATTGTTGAATTTTGGTGTAGCATTGTGGCAGAGAATTTAGCACAGAGGACTGAAAGAGCCAGAGACCTGTATTGAGATGCCAGTCTGGTCACTGTCTGTAAGAGGTCTGTGTATTCATTCAGTATTTTTTGGAGGGGTTCCATTACAATTTCCATCAACTTCCAAAAAATGTTCACATTAGTTTAACTAATGCCTTTAAACTTGACCAGCATGTCTGAGTGGCCATGATGGAATGGTGCCCTGACTGCACTGAGGCCTAACCCAGGGGTCCTCAATCCCAGTCCTGGAGAGCCGCAGTGGCTGCAGGTTTTTGTTCTCAACTGGTTGCTTAATTAGAAAGCAATTCTTGCCAATAAAGCACTAACAAGCTATGAAATTAAATTAACTCTGCTATGTCAGGTCATTCTCATATCCTAGATTTTCTTTCCCTTTCTATCATGCCAATGATTTGAAGGCTAAAATGGACGAGTAATTCTCAGTCCTTCACTTTTTTCTCTTTATTTTTCTTCCAAGTATTTAATTAAACCCAATAGTGCAGATAAATACACACAGGTGTAAATGTAAATAAGCTAAATGGAGAAATGCTGCTCTCTCTTGTCATTTGCATGTCATTGATAATAAGGAGCAATTAAAATAGCTGTTTAAGACAAAATTAAGCAATAAGGGCTCAAAATCACTAAAGTGAAGCAGAAGTGTTACTTTAGCAATAAGTGCTTTTTATTAAGCAACTGGGTTGGAGCAAAAACCTGCAGCCACTGCGGCTCTCCAGGACCGTGATTGAGGACCCCTGACCTAACCTGTCTGATAAGTTCTGGCTCCTTGTGACCATTCAATGGTCATTAAACTTTTTTTATAAGGTCTGCAGCTCTTGCACTGTCACAAATAATAATATATTTGTATATTCTTCATATATTACATTTCTTACCTTCATTTACTCCATTCAATTATTCTACATGAACAAAGCACACAAGCAAGTTTTGCCCAACGAAGTATCCTGCTGTTTGCATGAATCTTTTTTATATACACACACAATCCAGTATTTATAGGTCATCATTACTTAAACATAAAAGGATCCATTAAATATTTGGATGCAGATGGTATGCTGCCTAAATGCCGAGATAAAATATATCATAAAAGGAAGACATATATTGCAGACAGATGTTTCCTCTTGTCAAAACACATGCTGCAATTTAAACTAATTTTGTAACATTTATTTTTCATGTATGTTTTCTTTTAGTTTTTATTTTTTTACGTATTAGCTGGCTCTCTGCCTGTAAATTAGGGGTGCATTTTATTGCTGAGACAACTCATTCTTCTTGATATAGGACCTAGAAAATGATAGTAGTGGATGGGGTGTTTTTTTTTTTAATTGTCATACATAAAATATAGCAGAAATAAATGAATAAATTAAAAAAGCCTAAGAAAAGGAATGTTTCAGTTATCCAGTTGATCTGAGGAGAAGTTGGTGGTTGTCTTGTCACTAACTCTAGCTCATCACTGGGCAAACTCATGCACACATCCACACTCTTTTGTGACAGACAAATTAAACTAATAGGCATATATATCTTCAGTATGTGGGAGAAAAGGCTTGAAGAAAAACCTATGCACACATGGGAAAAACATACAAACTCCACGCAAAGTATGACCGAGATCTGACATGAACCCAAAACTCTGGGGCTCTGAGGCAACTGTTCTGTCACCCAAAATCAATGTTATAGCCCCATCATTTTTAAATGCTGTATACTCAGCATCATCTAGGCTTGGATACTTACTATAATTGCTGAATTTTCTAATCCTAGGTTACCACTTTTCACATATATAAACTGCTGTTGAATTTGTATCACTAACACCAATGCTTTCAGCACCCTGAATCAATGCTTTGTCTGTGCCTACCACATACTTTATGCATTAAGGCCTCTTCTTCCATCTGGTTAATTCAAATCTTTCAATTTGTTTGCTTCCTTTCATATTTATTTCCTTTGTTTTAGGTCATTTAACTTATTCTTTGCTTAACCTCTTAGATCAAAGAGGTTGCATTTCAAACTTTTGGCTGTATCTTTTAAAGTTTTGCCTCTTCCTTGTTTCTTGCTACTAATCAGACAGATAAGATAGATATATAGATAGACAGAACTTTATTTGTTCCCAGGGGGAAATTTGGCTTTTCACATAAACTCTTTAAATAAAGAAACACATAAATTTGGAGGTAAGTAAGTAAGTGTTATGTAGTGTTATATATTCATCTTGATTTGTAAATGTCAAGGGGTATCCAGCTATTTCTTATATGGTAAAGAGCATGATTGTGTGTGCATGTGTGATATAAAAAGGGGGTATGGAGTTTAAAGCAAATAGTGTCTACGGAAAGAGAGACAGAGAGATCAGTTTGTGAGTAAGATATAAGCATTTGTTTCAGTTTCGTTAAATAAAGTGTTCCTGTTTCATCACCCTATGGGATTGGTTGTATTTAGACGTATAAGAAGATAACAATATATAACAGTAAGTAAGCAAATAAATAAATAAATATACACACACACACTTTGGTCTGAACACACAAGCAAGAAAATTAAAAAGAAAGAAAAGTTATGACATGGCTGTCAAAATCACAGTGAAGCATTATATGAACATATTGCCGTTGGTATAAAGTAGCGTTACTTGACACATTAATCTGCTGAATAATTTGTAGGCTGAACATACTCAGTGTTAGTGTGTCAAAGAGAGGATGTGCAGCAGCTTATGTCTGTGCCCTCAGACTGGAATTCTTTTCTAATAGAATATATAAATACACACACACACAGATATTATATATTGTATATACATAGTGTATATAATGTGGCATACTGCCAGGGCTCTTTCCTGGCTGGGATGCCTATATAATGGAAGGACCAGGGGAGAGAGCATTTTTAGGAAATTACCTGCTCCAGAATGCTAGAGGGCAGCCACCCTGGGTTGCAGCGGTGCCTCGGACTCCCACAGGGTTCCTGGCGAGTTGGAGTTTGGAGCAGCCCTGCTTGGTTCCGTGGGAGCCACCAGGGGTTACATTGCAGGAACGACTGAGCTCTGTGTGGCAACACTTCCATCACTGCTGGAAATGCTGCCGAAGGAAGGTCGTTGAGCACCTGGTGCACTTCCAGGTGCCCTATAAAAGGAGCCAGCTGCCATTACTCCAAGAGCCAGAGTTGGGAGGAGGTGGACAAAGTTTACTGGAGAAGGAGGAGTGGAGGAGAAGAGTGAGAGAGAAGAGAAAGGAAAAGAAAAAAGTGTGCCTTGTGGACTGTGTTTAAAATAAAATAAAACGTGTCCTGTGTCTGTCTGTGTCGGGTTTGGGTTGCAGGAGTGTCCACTACAGGCCACATTATATATTTAAAACAACACATTGAATTGTGGGGTGTGAACGCCATCTTTCAAGAACTATACTAATTTGTTTACAACAAGGAATGTCAGTAATAGTAACTTACTGTGAGAAACCACAATTCTTTTGCAAAAGCAAAAGCAAATGGACAGAAAATAATTGAATTAAAGGTATCAGGCATTCGGACCAGTTTTCTAGGCTTTGGATTTGGCCAAGAATGTCCATTTCTAATGTATCAATAACAATAATGTATCTATAAATAGTATACATACAGTAGAAAGGACTCTGTGCCCATTTACTCCAAAATATTGGGTGGGGTTGAAACTTGGAATCAACACGTTTTATCTTCTGGGGGATTTCTCAAACATAATGTGACACTTTACAGCTTTCATTAAAATGTCATTGCAAACATCAAATAATGCTTCACAAATTAATGCATTTCATTTGTTAAAAATGTATTTTCATGATGATTGACATTTTAATAACACTTTATAATAATTCTCATTAATAAGTCATTAACAAATATTATACATGGGTGTTTTATATATTTACAAATAATTTATTTTTTAGTTGTAGATGTTTTCACTATGTCTAATCTATAGTTGAAAGCATTCCTAAATTTTAACTCTTTGTAAAAATTTACAAATGAAACAACAAAAGTTACTGTAATGTGTTACTACATAATTTTCTCCAAATCTAAGTTTTTTACTGCTGATAAACCTGTTAACATTACTCTACAGGCCTCTTAAATCTTTCAAACATCTGCCCATCCTCCAGTCCATGTACTTAGTTTGCTTGGGTGGAAGAAAAATTAGACTTAGGGCTCACATAGTCATTTAGGGTAAAGTGTTTTGATATGCTCTCAGTATTCAAATATAGCATTCACCTAATAGGAAACGGGTTAATATATGTCAGAAACTTGTTCAGGCATATCAGGAAACCAGATCAAGGTCAAGTGAACAACAAGAGGCAAAAATGTAATACGCAAAGTGCACTGAAAGATGATTAAGAGACCAGATGACCTGTATTCAACAAGACTGGACAGTTGTTATATACACAGAAATTTCAAGGGAGGTGGATCAACCAAAAGGGTATAAAAAGAAGAAGAATATAATAAAATAGACTACTTTTTATATAAGTCATTTAGGTATAAACCAACGAACCAACCAGAGTAAATGTATGCATTGATTGACACTATTATGTAAATTCAGCTCCTTCTAAAATAGGCCTATGCCTTTAATATGTGACCATTCTCTACATGCTGTAACAGACTGCTTTAAGAGATGCTCCCTCCTCAGCTTGGTGCTGCTGGTGAAATAAATGACACAGATGGACAAGCTTCTCTCTTGCCTAATTACTGACTAAAACATTTTTTCGGACTTGTCTTGTTACAGGATAAGTTTCTTTCTTTAATTAAGACGTTGATTTCTACCACACTTGATGCAGCCTTTGGGTAGCAGGGAGACAGAGCCAATCCCATGAAACACGATTCAGGAACAAAATGAGAATAAGGTGCCAATCCGTGGTAGGACCCCCTCAAGTAAACCTACACTGACTTGCATACAGATAATTTTAAATTGCTAATTGTAGGCAATTCAAATGGCTTCTTTTGATAGCTGTACTGAGACACTGCTTGGAGATTTTGTGCTGCTCTCTATATTTTAATATAAAACCATTTTTGTGTCACTCTGCTCCATTACCATCGTCTACTGTTTTTATCAAAAAAATAAAAATGCAGGAGTTCAGGGAGAGAAATAATCTTTGATGAGTGTGTCTTCTGGTCCTGAAGATCTGCCTGTGCTTCCTTTTTCAGCATTGAAAACTTATGAGTACAATGTAAAATTTGGAGTTGAATTAGACCGCATTTGACACAAACTAATTAGGAGTATCTGATTCCATTCTTTACCTAACATTTTAATTGACAGTTCCATTCCCAATGTTGTGTTATATTATCCATCCATCCATTATCCAACCCGCTATATCCTAACTACAGGGTAATGGGCGTCTGGACAAGGCAGGAGACAAACCCCGGGCAGGGTGCCAGCCCACCGCGGGGCACACACACACACACCCACACACTAGGGACAATTTAGGATTGCCAATGCATCTAACCTGCATGTCTTTGGATTGTGGGAGGAAACCCACACAGACACGGGGAGAACATGCAAACTCCACACAGGGAGGTCCCTGTAAGCGACCCCGGGCAGGGTACCAGCCCACCGCAGTGTGTTATATTATCTATAGGTTAACTCTAATGAGGAAATTGGTAAAGTTTAGAGTTGCCAATATTTCAATGGAACAGCTTTAGCTGAGGCGTGAACTACAGTGTGCTGCTTAGATTGTTTACTATGGCCATTCCAGGGTTCTTGCTTTTTTTTTTATATACTTAAATCCTCCACAGTGGTTTCCGGTCCCAGTCCTAGGGGACCCCCTGTGGGATTTTTGGTTCTAACTAGTGTCACGATCAGCACTGTTTTTTTTTTTCTAAACACAGAATAATAGGAAAAAAAGACCAATGAGTTCAATTAGAGGTAAAATGGCACACTGACTTCAGTTCAGAGATCTTCAACAATTGGAACTGGAAACCACTTCTCTACACTCTTGGCTTTTTCATTACACTTTAGAGTTTGCTAGTATGACACATTTAATTCTCCCCAAGTGCAACTCATGTTTCTTGCTTTCATTTCGTTACTTGGTGCTCTGACTTCTTGTTTTTAGTTTAATTTATTCCATCTTGGCCAAGATGAGCTCTGCTTCCATCTCATTTTTTTCTTTTAAAGCTTTTCCAATATGGTTTAGTGAACTTCTACTTCTAAAACCCTGCTTTTATCTTTCAATTTAAAATTTTCATATTTAATGTCTGGTTGTCATATCCAACTGAGGTACATGACTTCCCAGCAATACCTTCGCACACTGCAACTAGCAATGCCTATCTGACCATCACATCCCCACCATTTCATTACTCAGGACAATGTTTAACTACCTTAGAAGATCTGCTTGTATCCTCATCCTGGCAGGCCATCCCAGTGTTTGAAAGTTAATGTATCAGTAATTGACTGAAATACGTGAAGAGGAATCTACTGGTATATCAGCTGAAGGTAAAGACAAAGAAATGAAAGGAAAACATTACTGAAAAATTTGGGTTGCCTATGGGTTGTGTTACTCTGCAACCATTTGGCTATGTTCTGAGAGGTTGCCTTTCTGGATTTCAGAAATGGTTTGTGTGCCATTGTGGACCATCCTGTAAAATAAATGTTGCTGGCTAATGTCTCCTGGCAAATGTTAAAGCACTTGAATAGGGGAGTGCCAGTAGAAACAGCATGTGAAACAGTTGGGGCTGCATAATTGTCCATGAAAATGTGAGGACTGTAGGGAGAGTGGAAAGAAACGGAAATTACAGATCATAACAATTTCCTTCTTTAGTTTTATTCAAGGTCTACAGTTCTCATAAACATGTCTGAGAATGGTTATCTTTGCATTTGCTACACTGAAAATGCTTAACTACTGCTGAGTATGATTCAGTTTGTGTTGTATTTAATGCATTAGACCAAAAACAGAGGTGCAAGTCTGTAAAATATTCACAGCACAATCTACCACTGGGAAGCTGTCTCATGGCCTAATTTAAATGTTTTGTCACCTGATTTCATCTCACATTTGTGTTAAAACACTGGTGTGGGAAAATTATTTTGGTTGGGGTTGCAAAAAAGGGGAAGAAAACCCTTGACAATGTAGTCTGAAAGTTGGTGTGTCTTTTGTTTCAATCTGTACTAGTTGTGTTGGTATCACAAGGGGGCGCCTATTGGCAATATTTTCTGGAAGCATCTAACTACCTGCATGTCATTATGGTATATGTGAAAGAGCAATTTTCAAGGTAGGTAATTATTACGCAACACAAGTAAGAGGCACACCAGCAGCAGTCATTTTCCCCTCCTGTGTAAAGATATAAAGATTCTGTCAACAGACATAAAGATGCTGTTATCTGATTAGATGGCCCAACATAGTGTCGACTGTACAGTGACCAAGAGGCAAGGGTGGCCAATTGGTCTAGTTCTCCACAACTATAACTATGTCTGGCTTTGTCTGTTAGAACTGATTGTGGCACCTCCAGAGATTTATTTTCTCCAGGGATGATTCTGACTTGAGTTTTTGTTTACCTGTCCTTTGTTGTCATCTGGCAATACTTCAACAATTAATTCATGGACAGACACTGCTGAGCTCCATTTATGTTAATCAGTTTTGAACTACTTTGTTTCCTGTCTATTTAAATTAATCTCCACCTTTAAATGTTCTCATTATGTATTAATTTGTAAAGTTTACATATGTATTTAACTGTGAACTTGTCACAGAACTCTGGACCTTGATTCAGTGAAAAATGCTTTACAAAAAAAAATAAAGTGAATTGAAGCTGGGGCAGGCTGACTATACATACTTCACTGCAAAAAAACGAATATACAAAAACCAACAAAAAAACTTTAAATGGGAGTTGTTTTGCTTGCATTTAGCAAACAAATCGGCCAAAGGGGTAAAGAAAATTTACTTGACAAGATTTCTTAAAGTAAGCTAAACAATCGTAAAAATTAATTTTTGGATAAGTCAATAATTCTAAGAATAAGGAAAACCGATTTAAATACATTTCATTTGGTTTAGATAAAATTTTTTTTCAGTGTTCTGACTCTATCTTTCTCCTATAGTTCCTACTGAATTTTGTGGTGTTGCTGGAAGAAAGAGTAACAAGCTGTACGAAATTGGTAGTTCTTCAGTTTTTTACAGTTGCAAATAAAATCAAGTCAAAACAAAAAATAAAAACACACATTTTCTCTTGTTTGAGGACCAGCAATGGTCTAACCCAATTTCAGTCATACTCTGCCAGATTTTTAAGCATCTCAGTTTGCCTCTTGACCAATCAGAAGGTAACAAATCATGTCAAACCACAAACATTTGTGACACAAACATGAACAGAAACACTTAGTATTCGGGTATCTTTACCTGCTGTCACAAACTCAACAAAAGAAGCCACAAAAAAGGCTTGTGGCAGCCACCCGTATATTATTTTCCTGGCTGCAAAATAGCGAAGAGTTGTGTATATGTTTGAGTCCAGAACAGAACTGACTTGATATGAACAAAATAACAGTTTTATAGACAGGTACAGGAAGTGACTTCATCAAAGTGACTAAAACTGTAAGTGATGTCATCAGGGTCGGAAACAGAAGTGCCATCATCAGGGCCAGGCGGGACTTCCCTTAACTGGTCTGTAGAGAAGTGAGAAAAAGACTCCGTGCACTCCACCACCTTCTGGTCTGGCTCAAAATTACTTTTATTCAAGCCATTTAGCTACTTCCCATGCGCATGTGTGTGACACTGCTTGTAAAAGATTAGTCGACAAAGGAGGAAACCATGACGTTGGCCGCCAGTGCTTCAATGATGTCGGTTGAGACAAGTGTCCCAAACACCAACCAGCCTTTTATGCATAAGCAATGCAAGAGCAAGGTCCAGTTGGAGACATTGGTTAGGTTCTTGAGACCGATAATATAGAATTTTTAGGTAATAAATAATAACCTTTTACGTTTTATTATGAGTATATATTTGAAGCCATAACAGAATTAATTATTAAACACAAGGAAAAAGATTGGCTGCAACTCAAGGGTTAACTAAATGTATCTTAAAGCTGAAAGCACAAGTGGCCTTTGACTCACCTTAGAAAAGCTACGAATATAATTTTCTAAGGTTAGAATGAGGTAAATGAGTAACAAACACTCCTCCAGAAAGCACGGAAAAACTGATGGGAAAGCCCATACACCCATTCTATGAAGCAGTGCTAAGATCAATAGGACAATCTGCAAAACACCCCTCTTAATCGGTGTTCAGAATAATGGGAGAATTAAAGAGAGTCAAAAATTACTGGTGGCATTAGTGGATTGGAGGAGGTAATACAGTTCTGTATATTAAGAGTTAGATGACATGATGTATTAGATGAGGTAATGTATTCAGAAAAAAAGTATAAAAGCAGACACATTTTTAATTGATTGCTCACTCAATGTACTGAGACGTTCATGCATAACTCTATGCAAATAAATTGTTCTGTATTCTTATCTGGGCACCATGACTGGCTTCTGTAAAGATTGTGTAAAGTTTTTCCACAACAAAAGACGCTCAATGCAATTTAAAGAACCATTTCTACCTGGATCATGAAATGAGTGGTTGGTAAGTTCATCATTGCCAGTGTTATGTTAAATAGGAAGTAAAAATGTCTTTATTTGCTATCCTTGATTACATAACTGTATTCTCCTTCTCAAGCTTGCTACTGCTAGTTAATTCATTCGGATGTTGCAGTTGTCAATGCCCTCCATAATGTTGTGATGTAGTTTACTTCAGCATTTCTCATTCTTTGTCATGGAAACTCACAGTCTGGTAGTTAACATTGTAATAGAAGTCCTAAAAATGTAATACATTGACTTGTTAAATTACATTAATGCATTGGAGAGGATTGCAATTGTAGGTGGTAATACTCTCTAGATATGTTCTAAGTTCTATCATCATGATGAAGTGTTGAAGTCTTTCTTTTATTGCGTCATGATCTCTTAAGCTCATGTGGTTTCCAGCTATTCACATGTGTAGATGAACCCCATTCCTGTTGTGGATCTTTAACACTATCTGTAGTCAACTGCCTCTACCCTAGTGTCATGCCACAGTGATATCACTTCTGCTTTTATAATTTCTTATCACTTTGCTTACCATCTACACTAGTTACTTCTCTAAAGAAAAAAAAAAAGATGAAATAGCTGGTCAACATCTACAATCAAAACAGTTCTCCTAGTTCACAAACAGTCAGCATTTATGGAGTGCCATGTTCGTAATTAAGGTTTATGCTTTATTTTAACAAGAAATCAGTCATGAGCAAAAATGTCTAGCTCTTTTTAAACAGCACTGCACTAAATGTATCAAGGAGTTATTAAATGATATTCATACACTCTCTAATGCATAGGGGAAAAAGACACATCTATTATGAACACTGCAATTGTTTATATTATTTGAGACTAAACTAATGCTAATGCTGGAAGTGGCATCAAGATTCATACTGAAACATAATTTCAAATTCCCTAAAGGAACATTTTCTCTCTTGCCTACTGGATTAACCTGCATAGAATTGGTTGATCTTAGTAATGTAAATTAATGTGGGCTGTGAACGCCTTCTCTGTATCAGCTAATACAGCTGGTAGTTGTGCAGCTCTCGTGCTTGGAAATCTCTGATTTTTGTTACCTATTTCAAGCTGTTCAAATGAGTTGCATTGTGCATCTTACAGATTGGAAGACTTTTGGGGGTGAGTGATTTAGATAATCTCATTTTAGCTTTTGTAGAAAATGATTCAAAATGCAGCTATCCTTGCCACAGGCCTGTAAGAGGGTTGTGAAAGCAATATGAAAAGAGCTAAAGTAAGGATAATAAGCTCCCTTCAGGAATAATGTACTGTATTTGTGCAATATATTTTACAATGCCAAATCAGAAAAAAATAATCAAAAAAGTAATCCACTGTAGTCTATTTACTATGTTTTAAAGCATGGCAATTACTGAGGTCTTGGCACATAACATAACACTGTCAAACCTGCTTAAGCCTATTCTATATACAGTAGGTTCATAAGGTCACTATCACAGGTCACCATGTGTCCAGATTGAGCTATATGTACTGGATAATAGACATTACATCTGAAAATCAAATGTGGCAACCCCTGACAGGAGAAGCTGAAAGAAGAAGAATAGACAGTACATCTGAAAATGTCATGAAGGTCTATTTTATTACACGATATTAATATTCACTTACAGTTCTTAGACTTACATTTGAGTCTAGCTTGAGGCATTTTCTATGCAGAATCTGCATGCTTTACTAATTTCTTTACTAGTTTCTCTTATTCTGTGATTTCCTACCACAGACTAACAAAATGCATGGCTCTGTATCAGTGAGTGTAGTTACATTTCATTCTTAAACAACCCTGCTCTCAAACATGATACCTTTCTCACCATGACCAGACAATTTTAATTGACTTCTACAGCAATTACAGTACATGGGTGGATGGCATTCCACTTCCAACTCCAAGGATTTCTTCAGTATGCTAGTGTTTTGTCCATTTTGAATTCTGCTCCCTGGTGGGGTAGGGTTAGTGTTCCATGTTTCCTGAGTGTGAGGTTTGGACTGGCTTGGACACTCTTTCTGTTTAGTCTGTACACCTTTCTCTGTTCCTTCTAGGCTTAATCTCCACGTTACAGGTCAGCTTCTTGGCATGGCGAGCCTACACAGAAAAAGCACTTAATAGCTCTCCAAAAACCCAACAAGAGGGAAGAAATGTAAAACAACTGCAGGCTTATAAAGAGAAGAAACAACAATTCTTTAAAAAAGAAAAATGATTTCTTAATAAAATAAGATAAAAGCAAGAATAAGCTCAAAACAGCAAAAGGCGAGAAAAGGGTATTGCCTAAATGCAAACCTGAAGCAAACAAGTCCCAATACGTTATTGAAATCCAGGTCCACAGTAAAAATGGTCACAAAAATTCAGGAATACAAATGAAAAGAAGACGATTCACACAAAGCAACTCCACATAACAAAAGCATGATGGTTCTCCACTGAGTGATCTTTGATCCTTCCTTTATAACGGTCAAAGGAGGACTCAGCAGCTGGTGAGATCATGGTGGCCCAACCGCTTTTGGCTACACCCACAAAATTTCTGGAACATAAGGACATTTAGGGTCATAGTACATAACTACTAAAATGATATAAATAATATAAAATATGAAAAATAATAATTCACAATTAACAAAAACAACTATAAAACAAAAAATACATTAATACTGAACAAGTGTGCCTTGTGATGACTGGCACCCTGTCCAAGATTGGTTCCTAACTAATGCCCAGTTCTACCAGCATACTGAACAGGAATAAACAGGTTTAAAAGTGGTTACATGAATGGACAGTTTCTTCCAGTCTTTCCTAGTTTTCCTAAAGTGCCTACTGATTTCATCTAATCCATTTTTGCAGGATTTCCATCTTGAACTGGTCCTTTTATGGTATCAGCAATGGTCACTTCAATTAGCTGTTGAAAGGCTTATCATGGTCGCATATCCTGTGTTTTATCTTAAACCTTTTGGCATACAGTAAATTCACCCTTTAAAACAGACCCCAATAGTGCTGATCTAAATGTGCTGTATAAGGTTCTTCACTTTGAAGCTCTTCTTCTCTCTGCGCTCCGTGATATAAAATGACTTCATATTTGCAAGCGGGGGCATGGCATATAGTTTTGACATCGACTTCTTGATGTCTGACATATGTGTGCACACGTAGGTCCTATAATTTAGTAAGGCTGTGATCTGGGTGCACCTTATTGCTAACAAGGCCAGGCAGAAGAGAGCACGAATGGAAAATGGAAAGTTGGGTGCACTTTTTAATTATTGAGAATACATTGTTGAAATGAATATCCACAAAGTAGCTCACTGTGTAATAAAAATACTGCTCATAAACCTAAGACTAGCAGGAACAGTTTCTTAAATATATTTTAAATTTAGTTTTGGAAAATATATTACAGAAAATGTACTTAACATTGTACAGGCAGATCCTTCAAACAATGCTTCTGCGTACAGTATTCTAATTTCAGAAAACGTCTTTTTTTTCAAATGCAAATAAACTTTGAAAGGTTCAAGACTGACAAAATCAAGGCATCCCCATGGAGGACAGTGTGAACTATAAATTTCACAAGCTCATGCCAGGCTTCAGGGTTGTTACATAGCTGACAGTTCCTGTGTCAATAAGATGAGAGAACCAGTTAGCCCACTGTGCTTTGGGGTTGAGCTTGTGACACATACATACAAGCCCGACTGAGCATTACCAATCCCATGATATATAAATGTGGTGGACAGGATGTTTGACATGAAACCATGAGCAACAGGTTCCATAGATGTACTAAATGCAAATTACAGTTGGAAATGTCAGAAAGAGTGGATTGCCAAGCATTGTAGAACTAATCCAAGGGGTAGTCATCAAGTAAGGTGCCACTGCAGTGTTAACTGCCTTCTTACT
Organism: Polypterus senegalus; assembly: GCF_016835505.1. NCBI lineage: Eukaryota > Metazoa > Chordata > Cladistia > Polypteriformes > Polypteridae > Polypterus > Polypterus senegalus. The sequence goes on along the minus strand of NC_053156.1, from coordinate 245,447,982 downwards.
TTTTTTGTTTCAGTGCCTTACTATCAATTTAATGGCTGATTTAAATTAGCTCAGGCATTTTCGATTGCAAGAAGTGGGTCAAGCAAAACAGCCTGGGGACACCTCCTGGGTGAAAATCTAATCATTGATTGAAGCTCTAATTTGCTTTTCTATTTCTGGTGATTTTTTCTTTCTTTATTTTAAGCATGGATGCCTTTTTTCTTCATTAAAAATGTCATAAGCAGTCTAGCTCCGGCAATCATTTAAGATGTGTATCTAATGAAATAATAAATTTAACTAACTTGATAAATAAATACATAATAAAGGCTACCTTGATATTTTCTTCAAAGGCATTCTTCATGTTGTTGTTTCCCCCGTGAAAGGCCTTGAAACAGCCCTGGGATAATCTGGTATTATTGCATAACATGAATTATGCATGAACTGGTAAATGCATTATTTTTTTGTTGGAGGAGATGGACTAAAATTAATAAGGTTCTTAGGTTCCTAATTAAGGGGGTAGAGCTGAGGGCTTATCCAGCGAGTAACATTCACAGGCGACTGTCCTAAATTAGCTAGGACAGCTTGTAGATTAAAACAATTTTTGCTGCATCAAATAAGAATTGTTTGACTTCAGTAATGAGTGGATAGCTTTGCAATTCGGGTCTGACTTTTAGAATGGGATGGGACAAAAACCAAGCAATGCAGGAAATAAATAAAGTGTTCTGGCAAAGCACTGATAGCATTATCATAAGCAGCACAAATTCTATGCTAACATACCAAGCAAAAGACTAATCTTTGCATTATTGTAAAAATTAATCTTGTGTTACTGTGAATTATTTTAACAGCTTTTATAAAACAAAATAGAGGTGGCACTTTAGATTATGGGCTTTAAGGGCTTGCTAGATTGTGTCTATAACTATGTAAAAACAAACAAGGTCTTTGTTAATGCCTTGTTACATATATAAATATAAATAAACTATAAATAACTGGAAGATGTACTACAGACAGCTCCTATTGTAAATTGCGACTGATGCTTTTGTAAGTCTTACTGATATCAACTGTTAAGATATTGTTACACAGCAGTTACTGAAATATAGATGCACCTTAAAAGAGTATTTCCCTTGCACACACTGTAAACATAAGGTTTAAATCACACATGAATATATTTTAAATGATTTCTGTCAAACACAGGTGGGGTTATCTAGAGAGCTACATTTTTTCCTCATGACTTGCCAAACTATTCCCATCTATTTTCTGAATTTATTTGTTTTAATCCAACACTGCAGAAGAGTGGAACCTATCCCTGCAGCATCAGGTACAACACCCATGGGACTCCAAACCACTTCAGGCCACAGTTATGCACACAACTGCACCCACACTGAACCCAAGCATATTTGGTTTGCCAATTGATCTAACTTGTATGTCTCTCAGATGTGGGATGAGAAAACAGAACCCTTATAAAATCAACATACAGTGGGTAAAGTATCGGTGCACTTTGATCAAGTTGGAATTGTTTGATTTGTAATTTTAAACTTTGGAGCAGAGGGGTAAATTGAGGAAAAATGTGTCTTTGTCCCAAGCATTATGGGGAGCACTCTATATCCTGGCAGAATGTACAAACTCAGGACAGACAGCAAATGGCCTTGGATATGTATCATGGACTGCATTTCAGTTCCTCCATGCCACCCTGTGCCTTGCAATTGACCACTGTAAATAAAAACTGAACTAGCATAGTTTGTTTATCCTGAAAGAAATTGTAGGCTCTGGCTGGCATAGTTCAGTTTCTGGTATGAGAGAGTTTTTTTTTTCTCCACATTTCATGCTATACATTGTTACTGGTCTTTCATAATCTTTTCTGCTGATGTTAACCAATGCTTTGGTATTATGTTGAGCTGAACACAGCAAAAGAATGTGGTTTGATTTCCAACATATTTTACGTGGCAGGAGGCTAATGTACATGGTGTGGACTTTCACATCATGTTCTGGTCTCTAATGGTGTTGTTGGTGGGCAGATGATTCATCTTCACCCTTGTCCTTTCCTCTTCCTCGTTTGTCTAGAGGGCACAGCTAAACTTTAGAGAACTTGAAGAATACTGCAGTATTGTAAACAGCTGAGAGTGCAATAATTACAAATAACATTTCACTGTAACTACTTTTCATTTGAGGTTATCTGGAATTGCAGATATCTATTTCTAAATCCCAGCCATATCACTGGCTGAACTGATTAGAATATGTTTTTTATCAATGAACTCAAAATTTACTTAGAGGTATATCAAACAAAAAATGGGCTCTTGCACTCACACAGGGATCTGTGTGTTTCCCATGTATTAAGTTTTTGGAAATGGGTCTATTAATTCAGATGCAAAAGAGATAAAAGCATACAAATTTAGTAGTTTGAACTTGTGTTCCCAAGTTGTGTAGTGGTCTGTTTCACAACTCCAGGGGCCTCATGCATAAACGGTGCGTACGCACAGAAATGTTGCGTACGAACGTTTCCACGTTCAAATCGCGATGTATAAAACCTAAACTTGGCATAAAGCCACGCACTTTTCCACAGTACTTCATACCCTGTCATACGCAAGTTCTGCACTCGGTTTTGCAGACTGGCGGCACCCAGTGTCAAAGCAGTGCTACTGTTCCTGTGTGGTAACACTTTCTTTCTTAGATCCACATTCCTGATGCGGCTTTATAAATACACTGAAACTAAACGCATATTGTTTATTAGTGTAATGCATCTGATTGTAATTAACCTGTAACAATATAATGTCCAGGGAATAGCCATAGCATTCCAAATACCATAACTGCTTTAGCGTTGTTACTCTCACTGCACCTTCTTTTTCTTCTTTCAGCTGCTCCCGTTAAGAGTTGCCACAGTGGATCATCTTTTTACTCTCACTGCACCACTCAGAGTATTTATATCACTGTATCTGAGTGTAAATCACAGCAGTACAGCAGTTGATTGGAAAGAGAATTGTCAGTATACAGAATCAAGCACACGCTGCCTCAGCCACGGCAAAACGCTTCAGAGACTTTCCCGTACGGACCTCTCGGTTCAGAAACAGCTTCATCCCAAGAACTTTAAACCAGTCAATCAGTCCATCAAGTGCTCCTTGTAGAACTGTTTGTACCTATAAGTACAATCACCTCACTGTAAACTTGCATTACAGTTATAATATTGCACAACCTGTACCACTTTATTAAGCGCATATTTACTTAAGATGACAATATTATTTTTAAGATGAAATGCAACAAAATATGTTGATTATATTATACAGATAAAACTTTAACTTCATTTAAATAATCTGTATTGTTAATAATTAAACATGTGAAGACACGGTGCTGCAGCGCTAACTAGTTCACGGATTAATCCTACCTCGTGCTGTATTCTTACTGGGCTGGCGTGACACTGGAAGGATAGATGGATAGAATAATTAAACATGTACTATGAAGATATTTCAATGTTCCTTAAAAGTTTTGAAGAATCTATTACAGAGCTGATTGTGTGGCGATTGGGTGTTTGGAGAAAGAAAAGTAAGGACAGGAATTGGAGGTTAGTACGTTTGAAAGAGACAGTACTGCTGCAATAATTTCATCAAAGGTCACGCACAATCACTGCTCCACCGTGTTCCCATGTTTAATAACATGCTTTCATTCCTATCATCATGAAAAATATATCACGTATACATCTTAGTATTTTAATTATTCAGAGAGCTGTAATATTACGAATGTAATGGATTCTGTGTCCTGTCGGAGAAAGAGAAAGCGCCGAAGCACGTAGTGATTCACACACATAGAGCACATAGAAGATCAAATACAAAACAAAGCATTTAAGTTGCTACTTTTGTTACGATGGGATTTGAGAAACTAGTAAATTAAACGATTTTAAGATGAAGTTTATGATGTTCTACTTTAATGACAAAATAAACTATGAGATTAAAGTTGACATTTTGTGCTTTTTTTCCACTGTGTGTCTATTTTTTTTTCTCTGTACCCTAATAAGCTTTCATATGACACTCAGATGGTGGGCTACGACTCGCCTCTTCACAGCGACTTATATTGATATATGACAACATTTTTTATTTCGTGCATTGTGCGACTTTGTGAACTTGAGCTTTCGAGTTTCTCCGACACGCTATGTCAGTCGATCAACTTCTTTTTGTTGATTATACCACTGTTTAAACCAACAAATAGTACGGTTTTCCTTGCCTCCACTTGGTAATGGCTGAAATTCTTGTATTTTCCCCTGTGCTTTTCCCATTGTCTTTTTACAGAAGGCTGAGCTTAAGGGCTATTTATATTGATTTGCATATTCGAAGAGGTGTAATTCTGGGAGAGAGTTGGGGCGGGACAGCACACACGTGCACGAGCGTTACTTTTCACGCTGATCGGGATTTATGTAGCGGAAGAACATGGAAGTTTGTGTATGCACAGATTCCTGCATCTGGATTTTTCTGTGTGTACGCACATTCCAGCTATTGTGCTTACGCCATGTTATAGTGTGAGTTCTATGCACGGCGTTATACAGGAGGCTCCAGGAGATTTGAATCTCTGTTCATTCTCTGTCCATATGGAATTGCTCATGCTGAAGTTAATTTCATTGAGTTTTCCTCCTTATCCTAAAGACATATGAGTTATTGAATTGGTGACTTTAAAATGAGAAAGTATTGGTGTGTGAAGGCAGGGTAGATCTTTGGCCTTAGCACTTCATATAATGGAAGAGGATACGGATATTCATTACTCTAAACTGAAAAGTAAAATGTAAATTAGAAGTAAAAATCCTACCAACAAAAAAATGAAAAAATAGCTAGTCATTTAGATTATGCCATGACAGCAACATTAAACTCAATTCATAAGAAGTATTCACTGAAGACACTGTAACAAGTATAATAAGTTAAGATAGAAGAGAAGTATAACTAAACCAGTAACAGTGTACTGCATAACAATGTGCCATGAATATACATAACTTGAGCATTCATAGTTTTCATATTCTTTCTCTGTATGTTTAGCATTCATTTGCTCAGAGGTTGATTCACTTTCTGCTTCCTGAGCAGCTCTTCTTTTCTCCACTCTAGCGGTCCACTTTCTCTTCTTTTGTCGTCATCTTTTCGCATTAAAACTGATTAAGTCAGTGTTTCTGTTGCAAATACTTAGTACGTCTTCCTTAATTTTTCACTTAAGCTGGTACTTAAGTCTTCAATATGCCTCAAGAATGATTTAAGATATGAAGAGCTAGAGGAATTGACGGCGAAGGTGATAGGGATGAGAGCGACACCCATACGCATGCGCTGTTCGGCCGCCCTGCTGGCCGCTGCAGTGAGTTGATTCTACAATACAATAAAATAAAAATAAAAAGAGGAATAACATTTGAGGTCAATCTTCACCCCGCAAGTGGATATTAGATGTCACATAGCATATGTGAGACAAATTTCAGGACAATAGATCAAACAGTTTGCGAGCTGCAGGTGATTTAAAATCCTGGACAGACAAACAGACAGCCACGGTAGCATATTATATAAGAAGATACACAGCAAAAGCCATCAAATGCTCACATTTGGGAAGTATCTGTTGTCATGAAGCAGCATGGAGCACATATCTGAATCTCTCTCCCAATCTCTGTGCCCCCATTCTGATCACCATTTCATTGCAACACTGGAAACTCCTTGCAGTGGCCCTGTAGACCACAGATTGTTGTTCTTTTCTTGGACTAAAGTAAAGCCACATGTGTAGCATTCTGTGGATTTATATATGTCAGACTGATTTCCCTCACAGGTGGAGATTTTAACCACAACTCCTGGGTAAATTATCCCTTGAAAATGTTTACACCTTGACACATACAATACTGGGACTGTGAACGAGACCCGGGCACAGACAGACAGACATGTTGTAATTCCACCACCACACGTTTATTTACAGTATATTTACAAAGTTAATCAGTGCACACACAACCCCACAAGTCCCCAAAGTCCAGGCTTCTCACACACTTTGCCTTTCTTCGGGCCGCCTCCACTCTCTCTTCTCCTGCTTCGTCCTACTTCCACCCTTTTCCAGCCTCGAATGAAGGGAGGCGGCCCTTTTATCCACACCCGGATGTGCTCCAGGTGCTTCCCGGCAATCTCCCGCCGACACGCCCCAGTGTGGCGGAAGTGCCAGCTGTACTCCCGGAAGCACTCCGGTGTGTCCCTGCTCCTCTTCCCCCCAGCACTTCCTGGTGTGGTGGAAGTGCTGAGGTCCAGGCAGGGCCGGATTTAGATGAAAAGAGGCTATTCCACTTATGAGGCCCTTTCACCTCCCATTTTTAAGTTTGTTCAAATTGCTAACAATTTGAATGTAGGCCCCTCTTGATCTTGAGGCCCTAGGCTGAAGCATAGTTAGCCTATAGGAAAATCCGGCCCTGGGTCCAGGGTTCCCAAGGCATTGGGGTGCCCCCTGGCGGTGACCACGGGCCCCTACAAGGTTGGGCTTCCAAGCCCTCTACCCGTGGCCCCCAAAGCAACCAGGGTGGCGGTCCCCACGTGGTCCGAGGTGGGTGTACACCCTCTTCCGGTCCTTCAAGTGGTCCCGGCCTGGTCATCGCCCCTGGCATCCCTGACAGGACTGATTTAAAAAGAATACAGTGCAAGTATTCTGAGGTTGTATAACAGCTTACATGCTCTACCTATTCACCATCTGTCAAAAAAAAACAAGGTCCAGAAAGAAATGCTATGTATTCCTAAGAATGATTAACTTAACAGTGTCATCTCCAGACAGAGGAGTAGCTTCAGTGACAGACTTTTGTCACTGTCCTGCTCCACTGACAGACTAAAGAGATCGTTCCTCCCCCACACTATGCGACTCTTCAATTCCACCTGGGGGAGTAAATGCTAACATTAATTTTATTTTAATTTTTTTCATTTTTATTACTATTTAATTTAATATTGTTTCTTTGTATCAGTATACTGCTGCTGGATTATGTGAATTTCCCCTTGGGATTAATAAAGTATCTATCTATCTATCTATCTATGTCTGCCTTCACTCCAACTTCTCCCAGTCTGTCAACCATAAAACCTCACTGCTCAGCCAACTCAACATTGGTATTGGACCAGCCAAGGAACAAGACATGCTAGTGTCATTTTTACTTTCAGGTTTCCCTTTCCACAACAACCAATCATTAAATGGAGAACCCTGTGTCACCAAAACATTTCTCACACATATGTTTGACTTATTACAGCTTACATTATTTCACTATGTTCTATATATTATGTCATCTTGCAAAGTTTATAGGACACAGTAAGGCCTTGTCCACATATAACTAGGTATTTTTTAAAACAGGAGTTTCCCTCCTTTGTTTTTAAAAAAATCCCATCCAAATGGGCACCATTTTTTAAAAATTTCCATCCATATTAAAACACAAAAATCCACTGACAAGAGCATGAACCAGCCATACATAACAAATGGAATGTCATTTAGATTAATGTCCATCACCCTTTTTTTGCAAATGTGTGTTCAACATGGAATTTGCGAAAATATGGGCATCATAAACACTACCTGGCCATTTGACTATGGCGTAAATAAATAAACACTTGTACTCACAGCTGTCTTGTAAGTTAAAAGAAAACCTCCCATTTCTGTTCAAACAATCCATGGACTTTGTGGATGGCTGCTTTATTTGTACGAGTCCCTGTGAAAACCTGCTACAAGTTCCACCTGCTACATGTTGCTCAGTGATTCCTTTGTATTGTACCAAAAAATATCAACACTATTTTCTCTGCTGTTCAAACAGTTTTTAGGTCTGTTTGTACAAGAAATGAACATAGCTTTAGGTCTATCATATTGTTTATGAAACACAATATTTGAAAAAAATACTTTTAAGATGTTGAAATATTTCAGAAAGGCAAATGATTCTTCTTGGAGATGGAAAGATCAGTAATGTACTTAGTCATAGGGTAAGGAAAGAACAATATTTAATCATGCATAATCCAGCTCAGAGTTGATCAAAATATTATTATATTCATATTTATAAAAAAGTAAAGAGGAACTATCTTTTAACATTCATTTATATTTCTAAATGCATTATAATTCTGGAAGTAAATGTGGAGACTCAGCCATTCCATGACAGCATTACATTGTCTTTTATTACAGTATACTTACAGTGTAGTAAGGCATTTTTTTCTGTGTACTCATTCTGTGAGTTGAAAACTGGTCTAAGTTAAGCACAGAATCAAGTAAGGCTTAAAATGAAAAATGAATAATTACCGATACCTCTACTCAACTTACAAAGTAATCGCAAAGTATGTAGGCCAGTAATTATGCTGTAATTAAAGTATAAGTATAGTATATTTAAATAAAAAAACAGTATAAGGTGACTCTGAATATTGAACTGTTCAAACCTTAATGAACAGGTGCAGAGGAAGGGCTCTGTGGAGAAAGCAAGATGCACTCACCATCTGTCTGTCTGAAAATCACAGCTTCTTGCCAAATATAAACAGAATATTGCAAAATTTTCAATAAATGAGTTGTCCTTAATAGCTGCTCAAGTGAGTTCAGCATGGTGGGTGCTCAAAATTTATTTCATAATTTCAACCTGTAACATTGTCATATGCATGGAAGGAAGTTCCAGCATCATGAACAAGTATGTGATATTAAGTGCTTTGTTTTATGTAATTTACTAACATTTAATTTGATCAATTATATTTTTAATAATTACTTATAGCATGAACACTATGAGTTAATAACAGGCTGCACAGGTATGGGGCTCCTTTTACTTGTACCACTTTACTCCTGTGCACTTCAGGAAGTAACTGAATGGAAATGGAATTATCTGTTAGGAAATTATAAAGGCTGAGGCGTAGTAAGTTAATTTCCTCTGCTGTGCTGCACTTTCTTTCATCTGTGCAAATCTATGCAAAGACTATGACATATGAAACTGAATGGAATTAACACTTTTATACAGATGACAAACCGAGTCTTACTCATTTACATTTGATTGAGGAATTGATTCTTTTGGGTGTCAACCGGTTTTGTGGTTTGTTGTTTACAGAGAACTTGCATTGTTTGGCTTCTTGAAATCTTTCTCGCTTTCACTATTGTACTTTGTATTTTGAGTGCTAGAGGAAGGAATAAAGAAAGAAAAGAAAAACAAGCAAACTTGAGAAAGAAGTGGAAAGCAAAGTCAGGACAGAAAGAATAATCTACACAGGTAGGTCTACTCTTCAGAAATAATGAGTTAAATGATAGCTTATGTCTGAGCAATGAAAAAAAATCCTTAACTTTGACTTAACTTCTTAACATGATAGCTCCAAAGCTCAAGATCAGCTTTGACCTAACATTTAATTTTTAGATATCTTACAAGATGTATCCTGATATCCCTATTGTTTTAATGCCAGTTCTTAAATGTTAGGGTCCATTTTTCTAATAGAGACTCAAAAGAGGCCCTCAAACTTAGACTTAGGGGGACTTAGCGAAAGAGTGGAGTTCATCGTTAACTGTCTGTTTTTTGTCTTAGATTTTACATTAAAGACAAGGCTGTATGTTTCTAATAGCCCAGGGATCTCTACTAGTGGTGAGACATGTTTAGGAGGCATACCTGAGGACACTGAATTTTGATAAAACTGGTGTACTTTCTAAAAGACAGCTAGTGAGAATAAAATGGCAGCCTGAGCTCATCTAGTGGGCTCAGGGACAGAAACAGGTAGTGATGAGCAAAATAGTTTTTCACAAAATTGAATTTGCAGTGAAACTCCAGTGTTTTTGTTTCTCCAATAAATTATCAAGATAAATTGCATTTCATTTCCAGTGAAATTTGTACTACTCACAAAGAGATGAAAGATGTCTAGTTTCTGCCTGGAAACGTTTTAATGCATAATTTTGCATGCACCTGCCTCATATTTGTTATTAAAATAAAGATCTCTAAAGAAAAAAAATCGTGAGCCTATTCTCAGCTAGGATATGGTGGTTGCTAGGCAACCATAACTAGTGGCTATTGGTGGCGGCAGCAACTTTTCCTGTACTGTGGAGAAAACTTAGTAGTGTGCACAATGTGTTTTGTGTGTGTTCATGTGGAAAATATGCAGCATGTCAAATTTTTAAAAACCATACTGCATTCCTCTATGCTGAAGTAAATGATACAATAAAACAATAAAATAAATTAAGTTAAAAGGTGGTGTACCATAATGTTAAAATCATTAAGTATCAAAAATGTACCAATCCTAAGTCAGCAAATTTGTAACCAATACAGCAGGACATAGATGTCTATAGCAATGTAATGCACAGGAACCACACTTTAAGACCTTCTATCTAACTTAGCGTCCTCTTGTCCTCATTTAATACGAAGAACTTATAAACCACTAATCAAATTAATGAACAGAAAAAAGCCCCTTGTCATTTCTGATATGTCATGACAGTATTTATATGTACATTGTAAAACAATAGTAACATACATTGAATGGATTCAATTGCATATATGAATAATTAAATAGACTTGACCTCTTTATTATTTTTATAATATTTCATATTGTTTAGTTCACTAGTAATTTATTTAAAATGTTTTAGTCTGAGAATATGCCAGTAAAATATGTAGAAAGGTAATAATAATAATTGTGAACTGGGCCCTTTGTCGCACAGCATTATAATTTTTTATAATGGAAACCAAATTACAAAAGAAAATCCTTGGGCATTGATTCAATAGGAACAGCCTACTCGGAATCACTGTCCGAATAGTAATTATGTGGTGGTGTAGGAGCATTTCTGCTTCTGTCCGTTCACAGTCCGTCTCGTTTTCACAGCGCTGTCATTTCCTCTCATGATGTCTTCTCAACCTTTCTCCAATCTCGCAGGTTGCTTTGTGGCAATCCAAAGAGTAAAGCAATATACAGGGAGTGCAGAATTATTAGGCAAGTTGTCTTTTTGAGGATTAATTTTAATATGGAACAAACACAGTGCTATCAGTCAATCCAAAATGTTAATAAACCTGAAACCTGAATGTTTCGCAACGGAAATGTGAGTGTGAACATCATCAGGGGAATACATATGTGCGCACAATTATTAGGCAACTATTAGTGTGCAGATTTATTATGCAACTAAAGGAAAAATGAAAATTTTCCCATCTCACTTGTTTATTTTCATCTGTTATAGAAAGAATAATAAACAAACGCCTCAAAATTTACAAATAAACATCTCTGACATTTCAAAAAAAATAAATCAATCAATCAATGACCAATATAGCCACCCTTCTTTCCAATAACAGTCATAAGCCTTTCCATTCATGGAGTCTGTCAGTTTCTTGATCTGTTGACGATCAGCTTTTTGTGGAGCAGTGACTACAGCCTCCCAGACACTCTTCAGAGAGGTGTATTGTTTTTCTCCCCCGTAAATCTAGCGTTTAAGAAGTGCCCACAAGTTCTCGATAGGGTTTAGGTCAGATGAGGAAGGGGGGCCTTGTCATTATTCCTTCATCTTTAAGGCCTTTACTGGCTGGCCACGCAGTGGAGAACTTCGATGCAAGTGATGGAGCATTGGCCTGCATAAAAATCATGGTCTTCTTCCTGTATCACTGTTTGAAGAAAGTGTCTTGAAAAACTGGCAGTAGGTTTGGGAGTTGATTTTGAGTTCATCTTCAATGCAAAAGGTCCAACTAGCTCATCTTTAAAAATACCAGCTCATACCAGTACCCCACCTCCACGTTGGAGTGGAGCTCTGTGCCCATTACTGATCCACAGGTCCATCCATCTGGTCCATCAAGAGTCACTCTCATCTCATCGGTCCATAAAACCTTTGAAAAAAATCTGTCTTCAGATATTTCTTGGCCCAGTTTTGACGTTTCAACTTATGTTTCTTGTTCAGTGGTGGTTGGGTTTCAGCCCTCCTTACCTTGGCCATGTCTTTGAGCACTGAACACCTTGTACTTCTGGGCACTCCAGGTAGGTTGCAGCTCTGGAATATGAAAGTACTGGAGGATAATGGGTTCCTGGTAGCTTCACGTTTGATTCTTCTCAAATCTTTGGCAGCTAATTTGCGTCTTTTGTTCTCAACACGTTTCTTGCGACCCTGTTGACTATTTGCAACAAAATGTTTGATGGTTCTGTGATCACACACCAATATCTTAGCAATTCCAAAAGTGCTGCATCCCTCTGAAAGACTTTTTACAATTTTTGACTTTTCAGAGTCAGTTAAATCTCTTTTTTGGCCCATTTTGCCCGAGGAAAACTAGCTGCCTAATAATTCTGCACACCTTGATATAGGGTGTTGATCTCCTTAGGCCACACCCTCCCTCATTACACAAATACACATCACCTGACGTGCTTAAATCCAATAAGCATTCAAGTTAATACAGCTTGGAGTTATATACGCATTAAAAATGATGATATGGTCAAAATACTCACTTGCCTAATAATTGTGCACACAGTGTACACGGAGCAATGGTTATAAAAGGGGGACACATAGGTATCCAGGCTCTTTAAAGCATAAATACGGATCACTTTACTGACATGTGAGCAAGCCACGGTACAACTGTGAGACGCGCAGCACTCGCCGGCTACAACGTAACAATAATAATTTCCGAAATGTGCTGTTGCGTTGTCATTCATTTTACCCACTGTCTTTCTTTCATTCATATGTTACATAGGCACATACCTTTTATCTTTGCCAATCTCATTCTCTAACCAGGCCTTAGGAGATAACCAGCGTAACACTGTCCACCACCCCTTTCGTTATTCTGGCACATTGTTAAAATCCGTGAGTAACAACAACGTACTAAACTGGAAGGTGGTCTACGCATGCGTGGAATTCGCGGACAAACAAAGATCAAGATCTAAATGAAGATCTCTTTATTTAATTTAAATCACAACAATTTGTTTAGTTTGAATGTCTGTGTTTTGAGGTGTGACTGGAGTACTACAGTCTTCAGTAGTATAAGCCTGGAGGAGATTCTTAATGCAATGCCTATGTTTTAGCTGTCTCTCTACTGCCATCTAGTGCTTCTTCTTCTAATTCATTCATGGACAAACAAGATCAAGATCCAAATGAAGATTATATATAGAGATATTAGCAACATCCTGGGCTGTTCAGATCTCAAGATTGCATGCATAATTGTGGATTGCCCAAACTAATCTTGAGTTAATGGGAAACACTTTGTGTTCATGTAGCCGACTTATTCAAGCAATGTTTACTGAGCTAAGTCTCGATTTCATAAGCATGTGTCATGGAATTACCCCCAGGTAAGACTGAATAACAATAAACAGAGACTATCAGTGGGGCACATTTGTTTGAAGAATGAGCTTTTGAAATTGCCTTTCTCCTTTGTACAGGCTCCATTTTACATTACCATCCAGGATCACTTTGTGAAAGGTAGCAGACAATTTGCTCAACTCATGGGTTTTCTTCAATGAAGCTGATAGTCCAAACTCATTAATAGTTCTGAAAGAACACTGTAGACAAATGTCTATTTACAAGCTACCTTCATCAACAGTAGTAACAAAGCCTATTTATTGTATAATTTGTGCACGATTTTGGTCTCCATGCAATAGACAGGACACTACAGCAGTGGAGAAAGTCTCAAGAAGACTGGCTAGGCTGATTCCAGGACTGCATGGTATAAGTTATGGGGAATGTTTGGAGAAGCTGAACCTAGACTGAGCTTGAGACATTTTAGACATTTTGGAAATTTTATGAAAGGGATTAGTACAGTGGATTCCAGCTATTACTATGAAATGAGTTTTACAACAAGAACATGAGGATGAGGAGGAAATGTGTTAATGGCAAATTCTGTACTAACATTAGAAAGTTTTTCTTGATACCAAGAATCATAGACACATGGAATGAGTTTCAAAGTAGTGTGATGGATAGGCATACTGTACTTTTAAAACCTATAAAAATTAGCTTGATATTCACTTTGGAAAAATTAGGTGAGTAGGATTGACATGCTTTCTCGGGTTGAATGGCCTATTCTAGTCAAAATTCTTCTATTGTTCAAACATTCTAATATTCTTATTAATTAGGTAGATAAAACAATAATTTGTAGAAAAACACATTTAGTTACACATTTTTGTTGTTACCAGTTTCCTAAAGACTATGAACTTTGTTTTTGAGTAGGTTTTGTGTTTTCCTGCTACTGCACTAAGTGACATTTTTAATGAGCTGATCAAAATGAAAATTAACATATCTAAATTTTGTAAAAAAAACAAAAACAAAACAAAACAAAAAAAAGCCTCTGCAAGGATTTGAGGAAAATGCCTTGTTACCTTTTAGGAATTAAAAGTGCACTAAGATACCACAAGTACTGAAGATATTTTGTTGTACAAAAAGTAATTTACTATTTACGTTTCTGTTTCTCAGTAATACTTTGCCCAGTATCTTCTATGTGAATTAAAAAACACAATTTGAATTGAACAGTCTCATCTGGAAAATATGATGATGGATCACCTGATCATCTGCAAGGCACACTGCTGTTTACCTTGTGTGTTTATCAAAGTCTCATAATGCTTATTGCTCTGACCAAGGAGAGGGTAAGACAATAATTCTATTAAGTGCCTGGATCAGTGCTTGATCACTACTTATATTTCTTATGCTTATTGAAGGCAAAAGACGCATTACGTATCTGCTAAACTTAAATTCAAAAAAGCTCAATGAAATTAGACACTGGCCACAGAGTTTTAACCCATGTAACGTTTGCGGCACACCTAGTACCATCTGAGCACCACTAAGGTGCTATATCTCCCTTTTAAGATGTATGCTTCATAGAGATGTCGGTGTGCTGGTCATACCTTAAACTTTAAAGGACACTGTCAGTATAATTTATGTGATATGCACCTGCTGGCTTCTCTGTTCAATATGATTTTATGTAAATTATAAAGATGTCCTTGACAGAAACCTGACCTCCAGGGATGCAGGCTGAGATACGGGAAGACACAAGGAGATGAGTGGAACCTGGAAACTTACATTAAGTGAGAAGTGCACAAGAAATCACATAGACTGAGTATCTGAGTTCAATAAAACACACAGTTCAATGAGTCCTTCAAAGACCAGTTGCATGCATTAGAAGAGATGATGCAGCCCAAAGAGAGCTTCTCAAGTGAATAATGACCTTCAGCTCAGCTGGACAGGATTTATGCTCAATAAACAGAAGGCTTTTCATAAGTACTTGAAAGCACCATACTAAAGAAATAATTCAAGAAAGTGTACCTTCTAAAAATCAGTTTATTAAAAATATGAACATTTTATTTAAATATAGTTTTCTTTTTTGTTCTAGTCATTTAACAGTGTACATATACAAGTATGACCTTTGTAACAAAGCCATTACCCATATTAGCAACCCAACAGCGCATAGAGATAGTTACTGGAGGCAGAATAAAATTTGCTCAATGTGTGTTGTAATTCCATATACTTTCTTAGCTATCAATTTCTATTATGTTAATCGCCTTAACACTTTAGAACAAAAGCTTTAACAGTATGCTGTAGTGCATCTATTTGTCACATACAGTATTGCTATGTAACACAAAGTTTTAGTTAAGATCTTCTTACATACCAATAGGTGACTAATTGATGCACTACAGAAAGCCCCTACTTTGAAAATCCTACTACTCATGATACAACACCAAATTCCTAACTTGCAACAAAATCTTTCACATTTAAATTGATTACGCCAACTCCTTAGCAAACTGTTATCCTCACCTAAGGTCTGACACCACAGTTGGACTTTACAAAAAGGGCCAGAGCAGACGCAGTACTTCTTAAGCAGACGCAGGTCTTTTGATGTGTGCAGCAAGCTGCTGGAAATATATCAGTCCATAGTATCCAGTGTGTGCTTCAATGCTGCAGTCTTCTCAGGATCAAAAGAAGCACAATGCCTGAAAAAACTTGTCAGGAAAGCCTTCTCCATCAAAAGACGAACCCTGGACACATTGGAAGTTGTTGTGGAAAAGAGGATGGTGGCAAAATTGGACGTCATGATGAAAAATCCGCCCCAGGAGGCACTGACTTTTAGCCACAAGCTCATTGTACCACAGTGTGTTAAGAGGTGCCTCTGGGTGTCTTTTCTGTCCACTGCTATCAGGCCATTCCCAACTCACTCTTTAGGCTTATTTGGAAATATCTGCATAATATGCATTTAGTTATTTATTTTTATTTCTCATTTAGAAATATCTGTACAATATACATTTATTTATTTATTTAAATTTTTGTATTTATCAATTGATTGATTGGCTGTATTGTCCTGTGAGTCTGTGAGATCCTTGTTTTTTGTGTTTCTGCTGTTAAATGCATCTGAATTTACCCTTAGGAAGTTTATCTAATCTAACCTAATCTAATCTAACATTGTCACTAGTGATAGCAATGGTTACTGAAAACACAGTCATCCATTTTTAAAAAATTGCTTATTTGAATATAGGGTCAGGGAAAAAAAAGCGTATTCCAGCTCCATTGAGCACATGACAGGCCCAAAGTTTAAGCAGGTACTAGTTCATCACAGGACACATTCAGGGCCACAACTGAATGTAGGACCAGTTTAGAGCCACCAACAGGGTGTAGACAAACCTGAGTACCTGGAAAACTTGACAGAGAGCTTGTAAACCTCTATAAAGAGTATGGGCTAGGGTTGAACCCATAACTATGGAACTGTGAAGCAGAAACACAAATGTCTGACAGCCATGCCACTGAGATTTTAAATATACTTTGTATACAATGTATCTTGTCAAGCTTCTGGTACCAATTGTCAAGCTTGGGTCACAGACTTACACAGGAGACTAGAAAAGGGATCAAGTTCCCAAGGAACAAAATCTTTATTGCTGAACTGGCAGGTACAAACACAAGACCTTTTTCAGAAGGAGATTGTCAGCAGTAGAAAAGCCCACAGGTTGCAGCTCTCAAATGTGGCAATCCAGCACCCCTCTCCAGGTCAAAAGAACACAAAGTTCTCCTCATCAAGAGGGTTCAACGGCTCGGAATCAGTGACTGAAGAAGATGCAGTCCAAGGTTGGTCTTTTAAAACCTTGCGTGAGAAACATGTTTCATGGTAAGCCTATAAGCCTTCAGCTGATCCTGCAAAGTGGAAGGGTAAGAGTGTGCTTGTTTCTCTTGAAATACTATTTAAGAGGAAGTTTCTGCAGGGCAGCTGTGTTTCTTTGCCATAGGTTTACATTTTAACAGGGAGACAGCTTGGATTTAAGAGCATAACAGCATGCAGGTGGCAGCGCTATGCAGGAGGAAAAATGGAGCATGGGAACTACTGAACTGCACATTAGTGACGGACACCACCTTCACAACCTATAGATTATAACAACCTGTTCTGGAGGTGCACTTCAACATTTCACAATAGCCTTCATGGATTTGTATCCCATTTGATGCTATTTTCATCCTTCCTGCAGTATGAAATTATAATGTACTTAATTCTCAAAGTGACGACTTGAAGGTAATAGAGTGTAGGGATCATAGTGTGCATGGAAATGCATGGCATATTTAGGGATTTTCTGAAGGATAATAATAATAATACATTTTATTTATATAGCGCCTTTCCCATGCTCAAGGATCTATGAGAATACAGAAGGTAGATAGAAGCCTAGTTATTCCCAACTCAGTATTAGTGCTGCAGCCACAAGTTCCTAGTATCTTAACCTGCTCACTGTCCTTAATATTGCTATATCAGAGAAGGACTGGAACAGAAAATTTCTCCATATGCAGATGATATGGTACTGTATATATCAGACCCACAAAATTCTGTGCCTGCAGTCTTAACAGCACTTACAAAATTTCAAAGGATCTCTGGTCTCAGAATTAATCTGAATAAAAGTGTACTTTTTCCAGTGAATTCTCAAACATATAATATTAGATTAGACACTCTACCTTTTATAATTGCAGAACAGTTTAAATACCTCAGGGTAAACATCACAAGTAAACATAAAGCTCTTTATCAACAAAATGGAAAAAATGAAGCAAGACATGTATAGATGGTCAACCCTTTCTCTCACTCTAGCTGGGAGAATCTTTTTTTATTTCAAAACATTCCAATATACATCAATAAATCATTTTTTAAGCAATTAGATTCAACAATAAACTCATTTATTTGGAACTCAAAATATTCACGTATCCAAAGAGCGACCTTACAAAGACCTAAGGCAGAAGGTTGAATGGATCTACCTAACTTTCAGTTTTATTACTGGGCAGCAAACATACAAGCTATAAAAACCTGGTCACAAATAGATTAACATACTCAGGCCTGGTCTGCAATAGAAGTAAAATCCTACAGTACTTCTTTATATTCCCTGCTTTGTGCCCCAATAAATGCAAGTTATTGGCAATATACTGATAACCCAATTGTGTTTCACTCACTTAGAATCTGGAACCAATGTAGAAAGCATTTTAAGATGAAGAAGCTTTTATCTGTGGCACCTCTGCAAGAGAACCACCTCTTTCAACCCTCGCAAACATATGCAGTTCTTAATATCTGGAAAAAATTTGGAATTAACTTGCTTAGAGATCTTTATATAGACAACATCTTTGCATCCTATGAACAATTACATTCCAAATTTAACATTCCAACTACACATTTCTTTCACTATCTTTAAATTAGGAATTTTGTTAAACAGAACCTGCACGATTTTCCTCTTCTTGCACCCTCATCCATGCTGGAAAAAATATTGCTCAATTTCAAGGACTTAGACACCATCTCTGCAATATATAAAATTTTATAGTCCCTCCCATTCAAAGATTCAAGAGGACACTGGGAAAAAGATCTCTTAATCAATATACCAGAAAAAGAGTGGAAAATAGCTATGCAGAGAATTCACTCGAGCTCCATATGGGCAAAGCATACAATTATTCAACTCAAAAATTATATATCGAGCATATCTGTCTCACCTAAAACTCTCCAAAATGTTTCTAAGGCAAGATCCAACCTGCGAACGCTGTACTCAAGTCCCAGCCTCACTAGGTCACATGTTCTGGTCCTGCACCAAATTAACATCATTTTGGAACAACATTTTTAAGTGCCTTTCAGACAGCCTTGGTCTCACAATCCCTCCTAACCCATTAACAACTGTGTTTTGGGTTCTTCCAGATGGGTTTAAAGTGGAGAAGGACTAACAAACTGTGATTGCATTCACTACACTTTTGGCACGCAATCTTTTATCTTGCTAAACTAGAAGAATCCTAACTCTCCTCTTTTAAGTCAGTGGGAAACTGATGTTTTATACTATCTGAAACTGGAAAAAATTAAATAGTCAGTTAGAGGATCTGTACAGATTTTTTTCAAAACATGGCAGGATCTAATCAATAATATCTTAGAATAAGCTTTTAAAGCACAGAGGAAGCAATTATTTCCGCATTTCTTTTTCTACTCCATTCATCTCTATCGGTTTATCAAACTTATCAATTTAGGTATGTTTACAAGCCTTAAGCTTTACCCCATTGGCCATGCTCTCTTTCTCAGGGATGGGGGTTGACCTGCTTTTTGTAAAAATTGATTGATTTGTATGGAATGATTACAATAAAATTAATTTTAAAAAATAATAATAATATTGTGGCTTCATAACAGTGAACATTTACCATTTTTTAAATTCATATCTGCTTTCTGTATTTCTATTATTGTATAGGGTCAAGGACAACACAGAACATAAAAGGAACCTATTTGTAAGATAGAAAGCAAGAAGTACTTTTTTCACAGACTGCAGAAACAAAAAGTTCAGCTACCTTCTTTAAGTTGAGACTCTGCTATTTTTAAGGGCCAAATAGATATAATGTCAATTTAGCTGTTGGATTAATAAATAGGCAAGACAGATTCAGTAGTTCCCTCAGATCTGCAGCTTTCTTATGTTAGAATTCCTTTGTTATCCTTTTATAATGTTGATCCACTGAAGAATGTGGTGTACAGTATAGGAAGTTGGGGCAGAAGGAAATACGAGGGTGAAGCAGTCAGAGAAAGAGGAAGCACAGACAAATGAGGCAAATGGAAGGCTCAAAGGTTAAAAAAGAAGTGACAGAAGCAAACTTCATCCAAACAGGGAGCAAAAAACAAAAAAAATTGTGACAACTTGAATTCTTGATGTTTCTTCAGACCCACCAGATTACTGCAAGATCAGGTCCAAAACTAAACATCCGTCCAGCCATCCATTATCCAACCCGCTATATCCTAACACAGGGTCATGGGGTCTGCTGGAGCCAATCCCAGCCAGCACAAGGCAAAAGGCAGGAGACAAACCCTGGGCAGAGCGCCAGCCCACCGCAGGGCATGCACACACACACACCCACACTAGGGACAATTTAGGATCGCCAATGCACCTAACCTGCATGTCTTTGGACTGTGGGAGGAAACCCACATAGACACGGGGAGAACATGCAAACTCCATGCAGGGAGCGAACCCGGGTCTCCTTACTGTGAGTCAGCAGCGCTACCCACTGCGCCACCGTGCCGCCCCAAAACTAAACATTGTTTTAAAAATAAAAAAGGACTGCAAATAAATTGTATTGTTGTTTTTTTTAATAAAATTTTATCAAGCTTAAAATCACATTACAAAAAGCAAAATACAATTCAATCAAAACAGCAATCAGTATAGCATTCCAGAAGATTAATACATGTTAAAACATAATCAACACTTAACATCTCACCTACCCAGTTCATAAAGCCTGTTGTTGGCACTTAATATATAACTTCAGTATGCAGCTATTAGATTAATTAACATATTAGAAGAGGAAGAAGTGGAATTCATTTTGTTTTACCCAGACTCGCATCTTCAGAATTAAAGTTGAACATCATTTAAATAGGTAAGTGCCTTGTGTTACATTTATTGCTTAAATAAACACCCACAAAGCATAATCCTAGAAATTAAATTAGCAAAAGCCATTGAAACAATTAACTGCACTAGGCAGAAGAACTATAATTAGCATGTTTGTGCAAAAATGCACATTAAGGCCACAATTCAGAAAGGTGTTGATTTGGAAAAAAGTATTAGTAATAACAGAAATGAGTTTTTTGACACTTTGTATGTTTTTTTATACTTACTATATTTTTGTAATTTGACTACAGTTTGAAGCATAAAAAAAAGAGTATGACAAATTGGGTATGAGACATTAAAACCCCACACACTAGTAATCGGAGGGCTCTTCTAAATGCCTTGGGGAGGTGAGATGTTAGATAAGGGTCTCAAAGTGTCAACACTGGCAACTGCTGACCTGCTCGCTCTCCAGCTTGCTTTGAGCAGTGCAGTAAACCAGCCATATTGTTGAAAGGTATAAATACACTAACCTCACAAAGAATCTGGAATCACTTGATAGTATCAAAACATTCTTTTTGAATTAAACTGTAAAAAAAAATGAAAGAAAAAATTAATTTGTGCTCTCTGCATATGAATACATTCAATACAATTTATTCTTTTAAAGCACAATTCCACTTACAAGCCCAGTAAGGAATAGTATATACTTTTTACATGCATTATCTACAGTATATACATTGTAAAAAATGGTAAGTTGTTTGCTTGTCTCTTTCTTCACCAATCACATAAAAATGCCTTAACAGATTTTCATGAAATTTTGCATATGGGCTACCATTGGTCTAAATCAATGGTGTTCAACTCTAGTCCTGGTGGGCCGCAATAGCTGCAGATTTTCATTCTAACCGTCTTCTTAAGTAGTGAGCTGTTTTTGCTGCTGATTAACTTGTTTTGCCTTAGTTTTAATTGATGTGACTCAGACCCCTTAGTTTTTTTTTCCTTAATGAGCAGCCAAATAATAGTGAGACACAAAACAAGCCACCACATGACCAGCTAACCTGAAAATAAAGAAAGGTGAAGGTCTCGGTCATGTTGGTCTGCTTAGGTCAACAAAACATCTTGACGGTGGTCTTAGAAAAAGCAGAAAATCAGCAGTCTGCTGTGACAAAGTGAGAACAGCAAGAAGTCATGATATTTAATAACGGCTTTAATTAACCTCAAGAATCAACTTCTCATTAAGAGATTGGTTGGAGTGAAATTGGCTGGAGTTTGACGTTCCAATTTAGCTGGTCATCCGTTGGTTCATTTCAGTTTGGCTGCCATTTAATGAAAAAGCTAATCAAGGACTGAATCCTTAAAAACAGGGCTATTAAAATGTGGGGTAAAGGAGATAATTAGCAGTGAAAACTGCTTGCTGAATAGGAAAAGAGTTAGGATTGAAAACCTACGGCCACTGTAGCCCTCCAGGCCCGGAGTTTGACACCCCTGGTCTAAATTAAAATATGGCATATATGTCATATCAGTAAGAAGGGTTATAATATGAGGAGGACAATCAAAAAATGGCCTCCAACACAGGAACTACAATTACTATCAGGAAAGTACAGACTGATAATACTGGATGATTCCTCATGCCTGTGCGTACAAATGTCTTTGGGATGCACTGCAGTGTATTTAATGGAGTCATACTGAGGCCTTCTCATGTCCCAAAAAAAAAAACGTAAGAGGAATGCATGAATGCAATGGTCTCCGTCTTGAACCCGGGGCTACAGGTATGAGCTCTAGTTTCTCAGGAATCTGTGTTGGATACACATTTTAGAAAACTGATGGAAACCTAGGAAAACACTAAAATATCTTTCAGCTTTCAATTGGTCCTGGATAAGTAGGTTGACCAGATTTTCATGGTTCAAAAATGAGACATTTTTAAACATTCCTCCCCCAAGTGTCGTTAATATGTGCAAGGGATTGAAAGGGAGGTTGTGGGAGGTCTCCCATGGAATTTTTGTACACCTTGTAAAAATGTGTATGTGATTGAAGAGTAGATCCCCCCAATTCAGAAGGACATTTGGTTACATTTCGATATCCTATCATGTGAAGCATGAAAACAAAAAGGACTGATTTAGGAACATTTATGCTAGGTAAGAGGGTTCACAGGATCCCCTCGAGTTTGCTGGATATCATGGCCGGCCTGTACACTGGTACTGTGAGTGCTGTGCAGAGTGGTGGCAGAACCTCTGTGTTTTTCGCAGTTGATTCTGGGGTTCGTCAGGGGTATGTCCTTGCTCCTACTCTGTTCAATGCTTGTATGGACTGGGTGTTGGGAAAGGTTGTGGGGTCCAGCGACTGTGGGGCATCTGTTGGTGAAGAAAGATTCACGGATCTTGACTTGTGACATTCATGTCTCTGGTGACTCTTCCTATGAAGTCAGTAGACGGATTGGGACAGCATGGGGGGTCATGAGGTTACTGGAAAGGGGTGTGTAGCACTCTTGATATCTATGTAAAAGGACGAAGATCCAAGTCTTTAGAGTCTTGGTGCTTCCTGTCTTGCTATATGGTTGCGACACATGGATGCAATCCAGTGACCTGAGACGAAGACTGGACTCCTTTGGTATTGTGTTTCTCCGGAAAATCCTTGGGTATCATTGGTTTGACTTTGTGAAGAATAAGCGGTTGCTCATGGAGTCCCGAATGAGGCACATTACCTGCATTGTGAGGAAGCGTCAGTTACAGCACTACGGCCATGTGGCGCATTTCCCTGAGGGCAATCCAGCCAGTAGGATCCTCATTGTTGGAGACCCAAGTGGCTGGACCAAGCTAAGGGGTCACTCATGTAACACTTGGCTGCGGCAGATAGAAGGTGAGTTCCGGAGGGTGGGACTGGACCGCGTGTCTGCCTGGTGGGTTTCCAACTGGGATCCCAAGTTGTTTCATCGTGTAGTTGGTGTATCAGTGCATGCTCCCCGACTTGACTTGACTATGCTAGGTGCAACGTCCAATGGAGGCCGGCCTTGTAACCTCTGCAGATTTTGTTTTTTCTCCAGTTTTTTTTTCTGTTCTCCCAGCCATCTGACTTTACCTTGTTTTATTGTTACTTATTCTTTAAAATTATTGTCTTATCGTAATTGTTTTTATTTTCTTCTAATTTTCTCTTTTTCATCTTGTAAAGCACTGTTGGATGAAAATGTGCTATATAAAGAAATGGTGTTACGAATAAAACGTGACACTAGGCATAAAACAGGACTGTCTGGTCAGCCTGTGGATATGTGGCCAGTTTCTTATAGAAAGCACTCATTCACGCGTGCATTTCCATTCTTATAGGGCCAAGTTAGAGTCAACCACTCTAACATGCGTGTGCTTGGGATAATGGCAGAAAAACCATAGAGATAAAACCCATAGACATAAAGCAGAGAATGTAAAAACTTAACATAGACAGTGCCCATGGCTGAGATTCAAACTATAGACATTTGATGTAGTGTGGGTGTAGCAATAAGCACTAATTAATATATATTTAAATGATGTTTCTGTGTGCATTTTTATTTTTTATTTAGCTGTATGCTGTATATGTTACTTTGTAGGTTTTTGTTTGCATTTACTTCAGAGATTAGTAAATGACAGACTATTCTTAGATTTTTTATTTTATTTTTTATATTTATTTTTCTTTGTTGATTAATAAATACTTTGAAAATAAACACATTATAGCAGACTCTTACAGGCAGAATTATAGTATGAATATGTCCACAGGTTTAATCACTTTTCATTTGTATAGTGTTTGTCAAGGCCAGATACTTCACGGCTTTTTAAATGCTAAAATATTTATAGCAATGAGTAAGCAAAAATAAACAAAGTGCAAGCGTAACAACATTATTTAAATAAATAAATATGAATTAAGTTAAGTACAAATTAAATAATTAGGCAGAAAATAAGCTTACTGGGAAAAGTGCCAATGCAGAATGTACTATGAAGGGAAAGAATGAGATTACAGGAGTAAACAGTGCTTCACAGGTTATGCAATTCAAAGACACAAAGAGAAGATTTCTTTCCAAATAAGAAGAAGGAGAGGGCCAAGGTGTGATTACTCCACTGATGAATTATTTGTTGTACTTGAGACATTCTGCCTTGTATTCATGACTGCAGCTGCTTATTCCAGATACAATGCCAGCCTAATCTGAGCTGAGCTTGACTAACATTTCCATGCAGCCACACATGCAGGCTCCCTAGTGAAGAATTAAGGGGAGACACCGAGTATTTTTTTCCCATTAAGTGTACATTATACTCAGGTGTACAGCTTTAAGGGAAACCTTTTTAAAGATTCATTCATTGGCTCATTATTAATCCATTCATTTATTGCATGTAATTAGGGCAATATAAGGATTTACACATCCTCATAGGTTTTCATTATAGAAATTCAAGATTTTGCAACATTAAGACAGCAGTGCTAACAACAGTGCTATCATGCCTCGCATTTCAAAAATTATACCCTTAAAAGACTTATTTCCTCATTACAAAAGCTCAAAATCTATAAAAAAAATATATATAATCATAAACTGCTCAAAAAAATTAAATGAACACTTTGAAAACACATCAGATCTCAATAGGAAAAAAAATCATGCTGGATATGTATAATGATGTGGACTGGGTAATGTGTTAGGAACGAAACAACGCCATATCATTTGATGGAAATGAAAATTATCAACCTACAGAGGGCTGAATTCAAAGACACCCCGAAAATCAAAGTGAAAAAATGAAGCGACAGGTTAGTCCATTTTGCCAAAATTTCACTTCAGCAACTCCAAATCGAACTCAGTAGTTTGTATGGCCCCCAATGTACTGACAACGTCGGGGCATGCTCCTAATGAGATGATGGATGGTATCCTGGGGATCTCCTCCCAGATCTGGACCAGGGCATCACTGAACTCATGGACAGTCTGAGGTGCAACCTTGCAGCATTGGATGGACCGAAACATAATGTCCCAGAGGTGTTCTATTAGATTTAGGTCAGGTGAGTGTGGGGGCCAGTCAATGGTATCAATTCCTTCATTCTCAAGGAACTGCCTGCATACTCTTTCCACATCAGGCCGGGCATTGTCAAGCACCAGGAGGAACCCAGGACCCACTGCACCAGCACAGGGTCTGACAGTGGGTCCAAGGATTTCATCCCAATACTTAATGTCAGTCGAGGTGCTGTTGTCTAGCCTGTAGAGGTCTGTGCGTCCCTCCATGGATATGTCTCCCCAGACCCTCACTGACCCACCACCAAACAGGTCATACTGAACAATGTTACAGGCAGCATTCTCCAAGGCTTTTCCAGACCTGTTCATGTCTGCCACATGTGTTCAGGGTGAACCTGCTCTCATCTGTGAAAAGCACAAGCCGCCAGTGGTTGACATGCAAATTCTGGTATTCTATGGCAAATGCCAATTCAGCTCCACGATGCCGGGCAGTGAGCACAGGGCCCACTAGAGGATGTCAGGCCATCAGGCCACCCTCATAAAGTCTGTTTCTGATTGTTTGGTCAGAGACAATAACACCACTGGCCTGCAGGAGGACATTTTGTAGGACTCTGGCAGTGCTCATCCTGTTCCTCCTTGCCCAAAGGAGCAGAGAGCGGTCCTGCTGATGGGTTAAGGACCTTCTACCGCCCTGTCCAGCTCTCCTAGAGTAACTGCTTGTCTCCTGGAATCTCCTCTATGTCCTTGAGACTCTGCTGGAAAATACAGCAAACCTTCTGGCAATGGCACGTATTGATGTGCCATCCTGGAGATGTTGGACTACTTGTGCAACCTCTGTAGGGTCCAGGTATCGCCTCATGCTGCCAGCAGTGACACTGACCATAGCCAAATGCAAAACTAGTGAAAAAGCAGTCAGAAAAGATGAGGAGGGAAAAATATCAGTGGCCTCCACCTGGTAAACCATTCCTGTTTTGGGGGGTCGTCTTATTGTTGCCCCTCTAGAACACCTGTTGTTATGCAGACAACACCAAAGCAGCTGAAACAGATTAACAACCCCCTCTGCTACTTAACTGACCAGATCAATATTCCAGAAGTTTCATTGACTTGATGCTATACTCTGATTAAAAAGTGTTCCTTTAATTTTTTGAGCAGTATATTTCATTAATATGAAAGAGATACATAGCATTAAAATAAAGAAAAAGTAGAATGATTAAAAATATACTGACTCTCTAATAATTCACTTCAGTTGAGAATTAGAACATAAGAAGTATGATTAAAAGAAGTGGAGTCAATTTATTCTATCAAGTTTATTTGGCTAACTGATAGCTAAGTTATTTCAATTTCTCATTCAGATACCTTTAAAAAGTTCTTAAGGTCACTGTTTACACTATATTTGCTTGAGATTCCCCATAACCCTTTGTGTGAAGTAGTTTTCCTAGCTTCTGTCTTAAATGCACTTAAATGCACTTTCCCAAAATGTCATATTATGTGACTTCCAGTCATGGGGTATGTCGGATTTGCCAACAGCAGTCACTGATCTCGTCATAGGACTATGTCAGTTTACGCAATTAAAAATTGCTGAGCATATCAAATTTTGCGGACCTTCCAGCACAACCATGCTTGCCCATTTTTGTGACAGCCAATAACATACTGTCTGACAGAGCCAGGGCTATATAAAGGATTATCAGATATGGCAAGTTCAGCCACTGGCTCAGCCCTTGTTTTTTCTTTTCTATATTTTGTTGTGGTTCATAAAACACGAGACATCAGAAAGCCAAGCCTCTCTTCTGTTTGTGAAGTCTAAAACACACATATTCCTTATTCCTCTTCATTGCATTCTATATATTTTACTTCCAGATGACCAATTATTGCTTGTCAGGTCTCATGCACACATAGCCTGTCTCTCTACAACTACAGTAGATTACTTTTTCAACCTATTTGATTTTGTCCAAGCAAGTTGCAGACTAGTTGGATTGTCGCTGGGCATGTCATATTATGTGACTTGCTTCACAGGAGCATGCCACCGACTGCCTCCGATTTACTAAGATTATGTAGAGCGTCATCATATACATGAATCACTACTTAAATGAAAGAATTCTACTGGACCAGCTTTGTCAATATCTTTGAGAATTTTTAAAACCTAGGATAGGCCCTCATGCCGCCTTCTCTGCTCAGAGCTAAAGATGTTAAATTCATTTAGCTTGTCAGACTAGGACCGTTCATCTGGGATGCTTTTGTCTCTGCTCTGCACAGGTTCCTCAGCTGTTTTGACTTGACTGAGTCACTTTACTGAAATTACACCTGGATAAGTCCAGTAACTGTATGTGTGAGAAATGCACTAGACATCTCTGTGATACACTTAGTTTCATTTCTGAATGTTATTTACTGTGCGGTGATGTCGAGATGTGGCTTTTATATGCATTAGCATAGCCGTATTTTTGGTAGTAATGGTATCACTTGCAACAGCCATTATTCTGGTGCTTTAAACATCATGTCATCATCCATCCATTATCCAACCCGCTATATCCTAACTACAGGGTCACGGGGGTCTGCTGGAGCCAATCACAGTCAACACAGGGTGCAAAGCAGGAAACAAAGCCCGGGCAGGGCACACACACGCGCACCCACATTAGGGACAATTTAGAATCACAAATGCACATAACCCACAAATCTTTGGACTGTGGGAGGAAACCAGAGTACCCGGAGAAAACCCACACAGACACGGGGATAACATGCAAAGCGAACCTGGGTCTCCTAACTGCGAGGCAGCAACGCTACCCACTGCGCCACCTTGCCGCCCTCATGTCATCATGTTACCACTATATCAACGTTCTGTGGTGGAAATATTAAGGGGTTTTTTTTTGGAATGACTCAGCTATGAAAACAAAGACGCAATTTAGGGTGCTGTTATGGTTTTGAATCTCACAAAATTTTTATCATGGTCTGACTTATAAGTTTAATTTTTCCCCAAGTGTTCCTTTGCCTCTAAAAATTAAATGAGAATGGTTTTCATGATTTTTGAGGCCAAGGAATCTAATGGTTATATCCATCTTCTAGTTTGTTTTTAGCATGGTTAAAAATGATTCACATTTTCCCTCAGCATTATCTTGTTTTCCATATGGATGCCACCATGTAGGAGAATGGTTGCTCATCATTGAGGGATGGTTTCCAAAATGTCAAATGACATTTTTAAAAAATCAGCCATATATGTAATTATACATCCAAAATTTGGATTTGTCAAAGAAAAAAGTTTGCATCATTTCTTGAATTTGCTGGTTATTACATATTTTTCTGCCCTCTGATTACAATTTATATCTCATAATAGTGGACTCTAGTTATTTGTACCCA
This sequence comes from Polypterus senegalus, assembly GCF_016835505.1. NCBI lineage: Eukaryota > Metazoa > Chordata > Cladistia > Polypteriformes > Polypteridae > Polypterus > Polypterus senegalus. Next base: position 245,419,038 of record NC_053156.1, on the reverse strand, counting down.
TTAAGGGTTATGACTTACTGCTCTGTTCTCTTACCTCAGTTCTTGCTACATAATATATCATGAGCTTTGTTATTTTCTATCAGGTTATGACCCTAATGTGAATTTTGACTTCTGTATGCCATTTCATTTTAATGATGTTTTGGCCCAGGTAGAAAGACATAGTGGAAAAATAATCTACATGGATTGTCAGTTGTATTTTATAAAATTTTCTGATGAAGGACATTAGTGTGTTTTGGGAGATTTTTCTTCTAAAGAAAATTAAGATTTGATTAGTCATTTTTTTGTTTATCATGATGTAGCTTTTTTTCAGGAGCTGCAACTGTGGGACTTTCCAGAGATATTAATGTGAACTCAAGTGAAACACTTTAACTGTACACAGATGAGCTCATTTCATCTAATTATGTGATTTCTAAAGCTCCTTTCATCTAATTATATGATGATTAACTGAAACAGGGCCAAATTAGATGTGTTGTAGTAAAAGGGTAAATCAGTCAGTCACTTTCTGTTAAATTTTTTCAAGAATTCAGGTGAATATTATACATGTTTAATTTTCCTGGTCACTGTCTGTGTGAATTGTGCATGTTCTTTTAGTATCTGTGCATGTGTTCTTACCACTTCACAAAGGCAAGTATGTTAGGATAACTGTTGACTATAAATTTAATCAATAAGACTGGTTTTTGTTTATGAGTGTATGTTTGAGTATGTTGTGCAATGGCCATCAAAGTTTAGCATGTACCTGTGCCCAAGAGAATCCTGAATTGCATTATGTGGGTCCAGAATGGATGAATGGATAACTAAGGAAGATCTGCTAAATTTGGTTTTAACTTTTACATTGATGTTTTGACTTGGCCATTAACAAAAGTTCCCATTTGATACATTGAGATACTACAATTTAACAAAATAAACAATGAAAATATGCAAGGGGATAAATGCTTTAATACTGTAATATTACATTCTGAAATCTGCTTAATTTAATTCAGGATCATAGGATGAGAGAATTAAAAAGAAATGAAAAAAGGTAACTTTTATAGTAGAAAACTACATGATATAAAATTTAGCATGGACATCTATATATATTGTGGCAGTAGGGGGCGCTAGTGCTCCCTTGAATCCTCAGGTACAACTCCAGACACCGGATAAAAGTCCCAGACTTTTTATTTTCCTTTTTCACAGTGCACCAAGCACCCTCCACACTACTCATAAATTAGTACAATAAACACAATAATCTCTCTAACAATAAACTCTCCTCCTCGCCCAGACACTTGCTCCTCTACCTCCCAGCTCAGCTCAGCATCTGGACTGAGCCTTCGTCCTTTTATAGCCCCTGACCCGGAGGTGTTCCTGTCCCAGCAGTCCACAGTTCCTTATTCCTTCCGGGTCAGGGCAATCAATCCACCACTTCAACTCGGGAGCACGACATTTCTTCCCGTCACGTGACTGTGACGTACTCCCGGGTCATATGGCATCATAGAGCCCATAAGCCCCCCCACAGCGACTCCTGGTGGTCCCCAAGGTATCCAGCAGGGCTATGTATAAACACTACAAAGTCCATGAGGCCCTGCTAGACCTCGGGGCACGATCCTGCTGTCGGGAGAGCTCCTCCTGGCGGCCTGGGGGTGAGGACCGGCATGGGAAGCCGAAAGTCCTCCACAATATATATATATATCCTCTTTAATAAAACCCCAGTGTGCGACCAGGTGTCCGTGTGTGTGTGTCTTCTGGTGAATCGCGCATGCGTGGGCCGCGCCGTGCATTACACCGTGACCCGCCCATGCGCACGGCACCCTGGATGCACACACACTGGAAGCTGGGCACACAGTCAATGGCCTAGCCGCTGCCGCGCATGATAAGTAAATAAAGCACACACACTGGAAGCTGGGCACACAGTGAATGGCCTTGCCACGGCCACGTATGATAAGAAATAAAGGACAACATTGCTGGGGAGAGTGCTGATTTGGTAGTCGCGGCCGCGCACATAAAATCCATTGCTGGGGAGACGCCACACATACAATAATCAGCTGCACGGCAGCACAGATTAAAATACTTGCTGGGGAACTAAACAGTACTTGCTGGGGAGACGCCACGGGCACGATTATCAGCTACACTCCACACATTAAATCAGTTGCTGGGGACACTCTGCTGATTGCCCAATATTGTGACAGAAAATTAAAGTTATATTACAGGCAACAAAGCCAGTATTACTGTCAGAGAAAATTACAGGCATTTTACAGAAATACAAACCAGTATTACTGCGAGAGAAAATTAAAGACACACAATACAGTGACGCATATTACAGCCACATACAAGCCAATATTACTGTAAGAGAAAATATTACGGATGTATCTACTAACAACATGCCACCCAAAAAAAGGACGCGTCAAGTAGGACAAAAGACACAGACAATCAAATCCTATATAAGCAACATCTCCTGGAAGAACGGTCAGCTCAACAAGTAAACATCAACAAAAGAAAGGCTGAAAGACAAAGAAAAATACAAGCAAATAGATCGATTGAAGAAAAAGAAAATGAGCGTGATAAAAACGCTAAAAGAGAAAGACTCAGAAGAGCAAACCTTAGAAGTAGTTGGCATTTACTTGCCAGAACCAGTATTCAGCTACTGTCAGTTATATGTTGCATTATCAAGAGTTAGAAGTTTTCCAGATGTTGTTGTCAAGGTTGTACATGGTCCTGAACAAGGCAAACTGTTGCCAAACTCAGACAGAATATTTACAAGAAATGTTGTCTATAATGAAATTGTATAGAAAAATTTCATGAGGTAAAAAATATAAAATTTTACCTAAATATCTTCTTCAGATATTGTGTCTTACAGATTGTTACAAAGTTTTACACTAAGGCAATATTAATTATACTTACTGTGTTGTCATATACGTTTCTATTTTATTTTTATATTATTATTTTACTTTAGGCTTCTTGCAAAAATATTTTTGACAAAAAAAAGGCAAGAAACAGAATGAAGTCAAGGTCCCTTGCCATTTAATATAGACTGTTACTACTAATGTTTATGCACTACTGTTCTAGCACCTGTTATTGTAACGGGCTTAATGTCTAGTATATATATATATACAGTATTAATATAATAGGGGGCTTTGCCCCCTGCTCACTTCGCTCACCAACCCCTGTGTTTGGTTTTCCGGATGCACACTTTTAAGATTTTTTTTTCTTTAAATTGTTGCTATTTCATTAGTTTCACTTTTATTTCAGAACTTCTGTAAAAACAATATTTGGAATCTTTCGTGTCCTAATATGCTGAATCTTTTAAATGAGGTCTGTGAGACTTATGTTTAATGACTTTGTACCATAATTTAGGATAAGTTTCTCTGTTTGGAATTTCTGCACAGACAAAACAATCCACATCATCAGCAGTTAATAATTTTTTTTGCAAAGTAACCAATAAATGCATGTGAGTTAAACCCCGTTTTTGAAATTCTCTGACTTAAACTAATTTCCTTTTATTTGCGTCAATGTGATCTGTACTATCTTTTTTTCTAATACTTTAGCGAATGACGTATTAGTGTCACAAAAGTTCTACTTTAACAATCGCAGACTGCGTAACCCCAAACAGAACTTTCTAGCATCCTCTCCAACCCCTTCTCCCACGGGTCTCGCCTCCCCCTTACCGCATCAATTAGCCCCCAGCTATCAGTCTTCTGTGCTGTACTCTGCCCTCCCTCGATTGGACCTGACAGTCACTTAAAACAAAAAAAGCTTCAACTTGGCTGCGATGCTACAATACTTTGGAATTTTACTGCTTTCATATTCTATACCTTTCTCTGCATGTGTATCGCGCCTTGGGTCTCTTTTCTCTGCACTGCTCTTTCTTCTTTGCTGAGAGCACAGGATCTGTGTGTGCCACGTGACTTTACATGACTGAATGTTTTGCTGGCTGTCCGTGCTCTTATTTGATAAGAAGGGCATGTCTTGCAAGAATTTTATGTTCCACGTCCCCACGAGACTGCCCTGGCACAATCTCTTGGCACCAAGTCTCATGTTTACAGTCCCTGCGAGACGCTCCGTGGCCAGTCTTTTTTGTCTTGCGGTTTTTTTAAATGTCTTCCGAGAACTTCTGAGAAGATCACGTATCAGTGCCTTGCTTTTCCATTCCAGGATTTTTTTTTATATATAGAGAGATATATGAAATAAAACGTCTGTCTGTCTGTATTTATGACTATCCACTTTTCACGACAGAACTACTTAACAGATTTAGATCAAGCTGTTTATTATAATTTGCTTGAACATTCTGGTTGATTTTGCGACTTCTCTCATCGCGCTAAGTATCATAGTTTGTTTGCGGTACCGATTTATTTGCATGAATCTGAGAGAGAGGCTGCGGGCTGTGGGAAGGGGGAAGTGCCAGCATCTATTCGAGTTGGTCTACCTCTTTCAACGTGTTGTAGCGTACCTTGCCTCTGCTTAGCTAGCAAAACCAATTTGTTCAGCAGACAATATCATCTAGATGGTGTTAAGGAGTAATGTTTGATGTTTTTGAGAGATGTCTGTTTTAGAGGGTAGCTGCAGATTGGTAGAGATATCACGACCACGTGCTTTTCTCCCCACATGGGAGACACTCTCCCGTCAGAGCTGAACACGATCAGGTACAGTGCCAACGTTTGACGTTGGAGGGTACCTACCTTCCGCTTGTCCAGAATACATTTTTTTTTTTTTATTGATTTTTAAAGTTTGTTCTATTTCACTACTACATGGGAGGAGCCATGGGGGACAGTTAATGAGTATATAGAATAAGAAGCTAACATGTTGGCTGTTTAGTTTTAATATTATACACCTTCCAGAAATGTATTATTTTTACTTTAATTAATATTATGGCATCCGAATCACAAGGGTTGTTTAAGGATTCTAACTTTAATCCCTCAGAATGAATTTTATTTTTTACCTTAGCATAAAATAAACAACAAAATACTGACAATAATGTTGATCAGATATGGTTTTTGCATTATAGCAGTGGTTCTCAATCTGTGGCGGGCCCCCCAAGGGGGGCGTGAAGTAACAAAAATGGGGGCGCGAAAATGTGAAAAAAAGAAAACAAGAATCGAAAATATGAAAAATGCATCTATTGAAACCAAAACAAATTAACTTAAACTACATTCTGGTACTAGAAAAATAAATATAGAGTTAGATAAATGTCAATAAAAGTTAAGTAGGTATAATAAAATATGCATCTATGATATACAGTTGTGCTTGAAAGTTTGTGAACCCTTTAGAATTTTCTATATTTCTGCATAAATATGACTTAAAACATCATCAGATTTTCACTCAAGTCCTAAAAGTAGATAAAGAGAAACCAGTTAAACAAATGAAACAAAAATATTATACTTGGTCATTTATTTATTAAGCAAAATGATTGAATATTACATATTTGTGAGTGGCAAAAGTATGTGAACCTTTGCTTTCAGTATCTGGTGTGACCACCCTTTGCAGCAATAACTGCAACTAAACATTTCCGGTAACTTTTGATCATTCCTGCATACTGGCTTTGAGGAATTTTAGCCTATTCCTACATACAGAACAACTTCAACTCTGGGATGTTGGTGGGTTTCTTCACATTAACTGCTCGCTTCAGGTCCTTCCACAACATTTCGATTGGATTAAGGTCAGGACTTTGACTTGGCCATTGCAAAACATTAACTTTATTCTTCTTTAACCATTCTTTTGTAGAACAACTTGTGTGCTTAGGGTCGTTGTCTTGCTGCTTTTTTTGAGATTCAGTTCATGGACAGATGTCCTGACATTTTCCTTTAGAATTCTCTGATATAATTCAGAATTCATTGTTCCATCAATGAAGGCAAGCCGTCCTGGCTCAGATGCAGCAAAACAGGCCCCAACCATGATACTACCACCACCATGTTTCACAGATGGGATAAGGTTCTTATGCTGGAATGCAGTGTTTTCCTTTCTCCAAACATAACACTTTTCATTTAAACCAAAAAGTTCTATTTTGGTCTCATCCATCCACAAAACATTTTTCCAATAGCCTTCTGGTTTGTCTACGTGATCTTTAGCAAACTGCAGACGAGCAGCAATGTTTTTTTTGGAAAGCAGTGGCTTTCTCCTTGCAACCTTGCCATGCAAAATATTGTTGTTGAGTTTTCTCCTGATGGTGGACTCATGAACATGGACATTAGCCAATATGAGAGATGCCTTCAGTTGCTTAGAAGATACCTTGGGGTCCTTTGTGACCTCGCCGACTATTACACGTTTTGCTCTTAGAGTGATCTTTGTTGGTCGACCACTCCTGTGGAGGGTAACAATGGTCTTGAATTTCCTCCATTTGTACACAATCTGTCTGACTGTGGATTGGTGGAGTCCAGACCCTTTAGAGATGGTTTTGTAACCTTTTCCAGCCTGATGTGCATCAACAACTCATTTTCTGAGGTCATCAGAAATCTCCTTTGTTCTTGTCATGATACACTTCCACAAACATGTTTTGTGAAGAGCAGAATTTGATCCCTGTTCTTTAAATAACACAGGGCGCCCATTCGCACCTGATTGTCACCTCATTGATTTAAAACACCTGACTCTAATTTTACCTTCAAACTAACTGCTAATTCTAGAGGTTCATATACTTTTGCCACTCACAAATATGTAATATTCAATCATTTTCCTCAATAAATAAATGACTAAGTATAATATTTTTGTCTCATCTGTTTAACTGGTTTCTCTTTATCTACTTTTAGGACATGATGGAAAATCTGATGATGTTTTAAGTCATAGTCATGAGGAAATATAGAAAATTCTAAAGGGTTTACAAACGTTCAAGCACAACTGTATCATTAATTTAAAAAGAACGAATTGGAATTAGTGGGCTCCTTTCAAAAAAACATTAGGGGGGGCGCGATTAAAACTGTTATAAAAACTCGGGTCGCAAATACTTAAAGGTTGAGAAACGCTGCCTTATAGAACAATTCTGTTTTCACAACTAACACAACCAGTTGTCTACTAATTAGAGGTTTCTTTCTATAAATGATCCCCTTTCCTTTGGCTTGCCCTGTTCCATCCTTGATTTCTGTCACAACCTTTTCTGCCATATTCATAGGAAATTGATTGTTGTCACTTGGGTGTACAGTAAGACGGAATCATTTTGACATATATTCCACTTTTCCAGGGTATTGACTTTTAGTGTAGGGTTACCAGACGTCTGGCAAAAGAAGGACTCGTCCTCATTTTCAGCATTGTGTCCTCCATCCGGCAGGCATTGCCTAAAAAGGTGAAAATGGCTGACTTTCATCAATCACTGACTTGACCGTGTTATTGGCTGAAATTGTATGCCGTCATCTCTATGTTTTACATAAATCATCTACGTTTTATCAAAAACAAAATACGGCTACACATCACACCCACTTTTCCATTTTGTGTTGTACATACTTGTTATACGAATATGCGGTAATCTTTTATTTAAAAATGTCATCCAGCAGTAACACTAATATGTGGAAATGCAAATTCTCTGACAACATGAAAACAAAGTATACATGATTGGTGAAGGACGCACCAAAAAAGAAGAAAAATGTTTGGTTTGTGATTCTTACATCTCCGTTGCAAACAAGGGTACCACTGGTTTAGAAAATGTTGCCAGCGAAAAACACAGAAACACTGCATACTTTCAAAGTTGTGCAAATGAAGCTGTTACTCAGAGCTGCTTAAAATCTGCAAATTTTTCTTTTTTTATTCCTGGGCATAATGCCAACATTGAAAAAGCATTTTCCTTGATCAACACACAGTGGATAAAAGAAAGAAATAAGACTGTCTGTTGACTCTTTCAGAGGAATTCTTCTTACAAAGTACAATTTTAAGAATGTTTTTTGTCTGGAGTTCCATGCCTAAGTTGCCAGGAACAATGAACTGCTGCGAAAAGTCACCTCATCTGAAAAATATGAAACTGCATAGTTATGCTATAACTTTTAATTTTGATGACTCGTTTTGTTACCTATCAAATTAGTTGTTTTTAAAGTTCTCATTGTAACACACAGTTCACGCTGTGTTTTGTGTATAGACATGTTCTCATTCTCCTCCTTTATCATGGCTTTGTCCTGCTTTATGAGTTTGCAGGTATCTGGTAACCCTACTTTTAAGTGTCAATTCTCAAGCTTAATGCAAAGGGTGCATATCCTTTCAATTTTCTTAAAAAGCTAATGCCACCCTTTCCACCAGTTCCCTAAGAAGTACACTAGCCAAACAGCAGCGGCCTGTGACTAACATAACCAATGTCGGCACCACATCCTCTTTGAAATTTTTAGTAGGTAAAAAACATACTACTCCTTGTTTTGGTTGCATTCACAGGCATTTGAAAGACAACATTCTCTTATCAGTCATGGCTGGAATCTAACTATCCAATAAAAATTGGCAACCTGATGACAATGATCTGGACACCATAAGTGAAAGAGCTGGGCATTCCACTTCAGCACAGAACAAGCAGCAGTCTCAATGCAAAGTTGTCTTTGACCCTTTCTGTATACATAAATTAATTCATTGTAATTTCTGTGATCCTTTGGGCTTTACCAAAGATTTTTCAAGTTGATAAAAATCAAGTTCTTCTTCCTTTCTAGTAACAGGTATATATATATACTAGTCTTGGATAAATACTAACATTTTGACTTCAGTACCAGTACAAGCTTTCGTATATCAGTACCAATATCAAAATGATACCAAAGCAAATAATGGATAACTCTCACCATTCTACCTCAAACCTGGCTCTGAGCTGCTTTGTCTCCCTTCCCTTCCCACATACACATGCGTCTTACTGCTCTGCTGCACACTGCTTGTCCGTGGTCAAAGGCAACTCAACTACCATACTATCGCCGCTATTGAGCGCACTGGTATACGCAGATCATAACAAGGAGCTGGTCCCCTTCAGAGCAGGAGCGTGCTGATAAACACATAATATAGGAGTTTGTGCTAGTGCTCATATACACACAGTCTAACGTGGAGCAAGGGGTGTTAATATACAAATATTGCTTCAAAGGTTGAAGGGGCAGGTGGGGGGTATATGAAGGTGATGGCAGCGTGCAAGTTGCCATTACATAACCATTTACTTCCATACCAAAATTGCTATAGTAATAGTACCATTTAAAAATGTGATATTTTGGCACTTTTTCAGCACCTGTATACCACACATCACTACTTTGTATATTCTGATTTTTAGAGTTGATATTATTGAACTGCATAACTATATTATTGTTGTTTCCTTACAGCCTTTATTGGATTCTTGCAGAAGATATGTGCATTATTGAACCAATCATACAAGAAAGACTCTATTCCAGCACTGAAGAATGATAAGTCATCCCAGAAGGTTCATCCACTCCCAGTTGATTTTAGGATGATCCACTGGCATATGTTTTGGATTACAGCTTTCTGGTAATTTGATACCAAGGGTAACAAGAAGTTGCCAAGTTTATAAGTAGTCTACTTTGCCATTTTTCAAACATCTGTGTTTAAACTGTTATAAGTAATCTTTTCTCTTAAGGGGTCTACAGAACTAAACAGATTAATGTAGTCAGAATAATTGCTAATCACGGGATGTATGAGTTTTGTCCTATGGAAAAGCTGGGCTGATGATGACTTACGTTTTGGCTGTATAATATTATAATTGAAGAAATAGGAATATATTGATTCATAGTGCTACCCTTTCTACTACATGGAGCTGCAGCCAGTTTTCAGTGCTTTATGGAGAAAGTGCTAAAAGGTGCCGAACAATATGCAAGCGTGTACATAGATGTCATCTATAGTAAGATATGGGAGGAGCATTTGGAATACTTAAAAGATGTTTGTAATCGTCTGAAAGCAGCCAGGTTAGTTGCAAACCCAGATAAGACAGTGATAGCTAAGAAAGAAATGCAATACATGGGTTTCATCATTGTGGGTGTTGTGATCAAGCCCTAGGTCAACAAAGTGGCAGCTATCACCAGTCATCCTTGTCCCACGACAAAGAAACCTTTCTAGGATTAGTAGGGTGGTACCGCAGGTTCGTCCCAGACGTTTCTACATTGGCAGCTCCCCTGACCAACCTGTTAATAAAAGCAGCACCAACAGGAATAAAATAAATAACATTCTGTGAGAGAGCATTCCAACAGATGAAAAATGTATTTGGTAAAAATGTAATCTTGCATTGTCCAGACTTTGAATATCCATTTATTTTGCAGGTAGATGCATCAGGGGAAGATTTAGGGGCAATACTTCTGCAAGGAGGAAGGAGAAAATGGAGGCTGGTGCTGTTTATCAACTGCAATTTTTTTACGAGGGAAAAAATTATGAAGTGGTAGAGAAGGAGGCACTGGTAATAAAATGGGCTATAGATAATTTAAAATTGTAGTGAATGAGTTTCTGGTGGAGAGTGACCACAGAGCGCTGCAGCATATATAGAGGATGACATTTATAAACACTTGCAATGCTCAATGTCACCTTTGCTTCAGTCATATAGGTTCAAGGTGAGACATATGTCGGGAAAAAAGAAGTGTTTGGCCAATCCCGCCAGTGTCGACTTATGTATCGGTATGTGGTGCAGTGCCTTAGCACCTCACTAAACTAAGGGCAGTTGGCAAAAGCATGAATGTTTATAGTCAGCATTTTCCCATGTAAATACAATGGTGCACTTAGCCTTTTTTCTTTCTTTGGTTGCTGCATGAGGACGCCCGGTAAAAGTGATGCCAATTGCCAGTCCCGGAAGAAAGAGTTTCAGGGTGGCCAACAACACAAGACGGCAGGCATGGTGAAGTAGCTGCAATGAAGTCAAGATGCGCGTAAAAAGAATGCCAGCTTACACAGATGAAAGAGCAGGGCCCGCTGGAGGAATAAGAAGCCGTACAACGAGTGCAGGAACACTGCTGCAGGTATCGTGTGCAAAAGTAATACTAAGTTATATAGAAGTTATTGGGAGGCCAATGACACATAGACATGGCTACCTGTGCTACATGACACCCTGGAATATCACCCACTTTTGGTAGCTAAGAAACATATGGCCATATAAAAAGGGTGAAGTGGATGTTAGAGGTCAGCTGTCTTCAGGCCAAATCTGACTTGTTGAGTCAGTAGGTGGCAATATGGATAGCGTGAAGGCACACAGAGAGAACTCTCCAAATTGATACAGAGTGGATGCTGTCTGTGAGTAAAGAGTGAGGAGCTGTGAAAAAAGGTTTTCTTGCATTGGGTTAAGGAAAAAAACTTTTATTATTTTTCTTTCTCCTGCAAAATTCAATGTGCAGAACTTGTATATATTGTGAATATTACCTTGGCTTTCCGCCTCAAATGTTTATTGTTGTTTTTGATTTTTCAACAGAGTGGCTGTGGACACAAGCTTTTCTTTATTTCACGACAGTCAACTTTTATTGTGTATATTGTTTTGCACTTGAACAATAATTTTTGGTAATAAAAGACATTAATTGTTGTTTTTTTCAAGTTTTTATGCACCTCTGGGAACTACTAGGATCCCTATTGTTAAGGTTGTGCCACAGGTTCAAGGGCACAGGGCTTCACCCATAGGAATTAAGGGGATAATAGTGAAGAACTGGGACAAACAAAGTACTATCTATCCATTTACAGGGCAGAAGCACAGCTCTTTGGACTGGTTTCAGTCTTCTGTCAATGGAACTTTGATGGTGCTGCTGTTTACAAAGGCCACTGAAACAAAAAAACATGAAATTATTCAGATATTTAATGGGGAAATTAAGTGAGCAGGATTGATGAGCTTTGTTGGGCTTGTAAATGTTCTTACAATTTAATGAAATAAAACTGTCAGTGTCTTTTAAAGTTATATGTATTATTGTGAAAAGTAAAGGGCATTTCATAAAATTAAAAAAAGAATTGGTATGTACTGATACTAGTCTGTATGTTAGTTTTAGAGGTTATTTCTCAGAATTTGAAAGAAAAGACATTTTCAGTCCAAAAGAGGCCTGTACGTCAAGTACTGTTAAATGTACTCACTACAGATCACTACAATAACAACAACATTTATTTATATATCACATTTTCTTACAAATGATGTAGCTTAAAGTGCTTTACATGATGAAGAAAGAGAAAAAAGACAAAATAAATAAAGAGTTAAAATAAGGGAACACTAATTAAAATGGAATAAAAGTAAGGTCCAATGGCCAGGGAGGACAGAAAAAACAAAAAAACTTCAGATGGCTGGAGAAAAAAATAAAATCTGTAGGGGTTCCAGTCCATGAGACCGTCCAGCCACCTCTAGGCATTCTACCTAACATAAATGACCTCAATCAGTCCTCATTGTATTCAGGGTTCACATGGAAGAACTTGATGATGACGGTCATGTGGACTTCTGGCCTTTAATCCATCAATGAAGGGACATCACAGTGCTTTGATTAGGTGGTGGTGGCGCAGATCGCCACCATAGAAAACCAGAAAAAGGACAGAAGAGAAAGTAGGGGTTAGTATGGATTTTGAAGCCGCCATGAATAATAATGATAATGAATTGAATATACAGAGCATCAGGATTAAACTAAAATGAAGCTATGAGAAAGCCATGTTAAAGTAAAGTGTTTTCAGCAGTGTTTTAAAGTGCTCCACCGTATTTGCCTGGCGAATTTCTATTGGCAAGCTATTTAGTGAATATTTTAGTTAGTTCCTTTGCTATGTTTTTTATTTTGTTTTGTAAAGAATTTCTAAAAAAGAAATAATAAAAATGTATTTTAAATTGTTAGTGAGAACTTTCAAGATGATCTAAACTTGGCACTGAATTAAAGAGACAATGAAATCTTCAAGTTGAAACAAGCTATTTATAATAACATATGACATATAGGGTTAATATAAAACAAAAACACACAACAATAACAGCAATCAGACTAATACAGATCTATCAGTGTAGGTATTAGGTGCCCACAAACATGACAGGTTGTTATTCTGCTTTCTCCTCAAAGTATCCAATTCTCTCTCCTCCCAAACAATAAGAAATTGCTATCCTAACCATGTCAATAAACAACAGACCCAACAGTACCCAAAAACCTCTGCATTCTGCTCCCAAGTACTATCTGACATGTGGAGGCTAGGAAGATGAACTATTAAGGTTACAATAAAGTGTGCAATCTTAGAAACTTGCTGGGGTACGCTGTAATCTGTCACCACTTAAGACACAATACTTATGGTTCCATGTAACCTTAAAAATAATGCTTAATTTTATTATGCTAGTACCCCTGTTACTGTTACTGTTCGGGAGCTTGGTCTATACATAATTTGGTAATTCCTGTCTAGAAAAACAAATGTCGGGGATCTCCCTTCATTGTCTCATGGTTTTCCCACTCTTAGGCTGGAACTTGCTGCAAGTTCTTTTAATCATCTACAGCACACTATAGCACTATTTTACAATTAGCATTCTAGTACTGGATTTTTGGCATATGACTAAACAGGCATGACCTTTTGTTCAGTTTCAAATACAAATATTTCATAAGTGATGAGCATATGTGATATATAGCAATGGACACTCTGAACAATTTCAGAGGTCATATGCAAAGATTTAACCATTTCCTTTCGTCTCGGGCACAAAATTATTGAGAAATACTACCAGGAAAAAGCAACAGCTGCACATCATTGACCAGGAAAGCCTCTGTCAGTAACTACACTTGCAGGAAGGGTTTTGGTAAGATCTGTCCGTGATAACTACAGAAGATAATACTGAAATGAGGAAAAATCATAGTAATGTGTGTTTTGAGGGAATTCTTTCAAAAGAACAGAAGCTAGGAATATGCCATTGCAGTCCAAAGCAAATAAGCACCACAGGAAAGAATGGGAAAAAAGAGTCTCTGATTAGGCAGAAGCTGGAAGAGCACAGGGGATTGTTCATAATACTGAATCCTGTTTGCTTCAGTGACAATGACTAGGAACATGAAATTCCACCAAACAGCAAAAGATTCTTCAAGACAAGTTTATTCCCGCATCTACCATGGTTATTGCTGAAACAGATCATTTTGCCAAACTTCATTAGCCACATAATGAAGAAACCTATACCAGCTACCTTTGGTAACCTAGGGCTCAAATATGAATGATTGTTAAAATGTATGGAAACAAACAAAATCAATTTTCCTCCATAAATTTTGTAAAGCTAGAAATTCAATTACTGTGTCAATAGTAACTGGAGCCTACAGCAATAATACTGAATAAAAAATATAAATTAAACCTGAACAGGAGGCCATATCAAAAGTCATCATTCAATTCATATTGAAGATCTATGTGTAGTTCACTTTTATTTGGAAAAATTTAATGTAGAGATTTGCTTTAAAAAATATTATTTTGTGGCCCAAAATGGTATAATAAGGACATAGTTCAATACAGTGTATAACACACTATTATAGTCTAGTACACAATTGCTTCTAAGCTGCATTGCCATTAATATGGCTAAAGGTGGTGTAGTCTTGATATAGGCTGAAGACGTTCCCTCTCAAAGATTTCTGGTTAAAATGGTTGAGTCCTTGTAGAGCAAATGTACTGTTATTGAATTTACTTACTTCCTCTCCCACACAGCCATTTCAGTGTTTCAGGTGTTCAGGCTTTATTTAAAAGCTGTCAATTTTAAGATAAACTAGGGGGCTTCGCCCCCTGCCCGCTTTACTTGCCACCCACTGGCCTGAGCTACACACCAGCCACTTTGTGTCTCTGCCGCTCGCATATGTGGATTTCACTTTCACCCATCAACAAATCTTTTAATTTCTGCGGATACGCCTCTTCATTAGGAAGAGACACCTAATGGCAACACAAATTACACGATCTACAAGTCTCCGACTTAAAGTTTAAATCTGAACAATGTATTCAATCTCTTTTCGCTGTTCCGTTATTTCACTGAGTAATAATTTCCATTTGTTTGTGCTAATGTGATCTTTACTATCATTTTTTTGAATTTTAGTACTTCCATTATCTCTAACCTGCTCTTTATGTGTTTCGCGCCAACAACGTTCTACTTTGTCATCTACTCTTAGTCTTTTATTTCTGTCCCCGGGTGTGGTTAAATCTCTTGGCACAAAGTCTCGTCTTGTGGGACATGAAAGTATCTCTCTGAAAAAATTCATGTCTCGTCCCAGGCTAAAAGGTCTCGTCTCATCACAGGATTTTTTTATATAATAGAGAGACAAATCCACATATAACTTTCATTACAATTAAAGATCACTTATGTCCATCTATCCATCTATCATCAAACCCACGATTCCATTGTAATATTTTTGGGAGGCTGAGTTACTCCAGTGTGAGGAGAAACGCAGGACTCAACACTAGATCGGGTGCCAGTCCATCACTTGTGTACACACACTTTCACTTATATGGAACCATTTAGTGTCAACTATAATATACACCTTTCACTGATATTTATTTATTTAAAAAGCTTCTGTAAAAAGCCAGATTTACCCCTCGGGACAAATAAAGTTCTATCTATCTATCAATCTATCTACTGTATAAAACGCTCTAAATAAGTATAATTTGATTTTTTACATTTAAAACACAGGTTCAGGTATAGTGGCATAAAATAGCCATGGTAAGTATTACTGAGAAATTCCTGTTTACTTCCATCATGGTCCTCAACTGTTGAGTCTATAGAAGCAGTCTGTTAAAAGTAACAGCGTGTTTATGAAAAGAAGAAGGACAGGGAAAAACAGGTCTTTTAAAACCCAGACTGTGAGTCAAAGTAATATGAGTAGCATTACATGGGTAATGGTAATGAGGAGCTGACGGGCAGTATCACTAGCCACTGTGACCACCATGCTATTTTAGAGTCACACACAAATTGTTGCTATAATCATCTAGATGTGCTTTGTCACACCATCAGAATACACCATAATTCTGAAATGTTAAACAAAACAGTGATTCTTAACAATTAAACTAAATTGCCCTGAATGCAATATGCTAAAAAATATTTAGCCAAATAAATTAGTATGAAATTAAGAATGGTCCTCTTTAGATATAGTAAAGTGCACCCTTTATTTTTCAGCTAGCCAAGCCTGAGATTAATTCAGTAAACAGAAGAAAAAGAAGCTAAGGACTACAAGTTAGTTTAGAAGCGTTCCATAGCTTAACTGTTTTTATAAATTATTAGCAGGGATACAATGTACAGACCAGGGTGAAATAAAAGTTCTAGATTTTTAGTCATTAAATATTCATTTCCAGGGGGGAAATATTTTGGCCCCAAACCAAAGTTACACTGACTAAACTCACCATGGGAAGAAACTTTGCATAAATGTGCTAAGACCTATACATTTATTTTGTAACACTGAGGTGGATTCAGGGACTTTGTTATCTGATCTGAAGGTGGGAGCACTTTAATTTTTTTTTTTTGTTAATTTATCAAAGAGTCAGTTATCACATTTTTGTTAATTATTTTTGTAACAATGAGTCATAATCAAAAATAACAGTGATAATAGATTGCAATTGAATGTGTTTGTAGACAACATTAATTATGTACTTTGTATTTTTATAAAGCCACACAATTTAAAAAGATTGCCAAAATAGGAATTTGGTGACTTAAAATATTTCATAGGCAGCACATTAAATTTCAAATGATGTGAAATGGCATTGACTGGTGTCCTGTTGTTAGTTGGGTTGGAGGGTCTGTGCTACAGTATTTGTAGTTCAAATTCCTTAAACATAAACTATTTAAAAGATTTACCTAATGGAAATTTAAAAACTCTTTCAAAGTTTTAAGTAGTGAAAAGTCAAGCAAAATGACACCTTTAACTGGCTAGCTAAAAAGATTACAATATGCAAGCTTTTTGAGGCAACTCAGGCCCCTTCTTCAGGCAAGATGTAAAGTGGCTTCACTTCAGGCCATGATGGAGGGCAGGTGAGAAACTGCAGTGTCAGAGAAACACTGGATCATGACAATATGCAGGAACAAAGTAGCTGATGTACGAGTGGCCAGCATGCATGGTTTTCCCACCAATCAATTCATTTATATTCAAAAGCTGGAGTGCTGTTGGATGGGTAAAGATGAAGATATACACAATATACAAGTTCAAGTTACCTCCAAACAGTCAATTATTCCTTAATTGAAGTTGCACAGCATGTTTCATTATTTATTTTAAAAACTTTGTACAGTGGTCTGTATGAGATATGTCAATGAAAATTGAACATTTTTGACTAGTTTCCTTGAACAAAACTCGTCTTCCGATAGCCAAGTCCTTTCATGCAGTTAATGAGATTGACGTATAGACATGGCAAACGCAGTCAATGTTTTTCACATTATGTGAACACCCCTAAACATTTCATCACATTTTTTAAGATGAAAACTATGGAGCAGAACGCAGCCTATGGTCCATCCACGTACAATTGGAGAATATGGTAGGGTTAGGTTCAACGGTATTCAATGGTTTGTCATACGGTACAAACATGCATTTAGCTTTATATTTTAGAAGCCAAATTTCTTAAGCCATTTAATAGATGGTGTAATACTTGAGTCTGCTAAGAAAATGATATACTGTACTACTTGTGGTTTTCACCAATGACTGCAGTAATCAAAGAAGTAGAGGTGTCTTAAAAGAAGTGCTTAGAACTAGGAATGTAATATCTTTTATATGAGCAGCAGCTCTCTTATTTTATTTACAATTGTAAATACTTCTGTAGGTTTATGTCTTCAAACAAATAGAGAACTATGATGAGCCCATTATGAAACATCCTAGAAAGACTATGTGATACAGGATTTGTTATATTATAGGATGCTGTTTTAGTGTAATGCCATCCTGAATACATGTAGATGAATGATCAGTCTATCTTCTTTTGCTACTTTGGGATGCTTCTTCACTATTAACAAGGATTCAGTTACTGAATGGATATGGTCTTTGTTTGAGCAGTATCATTCAATTGAACCATATTAAAAATAAAAATAACCACAACTTGTAGCAGACTTTGGCAGCAATGTTAAATGTTTTGAATTTTTCTGCAAATATATTCTAAAAAGCAAAAAACAAACATAAGATAACTTTGGTTAAGGTGAGAAATATGCAGAGATCTGAGCAAAAGCATGAGAAATGGTTGGTGGTTCAATGGCATATGATAGCCATCTTGTTTGTTTTTTTCCATTCAACTGATAAATGAACAGACATTTGGAAATTAACACGTGTTCCATGTGTGGAGTATTCATGTCCATTTAGTTTTCCTCCAGGTGACCCAGTTTCCTCTCACAGTCGAATGACACGCTGGTCAGATGAACTGACATTGCTATATTGGTCCTAGGATGTACTTAACATTTTATATTTTAGAAAACATTCTTAAGCTACAGTAGTAGGAATGTAAACAATAGAAAAAAAGAATATATTTGTCACATAATTCCTTCCAAAGTGAAAATTATCACAAAGTACAGTAGCTATGACAGACTATGAATAAACCAAAATACTGATTGTCATTCAACAATAAAAAATGCAAGCACCGATATAGCAAAATGCAATGGTATATTATAAAAGTAAAAAAGCAAACAAACCAAACTTTCACTGACTAGCATTGAGCACTAAAAGAGCAAAGTGTAGCACTCCGCTTTACTGCTCCAGCAATCAGAGTTTGAAGTCTAGCCCAGTTTCTGTCAGGGTTCAGTTTCCACGTTGTTAATGTCCTTGTCATTGTCACTGCTGTATTTAATTTTCTTCAATCACATACCAAAAAAAATGTTGTTTAGTTGATTACAGTAAGTAATGTTTAATACTGGGCATACAACAATATAGTGTACATATTAAAGTTGGAGCCCTTTATTCTGACTAAAAGATTCAGAGGTACATGATGTTGTAATGGCACATGAGGTTATCCAGCTCCATGTTACTGCTGGGTTTTATTCTTAGACTGCAAAGTTATTGTGTTTCTTTAAACATAAGGAACATACAGTATAATTCTAGATCTAGAAGATGGAGAAAAAGTTACTCAATGGTAGGTAGATTTTTATTTTTATTTTCTTGAGCAACAGACTTTTATATGTTTCCTTTATTCAATGAAAGCAAACAGAAGTTTTCAAACAAAGTCATCTAATTCAAAGGAAAACCAAAACTTGTCAACTAATGAATGGCAAGGGAAAAAACTGAATATTCTTCTTCTTTTTCCACTTCTTTGTGGGGTCAATGTACTTGATCAACCTTCTCCAAACAGCTCAGTCAAGTCCCACCTCCCCAGTCCAACCCTTTTCTTATAAATCGTCTTTTACTTTAACTATCCTCCTCCGCTTTGGCCTCTATTCTTATCACTCTTTCATGCAAATATTCATTGTCTCTCCTCATCACCTGACAATGCCACTTCAATCCACTTTTATGACATCTCTCCAACTTTTGTTGTACCTCTGATTGTCTCATTTCATATTCTGCCCTTTTTTGTAACTCCACACATCCATCTCAATATTGACATTTCTGCCTAATCTAACTACTACTCCGGTGCCAGTCCAAAGCCCGGATAGATAGAGATTGTCAGTGTCAGAAAGGGCTACCAGCTGTAAAACCTAGCCAAAACCTTTGATGGAATCAATCCAATCAGCTTTGGAAAAAAACAAATACAATAACTAAATTGAACAACATGTAATTATAAATACCACATTTATTTTATGTTAAAGAGTTTTCCTAAATTCCCTGTTTTTCCAGGACAAATGTGGTAACTAAAGTGCTCTTGATTATACTAATTAATTGCTAAGCATTACTTGTTTTCCCTGAGCACTGAATTTGTCTTCTTTTTTCAGCCAAGCACCCCATTTATATCTGTGCTTGTGTCCCATAAGCTCTAGGTTTTGCTTTCATCTTTTCCCTCGTAAACCCCAAATTTTCCACTGATGGGTTAAGTTATGCCTTGCTGTCAATGTCCAAAAATCTGCTAAAGAAGCAGTGTTCTCCTTGTGCATACATTGGAAACACGCCTTTAATACATAAATGGCTCACTGTAAAGAAACAAAGGTTAAAACAATTAAGAGGCATAAAAATAAATAAATAAATCAAACACAAAACAGTCTTAAGTGTATCTAATTCCTGACAGTGACAATAAGGTTACTAAGAATCCCTTTAAATCAAGAGTTCCCAAAGTGGTCGATATTGACCCCCTGGGGTTGATTTGAACTTTCTAGGGGTTGACAGAAAAAATAGACCCTCTTACTACTGCCATTTGTTTGTTACTTCAAAATATTTCCGATTCCAATAGGTACCTAAATTAAGAAGTAAAATAATTTAAAAAAAACACTTTTTTGATATAAACACATTACATACCAAACTTGCGAACGAAAAGGTAAAATGTGTCATTAAAAAAGTCACACGTAAGAATGCATGAAATGCATGTAGCACAAACATGTCTGTGCATTGTCTTAACGAACGTATCAAAGCAAGTGCAGACATGAAAAACCTTTGCATGTGACTAGGGAGTCGACGGTTTTAAAGGTTTTTGGTAAAGGGGTCTGCGGCCGAAAAAAGTTTGGGAACTCCTGCTTTAAATAATGGAATACAGGAGCACAGAAGCAGCACCTGTCTGTTTAGGTATCTTTAATACATAGCACTGCCAAATATTTGGATTTTTTTCTGTTGTACTGCAGTGGCATCCATTTACAAATATATTCCATTCTTCACTGCAGTATTGTCAGGGCACGCAGAAGCATAAATGTGAGATTTGCTTTTCCAAGTATTTGGTATGAAGTGTCCAAAATAATATTAGTGGCATTAACATTTGTATAGAATATAGTGGAATTGTCACATATGTCCAACCAACAGTAAGTAATATAGAAGTGTATGAGCTACTGTTCATGAGAGATATACTCTGATTGACTAATATGTCAGGGCTGTTGTCTGGTTCCCATTAGTCTCTCAGAATTATCTCCAATTACTAAGCAGTTGTGATGGAAAGGATTATGGAAAGACCTATATTTGGACATTTCAGTTTTGTCTCTGACGTTGCATTTTGAAAGAGTCCATAATTCCATCTAGTTTCTGACCTTTCTTATCCAGTAGCACCTTGAAAGTAAATACCAAAAAAGATGAATGATTTATAGGAAAGTAAAATATACAGTATTATGTCAGTGGTTCTATAAGAAAGTTGTTCATGAATTAGAAACAAAAAGAAGCATTATTAAAGATAAGGTGAACAGATCTTCAACAAAATCGCAGACTGGGCACTATTTTATTTATGCCATGTCCTTTATGATAAACTCAATCCATATTTTATTTTTAATCTGAATGCATTTGTGATCTGATACAGAAATAGTATTTTCTAGTACATTATATAATACAATCACAATACTTTTAAGATTTAAATATAGATGTTGATGCTGTTAACTACAGCATTCCACTTATAAAAAAGGTTTCAGAATAATATAATAAGTATTCTCTCACCTAACAGGTCTAAACGCTAAAATAGTACTTTTACAGGAAACCCACTAATTAAGCAAGGATCAGTTTCAGTTGCACTGAGACTAGACTGGACAAATATTCCACTCCAGCTATACAAATAAAACTAGATGTGTGGGAATTCTTATACATAGAACAATTTAATTTGTAGTATCAGGTATAGTATCTGTTTCAGAATGGCGATATGTGATCATCATGGGTAATTTATTTAATTGTAAAGTGATTTTAATAAATATCTATGCACCCAAGTTGAAAGACAGGGACTTCATCCAAAACATATTTCCATCCTAATGTGAACACTCATAAAACTATAATGGCTGGGGACTTTAATTCTGTTTTAAATCCAGACCTGGATAGGTCTCTGCCACAGGGTTGATGACATCTAACACTGCAAAAACAATTACAGAGTTTGCAATTGATCACAATTTATCAGACCCCTGGAGATTTCTAAGCCCAAACTCAAGAGCATATTCCTTCTCCTTCCACTGTTACTCAATAATTGATTATTTCTTTATACAGTAGATAACAATTTCTTGCCCACGATTAAATCTTGCAAGTACGAATCTATTGTTATCTACAACCATGCCCCTTTCATCATGGAGCTCAAATCATTATGCCCCACATACTCATCTCACAGCAGGCGTCTTAAACCACTTTAATTAGCAGACGAGAACTCTACAGAGTTTATCCAAGCAAATTAATTTTTTTTTTTAGAGACAAATTATACTCAGAGGTCTCTGCAGGAATACTCTGGGAAACTCTGAAGGCTTTTTAAGAGGACAATTTATTCCACATCTCTCCCACAAAAATAAATCAAAAATCAAGAAGGCATCAGATTTAATCAGTGAAATTACCAGAATAGATCAAGAACACGCCAGGTTTCCAAATGAGGCACTTTATAGGAAAAGATAGGATTTGCATTCAGAACTCAAACTCTTGACAACAAAAGAAGCAGGACAACTCATTTTTAAATCACAACATCATTACTATGAACACAGAGAGAAGGCTAATAAGATCTTTGCTCAACAAATCCACAAACAGAAAGTTCGCAATGCAATACCAGTAATTACCAACACAGACAGAGAAAAAATTATTGACCATAAAAATATAATGCACACATTTAGAGACTTCTATAAGTCCTCATATTCTACTTAGTTTAAAAAAGACAAGACATATCCTAATGCGTTTTTGGATTCATTACAGATACCACAACTAGATACTCTCAGTGCAAAGGAAATGGATAAGCTTCTGGCACTCTCAGAATTACTAGATGCTATAAACTCACTTCAGAGTTGGAAAGCAGCAAGCCCTGATGGCCACCCTGCCGCATTTTATAAAACATTTTAATTAAATTAGCTCCACGTTCATTAGCAACATTTACAGAAGCCAGAGACAATAAAATTCTGCCTCAAACTTTTTGCCAATAATTAATTATCTTTTTTCCTAAGAAAAATAAGGACTTATTACAATCTGCATCAAACAGACCAATCTCACTTCTGAATAATGATGTTAAGATGCTCTCCAAATTTCAAGCTAGAAGGATTGAGAAAGTGCTTCCTTCGGTAATATCACAACACCAAACTGGATTTATTAAAGGATTTATTTAAATGCCTTTCAAACAGCCTTGGTGCCACTATCCCTCCTAATCCATTTATATCTGGTGTACTTCCAGAAGGACTTAAAGTGCAGAAGGACAAACAAACTGTAACTGCTTTTACTTCACTACTGGCACATTGACTTATCTTGCTCAACTCGAAGAATCCTAATCCACCTCTTTTAAATCTGTGGGCAACAGATGTTATATACTATTTTAAATTGGAAAAAATCTAGTTCTCACTTAGATGATCTGTGAAAAAATTTTTAAAACCGGGCAGGATCTAATCAATAACTGTTTAAAATAAGATTTAAATTGTGGGAAATGATTTTCTCCCCCTGTTTTTCTACTCTTAAAGTTTTACTCTGGCTGTTGGCCTTGCTCTCTTTCTCATGGGTGGGGGCAGATTTGGTAATAGTTTTTTCAAGTTTGACTTGCTTGTATGGAATTTTACATGCTTTTAATAAATTCAATAAAATGTGATATATAAAAAAATTAATTCTCAGCAAAAATGTAATAACTTCATGCCTCTTCACATTAAAGAATTTGTAACACTCCAGGGCTTGCCTTGCAATTGCAGGAAGAAGGCATTTTTACACTCCCAGGGATACTTAAACTACTGTGGAAGGCAGAGTACCAAGCTCCATGTTCCCACCAACTTCAAATAATCTGTCTGCTTATGTAAGGGATGCCCTATGAATCTCTTTGATAAAAATATAGACAGCCAGCCTGTTAGTTTATTATAATGTAAGCTAATCAGAGATTCCAGATCAACTGTTCATAAAATAAAAAATATCTGTTAGTCTTTTTGTTTTTTGTCTGATACAAATATAGATCGATCATCTCTAATCAGTTGTTCCAAAATATACACATTTTTGAGTGCTTATGTGGAGCTCTGTTCCTTGCATTTTTTTTTTTTTACTGATTAGCAGATGTGAACAACATGTGAGCTAGTACTTACTGTTTCTGACTGATTTTTGTTCATTTCCATTTGAATTTCAAGCGGTGCATCTACCCACAAACAGCAAGAAGAGCTCTGCTGGGTCCCTGGTGGAGCTTCAAGAATATTACGAAAGGGTGTAAGGTGCAATAACAGCTGTGCAGCACTTCCACACTGTTGCGTGGGAAGGGGAGTGAGCAGCATTATTCACAAGTGCTGAGCTACCCAGCTTCCGTGGAACATAGGCTCTGATGATCCATTGGTGCCAGTTTGTCATTAATCATATTCACAGCCAGACCTATGTGCACTATTAACAGTGTTTTTTGATTATTTTCTATGCAGTGTAACCTTTTAATCAAACCACAGAATTGTAGTTGGGAACTAAAGCCTGCCATTATCTGCTGTTTAAGAGCTGATAAAGGTATTCTGCTGTTGCTACTGTGCACTACCATTGTTTCATGAACAAAATTATAAAAAAAATAGTATATAATTACATCTAGGCTATGTGTATTATGTGTATATGAAACAAACATTTTTTTGTTTAGATTTGGGCCCCATCCCCAATTACGTATATGCAAATGCTACAAAATTTATACATCTGGTCCCAGGTATTTCAAATTAGGTATGTTCAACCTTTGTTAGACTATATACTGAATATATGAAATGTAACTAACCCTTTGTCATCTGTTATTAGGCTGAAATCCTGAAAGCAATGAAAGCTAACTCTTTCCCTTTCTTTACTTCTTGTTGGTGTCATTCCTGCTTTAACAAGAGTCTCCTTCTGGTTATAGAATAAGAAGTCAAAAGTGTCAAACAATAATTTGAGCAACATCAAACAACCTTATTGTGGTAGCACAGTTATGGACACTTCCATGTGCCAAAGCAAATTACTATACAGTTAGTTGTCCCAGATCAGAAAGGCTTTCACTTTTGTTATTCCAAAGGGTTATGAAATCCTCTATAGGTCAATTGTTTCTAATAAAGCTATAAATTTTGTTTTCCACTCTTTTAATGAAAACTAAAATTATTGTATCAATATTAGCTTAATTTCTTTTATATTTGCTAAGTTAGGCTTCTGTTTCCTAAACATATGCTTCAATATTTCTCTTTTAGAACTGACAATTCAAATCATTCTTTGTTTTTATGTGATCAAATTTTTATCAATGTAATAATCAAATAATAAATCATACGTAACAACAGGAAATTATAAAACTATTTGAGCAATTACAAATCAAAATGGCACACATCACACACCTGTCCCACCACTGTCCCGAGTCCCATGCCATACCCCCAAGAACACTGATGATGCCAGCTCGTCACAACATTGTATCAAGGAACAAGGAAGGAACAAGGAAGCCACAGACTCGCAAATAGAAAAAAGACAAATTGCAGTTTTGGACAGCACCACTGTATGCATTGTTAATTTATAAGGCAAATAACTTCAAGTGAATCAAAATTATGGAATGAGTACAGCCAGTTCCAGCAAGTGATTTACCCAGGGGTCTTCCATCAGGAAGCATAAAGTAGTTTAGGAGCTACTATGTCTCTAGTAGATGAGCTAAGAGTATGAGAAAGTATGGAAGAGGAGGTGCAGGAGGAAAAGTATTTTATGTAAAGAAAGAATTATGACTGACATTATGAGAAAGAAACTAATGATCAAAGCTTCAGACCAGAAAGACTTCAGTCCATATACATTAATGTGCCAGAAACACCAAAAGAAGCTAAGATGACATAAAAGAACAGGACAAAGTGTCATTAAGCATAGTTTGTAAGGAGTAAATCCTACGTAAATTTAGTAAATTAATAAGAGCTCTTTTACCAAACTGTAATTTTTTAAGATGGTGCCGCAGCAAAGAGGTGAAAATAAAGGAAAATCCTGGGTAATTTGACAGATTAGGAGAAAATGTTTATAGAAGGACTTATGTAACAAGAAGTAGAGAACTGAAACATGTTTTCTGATAGGGAAAGAGGAACTTAAAAGACAGAAATAAGGGAATTTAAGAGAGACCTTGTGCGCCCTCACTGAGGAGAACAGTTGCAAACAGAAGATAAAAATAAGAGGAAGAAGTGCCAAAGTGAGATTGTGGAATGATTTGAGGGCAGAACTACCAAACATATAACGTAACATGTAAATGCCAAGCCACAAGCAGGCAGATACAGTACTTAGGTGACAAGATATCAATAAGAAATTATTACTGAATATTGGGAAGTATGTGTGCCATTTGGGCGTAGGGCCTATTTACCTTTCTCTTTTGTACCATATTTGAGTAAAATATGCTATAATGGACATTAGGTTTAGAGGCTGTGAGATTAAAATTGGCAGAAATTATTGTATTTAATTTATCTGGAAATGCAAATGCAGATGCAATTTATCAATACACTCCATAAGTGCAATATCATCAGAGAATTTCTGCAAGTGACAAGACCTGGTCTTATATTTATAGTTTGATGTGTACAGAGTGAAGAGCAAAGGCGACGGGACAGTTCCTCGTGGTGCTCCTGTGTTGCTCACATCCAAATCAGAAACACGGTCCTTGATTGTCACACACTGTGGCCTGCCTGACAGATAGTTCATTATCCAGGACACCATAGGCTCATCCACCTGCTTATCTCTAAGTTTACACCTCAATAGACATGGCTGGCTTGTATTGAAAGCACTGGAGAAATCAAAAAACATAATCCTCTTGATAATTCCAGCTTTGTCCAGGTAAGAATAAATGTTGTGGAGTATATAGATAATTACGTTAGGCAAAGTGCAGAGGGTCCAGGTGGTCTTCCACAAGAGGACTCATATAGTAAAGGACCAATCATCTGTTTCCATAAACTTTTGCCTGTTTGTGTTTTTCTGAGTTAATTATAAAAGAGCAAAATTTGTGTTTCTTACACATGACATAGTAAAAATATGACTCACTGCATATATGATTTTAATTTGTATAAATGTTAATTACACACAAAACATGATTTAACAATAGTTTAATTGTGAGAAAGCATGCCTTGTAAACTTTACTTCATTTTTTTGCTTTTAATAAATGTATTTACAATCTGTACTTTTACATCATTAACTGATTTTTTTTTTTTAAATTTTGGATGGTTCATTTAAGACCTTGCATCCTTTTTGTAGTGGGGACCCATTTGTTATCCAGTGTGACAGCTGAGCTGCACAAAGAGGGGAAATGACTCCTCTCCCCACTGGATGTCAGCTGCTCAGCAAGTATCTGACAGCAAGATCTTGTGGCTAACAGTCTTTTATATCCAGTGACTGAAGCACGGTTTGTTCACACAGCAGGGAGCTTTGAAAATAAAGCTTAAATGTTACTTCTAAGTTATTAACCCCTTAACCTTGAATCATTTTAACACCATATCTGCTCAGCACGAGGAGAAAAGCAGGACAATGTCATTAAGATGCCAAGCATACAGATTATTCTTTAAACATACTACCTGAAAAAATTAATTACACAAAAATTTAGTTTTACTGCATGTGCTGAAGTAAGGAGATGCTAAACATTTGATAAACCTAGAACAAAGATTTGTATATGATTGCATACGAAAATAAAAATTAAACATCTCCATCATTATTGTTATATTTTAATAATGTACATATGGATTTCAACTAGGATGAGGGACCACAGCGCTTCTAGTCATTCACTGACAAGGTCAGAATTTAGTTTTGTGTTTAGTGTAGTGATGAAATGCAGACAGCTGGGATTTGACTTGTTGCTGTCTGGAAGAAACCAGGAAGAGGGCAGAATCAGTTAAGGTCACAGGTCATGATAAAGTGGTTTCTGTGGTTGAAGACATGAAAAGAAGCATAAGAGATTCACTGGAGGAAAACATGTTTGTAGGGCTATCTGTTATCGTTGTGATGCAAAAAACACAGAAAAAGGAATGAGAATGAATAAATAGCTCCTATGATGTGTGTCTACAACATGGAAAAGGATGTTTCTAACAAAATGAAGAATTTTTAAGAATGATCCTATAAAGAACAGTTGATTAATTAAGGAAATTAGGATGATGTTTTGAATCAAAATGTCTTTGTTGAAAAGGCTTGATTACTTGGTGTTTTGGAATGATAAGGGAAAGGTGGAGGAAGGAGAGACTATTGAGCAGGCAACATTCAGTCTGACTCGGCCATTAATGCTAATAGTTCTTTATGTGGTATTATGGTGCTCTGGGTTTCAGTGCTGTGAACACAACTCTTTATACTGTTTGTATATTATCTAAATAAAGGTTACATTTGGAGATGGTTGATTAGTGAGCAAAATGAGTACAGAGGGACCTATACCAAGAAAAACAAAACAGATTTGAGCAGATTAGAATAAAAACAAAATGTGTACAATGATAGACTGGTATCTCGTCTAGGGGTCCATTTTATAAAAACTTGAAATGTGCATATGCAACTTTCCATGCAAAAGAAGACTTGATGGGAGACTTGCTTATTTTCACATTAGCTCTGCCCCATCTGTACAGAACGTTTTGGAGAAACTGGGTAATGACAACCCCCTTGATTAGGCAGGGAAATGCAGCCAAACCAGTCAACTGATGACTCATGTGCACAATAATTCATATCACCGAGCTGTTATTATAATCTGCTTTGACGTGACAAACATATTAAACCTTCAAAGTGATGAAAATGACATATACTCTCTCAGCTGCCTCCTAAGAAAGCTAATGCTGAATATTTGCAATGAAAAACTTTTTTTTTTCCTTCATTTTATGTAAGCTACCTGTTGTCACGTCTCAGGATTAAAAACCATTGCAATCACTTTTTGTCAGCAATTGCATTAAGTAAAAACACAAGTGTCGAGGTCTATAAATATGTCTCACAATCTATTCATAGACTAATGCTTTAACACAACATGGCTTGTCTAGCACTGCTTGAAGACTAGGCAAATTGTCCAGCAGGATTTTTTTTGCCCACGATGTTGTTTCTGCTAGCAGGCTGTGATGGACAGCCGGTGTTTCAGTCCGGCCGGGACATCCCTCTACAGAAGAAAGCAGGGCATTATATACCCAGGGACTCTAGATGGCAGCTCCCCTGAATGGAAATGGCTCCTCGGATTCCCGCAGGGCAGCATGGGACATGGAGTCCGTCTCTTTAGCCTTGTTGGGTGCTGTGGGTGCCACCAGGGGGAGCTCACCAAGAATCCGGGGACTTTAAAGATTACGCCACCCCAGAAGTACTTCAGGGTCATGAGGATGGAAGCCCGCAGTACTTCCAGGGCACTTGACGAAAGAAGATGTGGTATTGACCCGGAGAAGAAATACTTCCGGGTCATGGACTTTAAAAGGACTCTGGGAAGCCACAGCAGAGAGTGCTGAGTTGGGAGGAAGGGTGACGAATCGTCTGGGAGTGGAGGATTATTGTATTTGATTGTATTATTGATTGTTTATTGTGTATAGTGGAGGTGGAGGTGCTTTGTGCACATTATAGAATTATTAAATTAATTTCTTGGACTTTTATCTGGTGTCTGACATGTGGTCTGAGGGTTCAAGGGGACACTAGCGCCCCCTATCTCTCACAAGGCATATACTCGAAGTAACTAGCTGACAGGTCAGGAATATTTCAAGTCCATCATGCCCATTTAGCTGGAAGCAATTAACCAACTGATGAGGTACTATTTTCAATTTCAGTATGTTGTGCGTATACAGGCCAATATAAAAATTCAATTTGCAGCAGTGTCCTGTTTTCCTAAACTTGCAAGGGTACCTATTGAGAATGAAACTGCTTTATGTTAACTGTACACAGTGACAATCCACTAACACACATGTCATCTGTGATTTCAAGGTTAAACTAAAAAAATGTCATGGCTAGACATAGAAAGCGATTATATATATATATATATATATCCATCCATTCATTATCCAACCTGCTATATCCGGGTCATGGGGGTCTGCTGGAGCCAATCCCAGCTGACACGGGGCACAAGACAGGAAACAAACCCGGGCAGGGTGCCAGCCCACCACAGGGCACACTCACACACACACCCACACATCAAGCACACACTACGGACAATTTAGAATTGACAATGCACCTAACCTGCATGTCTTTGGACTGTGGGAGGAAATATATATATATATATATATATATATATATATATATATATATACAGTACAGGCCAAAAGTTTGGACACACCTCCTCATTCAATGTGTTTTCTTTATTTTCATGACCATTTACATTGGTAGATTCTCACTGAAGGTATCAAAACTATGAATGAACATATGTGGAGTTATGTACTTAACCAAAAAGGTGAAATAACTGAAAACATGTTTTATAATCTAGTTTTTTCAAAATAGCCACCCTTTGCTCTGATCACTGCTTTTCACACTCTTGGCATTCTCTCGATGAGCTTCAACAGGTAGTCACCTGAAATGGTTTTCACTTCACAGGTGTGCCTTATCAGGGTTATTTAGTGGAATTTCTTGCTTTATCAATGGGGTTGGGACCAGCAGTTGTGTTATGCAGAAGTTAGGTTAGTTGGACGATCATTTATTTTTCAACAGGACAATGACCCCAAACACACCTCCAGGCTGTGTAAGGGCTATTGGACCAAGAAGGAGAGTGATGGAGTGCTGTAAATGGTCATGAAAATAAAGAAAACACATTGAATGAGGAGGTGTGTCCAAACTTTTGGCCTGCACTGTATATATATCTATATATATAATTCACTAAGGCAAGACACCCATGGAAAGCGGATTCACTAAGCCGCCAACAAGTAAGACACCTATGGCGCATGCAGGGAGGAGCCACGCCCACCAACTCCAAGACCATTGGATACGACAACTCGCAGAGCCACGGCCACCAACTCGGATGCAATGACACAGAAAGAACGGCGTCATTTATATTCGTCTGTCGTAGAAGCCTCATGTACCTCCGAGCCACCTTGACTGTTCATAGGGGTATGTTTCTCACGGAGGTGAGTCGCCATATGCAGCATGTAAAACGGTTTGCGAGGGGTATCCAAATGGATCCTTAAAACAATCCTTTACAACTGAGGTTAAAACACAATGAAGTAAGCAGTCTTTAAAAACCGAGTTTTCGGTTACGTCGTACGACCGCATGCACCATAGCAAACTGTTTTACACGCTACATACAGCAATTCGCATCCGCGACAAACATGCATCTTCTTCACTCACGGACAATTATATGTTGCTCTCTCCAGAGTTCCATCTTTTCATTCACTTTCTGTTGTATCCTCAAACCCTCCCTTTTTAGACAACTGTGACTTTCCAAAAGTGTTCAACCATCAATAAAAAATTATGCGATGTTTGCTATGCCGCGGGTTCACTATTGTGTTGTATTTTGCTCTCTCCAGAGTTCCATCTTTTCATTCACTTACTGTTGTATTCTCACACCAACCCGTTTTAGAAAACCGTGTCTTTCCAGAACTGTTTAGCATTCAATAAATAATCATGCATGATTTTGAGCGCGTGTTTACCCGGTGCAGAGAGGCATAGGTAAGCCGTTGAACCCCATTCGGGTTGCAGGTGCATCTAGACTGTGTAAAGACGACAACGACTCCAGTGACGAGTTGGAGGTGGGCGCATGAGCAGGCAGTGCATACTGAACAAGAAATCAGCAGACTAGCATGACGGAGGGAGCTGAATGGACGTCCTTCTCCTCTCCTCCCGTTCCACACTCCGCAACTGCGCGGCATGCACCCCCATCCCTACGTCTGGCAGGACAAGGCACGATGGCGGTCTGCCAGTTTTCAGTCACGTGCATCGTTACAATGTTGCTTTTCTTGATTATGTGCCGTATGGTACGCCTGGTTGGCTAGTAATATATATATATATATATATATATATATATATATATATATATATATATATATACTGCTAAAAAAATTAAAGAAACACTTTTTAATCAGAGTATAGCATCAAGTCAATGAAACGTCCAGGATATTAATCTGGTCAGTTAAGTAGCAGAGGGGGTTGTTAATCAGTTTCAGCTGCTTTGGTGTTAATGAAATTAACAACAGGTGCACTAGAGGGGCAACAATGAAATGACCCCCAAAACAGGAATGGTTTAACAGGTGGAGGCCAATGACATTTTTCCCTCCTTATCTTTTCTGTCTGTTTTTTCACTAGTTTTGCATTTGGCTATGGTCAGTGTCACTACTGGTAGCATGAGGCAATACTTGGACCCTACAGAGGTTGCTCAGGTAGTCCAACTTTTCTAGGATGGCACATTAATGCGTGCCATTGCCAGAAGGTTTGCTGTGTCTCCCAGCACAGTCTCAAGGGCATGGTGGAGATTCCAGGAGACAGACAGTTCCCCTGGGTGAGCAGGGCAGGCCCACAGAAGCTCCTTAACCAACCAGTAGGACCGGTATCTGCTCCTTTGGCCAAGGTGGAACAGTCAGCAGTCCACTGTTCCTAACACATTACACAGTAAAAATATCAGAATAGATATCCAGCATGTTTTTTTTTCCATTGAGGACTGATGTGTCTTCAAAGTCTTCCTTTAATCTTTAAGCAGTTTATATATATATATATATATATATATATATATATATATATATATATATATATATATATATATATATATATATATATATATATATATAAACATCTACATGTGGAAGAGAGTCTGTCTGGCCTGGAAGTGCGAGGCTACAGCATTAAGCTCAAGGAAAGCAACTATGTCAACAAAGTGAAACTGGCAAGAAAAGAGAAAATTGTTTAGCTGCTAATACACAAGCGAGCCAAGCACATCGGCAAAACAAAACCGCCAAGGAAAGAGAACCTCGCTTAGATGCTAATGCACAACCGATGTGATTTATTAATTGAAGTGCCAGAATCCATGGTTTCTAGGAGCCCAGGCTTTTTACAGCACAGCAACAGCTTGCACAGCTAGTATATAAACATATGTTTGTGAAGAAACAAATTGCATTTGAAAAACACTGAACTTGTTCTTTAAATAAACCTAGGCAATCAGCCACAGCTGCAGCATTAAGAGGCTCTGCCCCCTTGGGCTCAATGTCCAAATGACAGAATACATAACAGAAGATATAGATGTAAAACAAAATTTAAGGAGAATGAAAGAAACAGAATAATATGCAAGTTTACAAAAATAAACCGCCAAAAATAATTGTCAAACACTGATCAAAGAAATTAAAGCCAGGTAGGAAACCCTGGCTAAACCATAACACACATCACTTTAAAGTATTAGACTTAGACTACGTCATGAGTAGGTTCAAGGGACTTAGTAGAGTGGGTTATGTTACAAAATGAATTCCGCACACAGGAATCTGAATGAGATATTGGGACAGCTTAGCTATTAGCTAAACAAATGGGCTTGATAAACTGAATGATCTCCTCTCGTTTGTCAAATTTCTTATGTTTCTCATGTTCTCACATACAGTTAACAATCTTTAGTAAAAAGATTTGGTTGGTGTACCTAATTATGAGATATATCACTATACAGTATGTATTATATAGGGAATGTGCTTTACTGTGAAGTTTGGGCTATGATGAGACATTCTTTAGGAATATTATTAAGCCTCTGACTAGGTTATTGTATACGCATTAGTGACTGTTGGACTAATGCAGGTATTAGGAAAAGCTGTGCACATAATAAATGACAAGTATCCACTCTTCTGTATTATCTATGTAATAGGGAAATGGGTTGCAGTAATTTAGTTATGCTCCAGTTATGATTTTTCTAACATGTACCCCTTGTTGTCATTACTTTCCATATAGGGATTTTAGGGCCTTTCTTGAGGTGAAAAACATTTACAATGACGTCAGCGGCATTCATTTCAATCTAAAATAGCTTAACGACTGCAATTACTTTTTAATACGTTTACATGATGATATACTTTTTCCTTGTGCTCTGTCTCTTTAAATTGAGAGGACTGTGTAGCAGCCCATCATTAACTGAGACAGGGCAAGACGTTAATTGTCAGTGCACCACCATTAACAGGCAATCAGAAGGCCAGCGGAGAAAATCAAGAAGGCACGAGGCTAAAACAAGATTAGATGTGAATTAGCTAAGCTTAGGACTGATTTTGTTCTGTGTTCACTGAGACAGCACTTAGTACCGTACTACGTAGTCTGATCTTGATCTGCTGCAAATATAGTAATTTCTCTGGTATACTACAACTGACCTATAGAGATGTAACTAGACAATGCCAAAAATAGCTTATTGAATAATTCCATGAAGCAAGATCAATTAATAAAAGTCCATACAAAATATTTAAGCAAACAGTGAAAATACAATAAAAAATAAAAGACCAAGCAATACTAAAGCCAAGATTTAAAAAATTACATATTGAAGAATGGGCCAAGCATTACAAAAGGTCAAGATACAGAATCAAAAAATACCAAACTAAAGTTGATTAATACAATTCATATTTTAGGAAAGAGAAAAAAGGAACCAAAAACAAAAAGAACCACCATGGGTTTTATTATGTATTTTTTATGTTTCATGTGTTTTCTGCTATTAATATACACTTTTGTTTATTGTGTTAATAAAATAATAACCTATGAATATTTGAACTCACTTCAGCTTTTTTTTGTCTGGCACCTCCTGACTCTGTGGTACAAGAAAACTTTTACACATGATTTACCGTTTGACTCGTCTTGATGTCTAGTTATGCAAGATGTCAAGCTTTTTGGGGTTTACCCTTAGTTTTGGCACTTTAGACCCAAAAACCCTTAATTGTTAGGCAATTAAAATTCATCTTTTGTGCTGGAAATTACCGACTTACGATAAAGAGTAAACTAATAGCTGTCTCTAGCAAAAATTATCAGAACATGTCACATCAACCAACCCCAGGGGTTCACCCCCTAATGGGGTACAAGGGATGAAATTTAATCCTTTTCATAAAATTTTGAAAAAAGTGGATTGGTTGTATAAACATGTGGAGTGTTGTTTTATGTTATTTCATGGTTCATAAATATTTTAGACTGTTTCAAGGTCGGTGATTACGAACACAATGTTATTTTTGATTCTTTACTAGAGATCTAGTTCTCTATGTACCTCTAACAGTGGATGAAAAATGATACATTTCTACCACCATCAAGAATATTTAGCCTTTAAACATTTAAACTGAAGCACACATTTTAACTCTTTGAGGGCTGAATTTTTTTTTCCTAAACAACTCAGCACACCAAACAATGGTATCACACATAAATCAACATCAAACGTCTGTCGCTGCTTGTTCGCTGTTTCTGCTGGCTGTGCATGACGGCAGGCTGGCTGCCTGGCTGTCTTCACGTGGCGGTGACAGCCACATTCTTGGTATGAAAATGAACTATAGAAATAAAAATGTTGATCGTCAGGTTTGCTGCTAGCATATAACAAATATCAATTTAACATGTGATTTAATCATTTAAGTTACAATCAAGGCAGCCCGAGTACTTTTGGATAATTTCAAAATATTATTATTTATTTTTATTTTTTTTTGTGTTTTCTTTTAAAAATAGGCAGTCATTTTGTTGCTTTGGATTCTGAACTTTTCTCTGACATCACTACCAAGTTTAGTTTAGTGTGCTATTTATCCTGATGTTTCATTTGGTGAATTTTCCCTGAATTTCTGTCTACTTTTTTTTTTCCAAAAAACTAAGAGAGAAAAAAAAACTTTTTTTCTCCAATCCAAAGATTTTCTAACAATAGAATTTATTTATTTATTTATTTATGTTCAGACTGCTTGTCATTCTGTTCACAACAAAAACAAACCAAATGCCTGAATGGGCATTAGCTTAGGGCCTTCAAAAACCCTTAAATAGGGGCTCAAGTGGCAGGCCCATTAGCTGCACACCTGCAAAATTAGGAAGCCCCACACCTTTGGGCTCAGCATAAAGGAGTAAAGTCAACAAGCATGCTAACACAACACAACTAGAAGTCAAAAAGGACAGTTATTAAACATTAAACACACAACCAAATACTTAATGAATTATAATTAAATAATAAAAGAAAGTAGCTTATATGAATGATTTTATTCATAAAACCACCAACAATTTACAAAGAAAAAAAATAAGCAAAAAGGAGGATGTCCGGGCAAAATCTTGGCAGCAGATTACCAGTAGTGTTTATTCTCTTTAATATGTTAAAGCAGGTGTCTGCAAAATCACTCTAGGAGGACTATAGTGTAGTTCCAACTCAGTTTCTTAATGAGAAGTCAGTTATTCCTATTAAACCACTGATTGCTCAAGAAACATTTTATAGTTAATTTTAGTTGTCTCACATGTTAAGATCCCCACCCTTAATTGCTTATTTTATTCTTAAACAGCTGCATTCACAGTTTTTCAATTGCCCCTTATTAGCAATCATGCAAATGACAAAGGAACCAGCAGATCTCCATCTAACTTGTTTTCATTCACACCTGTGTATAGCTATTGTGTTTAATAAAATATCGGGAAGGAAACTGAAGAAAATAAATTTAGGAGTGGTCTCCTCTAGACTTTCTCATATATGAGGATGGATATTTGAGGAGTAAACTTCAAGACAATAATTATATTTTTATATTATGTACATTACAGAACCATCAGCAACAAAATCAAATTAATAATATATTGAACAATTATTTTAAAAGTAAACTTGAATAAATCGAACTCTACAGCTGCATGAATAAAAGGTAAAGTACGGTTAACGGAAAAGCCCAAAAGTTGATAGAAATCTACGCTTTGTACCTAATACTTGTATGCAAAATTTGGTTGACCTAATGAAAGCGTACTCAAGTTATCATGTTTACATACACACACACGGAAAGACAGACATGCAGACATAATTCTAAAAACACATTCTTCCGCTGCATAAATCCCGGTCAGCGTGAAAAGTAACGCACATGCACGCGCCTGCTGTCCTGCCTTGTCTCCTCCCAGAATTATGCCTCTTTGAATATGTAAATCAATATGAATCACCCTTAAGATCAGCCTTCTGTGAAAAGACAATGGCTAAAGTATGAGGGAAAATAGAAGACTTTCAGCGAATACTAAGTGGATGCAAGGAAAAACGTACTATTTGTTGGTTTAAATAGTGATATAAACAACAAAAGGAAGCTGATCGAGTGACATAGCGTGTCACAAAGCTGCACAGTACTCGAAATAAAAAAGAAGTTGTCAAATATCAAAGTCACATGTCGCATGTTAAGGCAGCTTTTTGTTTCTTCAGTTATATTTTTGAATAAAAGCGCAATTGTTGTGTTAGATTTGGACCTTTTGTGAAAGTATTTCTTTGATACTTCAGGCTTCATACATTATATAGTTTATGCCTACATTTTGTCATCTACTACTAGAATATAAAAAAAGTTTCTGTTTTAAAAATGTGTTTACAAAGTTTACTGTAGAAACGGAACAGACATGAAATGCGTGTGTTCCAAACAACGATCTATTATTTCCACTCTAAAACTCCACTTCACTCCCAGATACTCGAGGCATGAGCTGGGAGAAGTTTGTGCATGTTCTAAGTCGGTGGGGGCATGGAATAGCCGGCTGCTTGCAGCCTGATTTTATCAGCACATTTAGATGACAAAAGACGCTGGCGGAGAGCTGTGAACGATTTTAAGAAGCGATTTAAGGTGGGACGGATTTACGAGTTTTTTCGTAGGCTCTGGCAATTCTAGTGTTAAATGCTTTTTTTGTATTTGATCTTCTATGTGCTCTATGTGTGTGAATCACTACATGCTTCCGGACTTTCTCTTCCTCCGACAGGACACAGAATCCATTACATTTGTAATATTACAGCTCTCTGAATAATTAAAATACTGAAAAGTATACGTGATATCATTTTCACGATGATAGGAGTAAAGCATGTTATTAAACATGGGAACACGGTGGCGCAGTGATTGTTCATGTCTCACGCAAGATGCTTGCTGCGCCATGCGCAACCTTCGATGAGATACTTTATTACAGAAGTACTGTCTTTTTCAGATGTACTGACCCCCAATTCCTGTCCTTACTTTTCTTTCTCCAAATACCCAATCACCACACAATCAGCTCTGTAATAGATGTTAAGCCATCTGTAAGCTTAGAATACAGATTCTTCAAAACCTCTAAGGAACATTGCAATATCTTTGTAATGTTTAATTATTCTACCAATCTATCCTTCCAGTGTCGCAACAGCCACAGCAAGAATACAGCACGAGGCAGGAACAATCTGTGAACGAAGTTCCAGCTCTGGCTAGTGATGCGGCACCGTGTAGTTAAAGTTAAAGTTTTATCTGTATAATATAATAAACATATTTTGCTGCATTTCATCTTAAATATGATATCATCATCATATGTAAATACACGCTTTATAAACTGGCTCAGGTTGTACAATATTATAACTGTATCGAAAGTTTACAGTGAGGTGATTGTACTTATAAGTACAGACAGTTCTACAAGGAGCACTTGATGGCCTGATGGAGTGCGTTTAGAGTTCTTGTGATGAAACTGTTTCTGAACCGCGCGCTCAGTACAAGAAAGACTCTGAAGCGTCTGTCGGATGAGAGCAGTTCAAATAGTGAATGTCTGAGACAGCGTGTGCTTAATGCTATATAACAATAATTCTCATTCCGATCAGCTGCTGTACAGCTGTGATTCACACTCAGATACAGTGATATAAATACTCCGAGTGGTGCAGTGGGAGTAATATGGAAAAAGATGATCCAATGTGGCAACACCTAACAGGAGCAGCTGAAAGAAGAAGAAGAAGGTGCAATGAGAGTAACAACACTAAAGCAGTTATGGTATTTGGAATAGTTTGACCATTCTGTGGACCATTATATTGTTATAGGTTAATTACAATCAGATGCATTAAACTATTATTATTATTTTTTATTATGAGCTAACGTGGAAATGTGCGTGGCTTTCCAGTCTGCAAAACCGAGCAGAGAACTTGCGTACGACAGGGTATGAGCTACTGTGGAAATGTGCGTGGCTTTACACCAAGTTTAGGTTTTATACATCACGATTTGAACGTGGAAATGTTCTTATGCAACATTTTTGCTCGTACGCACTGTTTATACATGAGGCCCCTGGTGTTAAAGAACTATTATTTGCGGTCTTTCTGTTCATGCGCTAATATGTTGTTTTCTAATATTAATTGCCATGAACCATATAATTAAGATTTTAATTAAGCAGGTAAGTTGTTACCAACATTTAAGCTACTAATCACTAATGTAAGTTAACAGTGGGTGAATTTAATCACACACCAATTACAATCTACATTGAAATAACTACATTTAAAGGTAGAATCCAAAATTATTATCAATATTCCATCCATCCATTTTCTGAACCAGGTTATTCATTAGCTGCGGGAGTCCAACTTGTGGAAACTGGGAATAAAACAGGAATCAACCTTGGATGTAAAGTCAGTTCCTCATAAAGCACACTTGCTCATATTGTGCCAAATAAGAATAGTTAATGAACTCAACTAGATAATAGAGTACCCAAAGAAAAGCCACACAACCGTGCGGAAAATATGACAATTCCATATGGACAATGGTTTTATTGGGATTTTATTGGGATAACTGTTTTTGCAAGGCAACAGTACTCTCCACAGTACTGTAAGTATTGTAAAATTGAAATTGCAACTTCAGTACTTCAATGCTCTTCTTCTTCTTCTTTCAGCTGCTTCCGTTACGGGTCGCCACATCTTCTTCCACATCTTTCTGTCCTCTGTATCTAGTTCGGTTACACCCATCACCTGCATGTCCTCTCTCACCACATCAATAAACCTTCTCTTAGGCCTTCCTCTTTTTCTGTTGCCTGGCAGCTCAGTCCTTAGCATCCTTCTCCCAATATATCCAGCATCTCTCCTCTGCACATGTCCAAACCAACGCAATCTCGCCTCTCTGACTTTGTCTCCCAACCATCCAACTTGAGCTGACCCTCTGATGTACTCATTTCTAATCCTATCCATCCTCGTCACACCCAGTGCAAATCTTAGCATCTTTAACTCTGCCACCTCCAGCTCTGTCTCCTGCTTACTGGTCAGTGCCACCATCTCCAACCTATATAACATAGCTGGTCTCACTACCATCCTGTAGACCTTCCATTTCACTCTTGCTGATATCCGTCTGTCACAAATTACTCCTGACACTCTTCTCCACCCATTCCACCCTGCCTGCACTCTCTTTTTCACCTCTCTTCCACAATCCCCATTACTCTGTACTGTTGATCCCAAGTATTTAAACTCATCCACCTTCACCAACTCTACTCCTTGCTTCAGTACTTCAATGCTATTTAACAAAATGTATTTCTTCCATTCTATGAGTCCCATGTTAATTAAATATGACTATATGTTTCATATTTTCATCTCAGGTAATTAATGTATCAGTACGTGCAGATCAATTTTATCATTCTCCTTTCAGCACACAAAAAATGTCTCATGTGACCTATTACAATGAGTTTTTCTGCAAATTACTTTGTTATCTAAGAATTTATAAGGAAGTGGTTTCAATAAAATTAGGAAGTATGATACATCTGTTGACTTATTACAGATTCTGATACCAAAATTTATATTTTCTCCACTGAAAGAATTGTTTGGCTTGTTACATATACAGTATTTGCATTTCAATGCTCCTACGAATTCATCAGTGTTCAATATGCATTTTCTGTTTATATATACCTTTTTGGATACAGTATTTATCATAATAACAATATTTTTTTATTTAGATCTCTTGGAAAGGGAACTAGCAAGTGCCACACAGAATAAGGCTTTGTTGTCTGTTTGTACCCTTGAGGTATCAAGGAGCAATAATCTGTAGTGGTCTAAGAATTCCACCAATTTATATCTTTGAGGGGGTGTTTATTGTGTGAAAGAACCGATTAAAATGTTTTTGCAGCACAGGAAGAGGAATAGGAAGCGCAATGTTTGGATTCAACATCAGCAGGGAGGACTCAGGAGGTGCAAAGGAGGCAACACTAAAAGTCATGTTAGAGCTGTCTCTATATGCTACTTACAAAGCACAATTAATACACTTGGAAATATTGTGGTTTGAGATTTTATTCCATTTCATGTCTATTTTGTCACTTGTTTTGTTTTGTGTGTTGCAATACAATGGTTGTATATATGTAAATAAAAGCAACAACATTTTCATATAACGTATTTTCATTTAGAAAGTGTACCTCAAGGTATGCTACAGAAAGATAAAAAAATGACAAAGAAATTTTAAATGAAAAATAAAACTAATGCATAAATATATACAAACTCATACAATACATATAAACAAATATAAAGATGGAAGAGTACCTTGTGAAGTCTAATAGCTGTGTCTTACAATAAACTAAACAATACCTTTTCACTGGGTTTATGTACGTGGGAATGGGCAATTTTTGGGCATAGGGTTGGTCACACATCACATTCATTATACATACGTTGCTGTCCTAAGGGCCTGTAGTGTTCGGTCAGATTGCCCCTGTGTCAAAGCACACATTCAGGGTATGTTGAATTTAGATTTAAGTTTTCAGTTATTTCTATACATTTATTAACAATGACTCCACCCATCTTTAGGCTATAAAATCCAGGTTTCCCTAGATGTAGCTATCCTCATAGTGGCCTTGGACTGTGTTGATGATTTGAATATTCAAAGGCCAGGCATAAACTCCACTGTTTAGGGTGGTCCAAATCTAATTATGCAATTTTCGTTACGCTATAACAACGTGCAATGCAGGATGTTGGAGGAATTTGGACCACCTGCAGTGCATAGGAACACGATCTCCCAAATCAACGAAATGTTTCACCGGACTGGTAGCGCCAATCACCAGAAATTGTACAGTTTTCCTGCATTGCATTAAGAGTTGCATAATTAGATCTGGATCACCCTGTAGAATTTCAAAGAGGGGATGGACAGCCAGTTGGCTGAGGTCTCCAGGACTGTGTCCGTGTCTGACTTAATCTTTGACTTTCTCTGTTTTAACAGACCGTGGACCCTAGAGGTTCACTCTTTTTAAGCATGTTGCCAGTTGGGTTTTTTGTTTACCTGTCCGTCATTTTCATCTGGCCATAGTTCAACAATTAATGGACAAATATCGGTGGGCTTCGTTTAAGTTGCTTTCAAGCTTTCCTTTTTCCTGTCTGTTTAACAAATCCGTGTCTTTATGTGTACTCATTGTGTAATTTGTAATTTGTTAACTTTGTATTTTCATTTTGCCTGAAAACTCGTCACTTGTTACTCAGTGAAGAGTGCTGAACAAATATAAACACAATAAATATTTGTGAATTTCATCAAAGCAGATTACCTGTCATCATTTCTTGATCCATTTGTTAACTATTTTAAAAGTTCGTGATTCAGATTCCAGTGAGTATTCATTTAGTATGGCTGCGTTGGAATTTTCTCCTAAAGTCTGTTTGTAAAGTTGCAACCCAAGCTTGAAATCAAACTTGCCATGTCTTTCTTTCATATTAAACGTTCATAACCCTATTTTGTGCTTATTGTGCTGCTGCTCATGTTAGTATATGATTTCATTCTACGCTTGTGTGCTATCAATTTATGTCAACTTATGTAGGTTCTTCAACACTTCTTTCCATGTAGAATGAGCGTATAGTTACTTTGATTGCTTATTTGCTTTGTAAAACACCTTGTGATGGGGTGTTTTGTGAAGGGTGGTTTACTGACGGATTCTTCTTGTGGAGTACAACTGTCATCTGCTCCAGTTTAGGCTATTTTCATTTCTGTACCAGTTGTTTCATCTTGGGTGTTGCATATTTATTTCAGTTCTTTATAGATTTTCTATCTTTTGAATATACTGATATTGTTACATATTGCTGTGTAAACATTTCTAGCATTTATTCCTTTTATCAGCCTATGTATTTTCTTTTATCCAGTTTAACAATATATTATGGACATATATTATGTCCATGTTAAATTGAAGTTAGCTGAAATCTCTTTTTAACTAATTATATGAATTTTATTTGTATGACTGCAAATTCTCACCATAAATCGATCACATTCTTAAAAGTAAAGAATGTAAGATAAAGTTTCACAAAATTTTAAAGATTTTACAGAAAACCAAAATTCATCCAAGCTGAGTAAAACAGTTTCATATCGATTGCTGGTGGGCAGCAGCAGCAGCAACATGGGAATAGTTGTGCCTCTCTGTAAGTAGAAACGGAAAAATAACTTCTTGAGGTAGAAATTTTCTTACTGAAAGAGGAAAAGCCTTTCCACTCTTATTTGCAAAATAGCTCCAGTAATCATTAAATACGCATGCATTTGCTGAATTACCTGAAATCTATTGTACATCACTGACAAGCTAGGATGGAAGGATGTTAATAATGATAAGCAAAAATCATCAGTATAACAATTTTGGTTTCAGTACTGCTTATCAGAGACAAAGGAAAGACAAGCTGTCAGTTGTCTTTGAAATGCTTTCGTCAAAAACTGAAGAAGAACAGAATGCTTGATTAGACTGTCTGAGTAAAGGCTGTCAGGTATTGTCGGAGACGCTTTGCAGCACTTAACACTCTTGAAGATGAAGAGATTTACAGCTTTGCAGAGCCGTGCCTGCTCCATTCTCCCATATCTTTGCAAACCATACGTGACAGGCCTAAAAAAGCATCATTTGTATGTATTTGAGTTAATTAATGCTTTTACTTTTGTTTAGCCACCAAATTTAACATCTTTTCAGCTGTAAGCATTTAAATAATTACTACAATGTTTCAAGAGACAAATCATTCCAGCACCTCTATGTAACCTCAATTAAATGCATTAATTGACTTAAAAAGTAAAAGTAAGAACAATTGTCCTGACTGAAAAGGGGTGTAGATTATAATGAGAACTATCACATTCATCTAACAAAATCAAATTATATAAAGTAAAAA
Organism: Polypterus senegalus; assembly: GCF_016835505.1. Lineage (NCBI taxonomy): Eukaryota > Metazoa > Chordata > Cladistia > Polypteriformes > Polypteridae > Polypterus > Polypterus senegalus. The sequence goes on along the minus strand of NC_053156.1, from coordinate 245,375,445 downwards.
TCATTACAATTTTGGTGGTTTAAGACCACGTCAAAACAAGCAAAAGCAGTCTTAAGTGTTTGTGTTCAGTTTAATTCAATTAGTTTTTATAAACCCCTTATAAGCCAAGCATGCTATACCCTTATTACACTTATGACTTAGTCAAAATGAAACAAAACATCATCTACAAAAACATATTAATCAAATATACATCAACATACTTAATTAAAGTATTAGCTATATACAAGAAATGTAATAATCTGAAACAAGTACAATAAAAAAATAAAACCTACCTTTCTTGGATCATTCATCCACCTCAGAAGAATGCTTATGTGTACAATGCATATATTTATATCACCTTCGTCCTATTAGCCAAAAAAAAGAGATTACCATCAAATTATAGGTCTTATGTGTCTGCTAATATGATATTTGTAATATAATCTACAAAATCAAGTTAAATACAACCAGCTTTGGTGCTTAAGATACTCTTCTCTTCTCACTTTAGGAAAAAAGGCTATTTTAATTTCTTAGAAGTTAATTTGTCCAATTAGACTTTTTCCAAATAATTTCGCCAATTTTTAAACTGTGCTACCTTTTTAAATCCAAAGATTTCAAGGTAAGGCTCTGAGAGTGGTGACATGTTTCATGTTGGTCCAATATGTAAGTAGGAGTTTTCACTGTACACTTAACAATATAATACTGTTGAATTTGAAAAATGGAAAGACATGTAAAGCTTACACTTGGCAGTGAATAATAGAAAAGAGTTGAGTTGGTTTTGCTGCAAATTTGAACATGTAAGTGGAGCTGCTGAAGGATCAAGAGACATAACTGAAGAAGAGAAAGACAGCAATATCAAATATGGCAAAAAGAGCAACATAAAAGCTATGTACTCCATCAACACAAAACTAGCAAAAAAGAGAAAACAGGTCTCTAAATGAAAAAAGAAAATCTGACCCGGATTTCATTGAGTATAGCCTCAAAATAGGCTTCACCCTAGGCAGCCTGGTCACATAATTAAAATAAAGGCTTTTAGGCCTGCAGACAGCCAAAATTGGGCTTGGGCTTTTAAAGTTAAAATACTCCAAATACATAAAATGTCCTTTAAGGGAGAGATAACTAAAAACCTTTGGCTTGAGATGACAAATGTGAATGAATAAAAAGCTCACAAAACAGCCATATAATGTACCAAAAATAGAAAAATAAAGCAAAAAGGGGTTTGCCTAAAAAGACAACCCAAGGCTAACAAACCCAAATCAGCAATCCAGTAATCTGAATCCAAAGATAAAGCATAATAAAATCTAAGAAAATAATTAAAATTATAATCCACAAATCACAGCTATTAACAACACTCTCCCAGGCCTTGCCCTCAAGTAGAATATAAACATTTTAGTGCTGAGGGTGAGCCTAAGTAGTGATGTCACAGTGGATCCCACCCACAGAGACACAGGCAAACACTACAAAGGCATTAAGTAATAACTAAACATAATTATATTAACAAACATTAAATAGTAACCAAAACCACATGAAAAGTAATAATTTAAAGACAACAGACACAACCATAAAAAGAGATTACAAACCTTGGCTAAAACATTAAAAAAAACATTGCATAAGCCAAAAGTAAAGCATCTGAAACACATATCAGGCAAACCAGGGTTAGAAAGACTTAACAAAAAGTGACTGATTATTCAATGTTTATTAAAACATAAAATCTGAATAGTCTATGATTTTACTCAGTGATGGAATATGAATCCAGTGTCAGTACCATTTTTATAATACTATTGCCGAAGATAGCCTTATGTGATTTGTAATTACAGCTTCCCAGCAATGGCAAAAAGTAAGATATTTTATCATTTATTTCTGTAACATTTACAACGTACAATGTGTATGGAAATGTTTCTTGTAAATCTACAATACTCCCTGTACTTTTTTGAATTTTTTCTCTGATACTTACAAATTTCTACTACCTTAGCTTTTTTTAGCAGAGTAAGACATTACTTAGCACTGTGTTAGTAGGTGCTTTTTGTAGGTTGTTTTTGGTTGTGTTATATTGACGTTTTTTTTTGTTCTTTTCTTTTCTATCCTGGTGCTGACTATTGCTTGCTGATGACATTATCAAAATCACAAAGTGAAGTGCCTTTGTTCCTGTGTCACGAATGTTCTTGTGCATGTCAGCATGTGATGTCATGGAACCTTCTTACATTACTGCATCTGACAATCTCTGAAAGAGAGAGAATGCAGTCTTTCTTTGTTTAAGGGAAAATCCAAAAAGGTTATCAAACTGGCAGATTCACTAAAAGAACAAATGCACAACGTGAATGGGCATATCAAATCATGTGTCATTAAACAGGAAAAAGATTCAAAAGTTTTGTTTAGCACAAAAATGCACAGGAAGAATCTTAACTTTTAAAAAACAAAACGTTGACAGCAAACAAGCTGCAAGCCAATCTTATACAATATGGATGTCATGATGTGACACGGCTCACCATGCATGAGGCTTAATAACATTCAGCACTGTGGTATCAGCTCTTAGTAAAAGATGGAAAAACATAAACAAAAACAAGCAAAATAATTACTTAAATTGAGACACATGCCTTTTGACAGCATTTGTTTTGAAAAATTGAATTTGTTTTTGACCTTATTAGGAAATCTATTTGTAAACTTACTTATTACTTAGTTTCTAAATTATAAATTGCAAATTAACATACTGTAATTTATGAATCTCTCACAACACATAGGTGTAGGCACAAGTGATTGACTGCTGGCAAGGTAACAACCCATAAGAAATTTGTATGTTTTTCAACAAGTGGTTTCTGTACACAATTTAGTTTTCTGCCACTTTGCAAAGATTTGTGTCTGGTATCTTAAACAGAAATAGTATAAGAAACTGAAAAGCAATCAAGTCTGAGTCAAGTTGGTTTTATGTGCGAATGTGTCAGATGAAAGACTAGTATCCTATCCAAGGTTCATTGTAGCAACTGACATTATACAATGGTTTAATTGATGGATGGATATACATATGTTGATTATGTAAGATTTACTGTTCTGGTACAAAGTGAATGATTTGCTGTTATTTTCACCCAGTGGATCTTATCATGGGAAAATTGCCAGTGTTGCTTTTAAAAAAATAAAACAGCTAATTACTCTAAAATGTATACATTTTTAACACAGAAAAATACCCACTGCATTGCACACTTGAGAAAAAAATGATATTTGGTATGTGTAGAACAAACGTCTGTGACACATGAAAATGTTCTGCATATGCCCACAGTCAGCTACTATGTACTGATGACAGTGGTGATCAATTAATCCATTAGAACATCTCATGGGATTGCTGCATGTAACCGTACAGTTTTACAGCTATGTTCTGGTCTAGAAACACTGTAAAAATGTGGGTTAAAATTTGGTTCTACCATCAATTACATAGGTATTTAGTTATTCTACCTGAAAGTTATTCTACCTAAAGAGTAAACTGCTTTACAAGCTTTACAAATTAATAATTACATAATGAGAACATGTAAAGACATAAATTTGTTTAAATAGACAAACATAGTACGTTAAAACTGATTAACATAAATGGAGCCCAACAATTATCTGTCCATTGATTAATTATTGAACTATGGCCAGTTGACAATGGAGGAGAGGAAAACAAAATGTCCAATCAGCAGCATCCCTGGAGAAAAAAAAAACCTCTGGGGGTCCACGGTCAGTAATGACAGACAAAGTCAAATACAACAGTCCTAGACCAATAAAAGGATTGGCACTTCCAGTGACAAATGGATTTTATAGCATAACAATGGGTAAAGATATTATAAACAAACATATGGAAATACTGGCATACTAGTTGTCTAAATTCAGTATAGAGAAAACATTCCTTTTGTTTGCTGCTGAGTTTGAATATGTGTTTGACATTTATTTTTTTATTAAAAAGATATGTGATAACTTTTAACATATAGCTGGGACTTTACTGCGATTATGTCTTGAGAGCTGATCCTTAATAAAGAGCTCTCCAACATGTCCCTAAGGATCCAGAGAAACAGTCTGAATACTTTTAGATGCTTGAGAGACTTCCTTTTTGGCAAACGTAATTTATGGTGGCATTGCAAACCACTCAGCCAGATCACGACCTTACAATTCATCTGTTTGAGCTTTATTTAAATAAAATAAACTATTTGTAGACCTTATCAATTAACTTTTTTATTTTCAACAGATTCTTTAGCCCGAAATATGTACATCGCGGGTTAGGTCTCCGTCACCGCCGGGCTGCGGTTGAAAAGACCACCGGTGGCATCTGCTCAGGAATACGCCATCCTACTCACGGCCCTGGAAATAAAACTGTCAGTGTGCCAAACCTACAGTATGTGAAAATAAACTCCAGTCACGGCTCTGTGCAAAAAGAAACTTCATTAACTAATATTGCATTGTTTAATTCGAGATCTCCTAATGGCAAAGCATTGGTGCTGTCAGAATTCATCATTGACACCAAACTTGATATACTGTGTTTAACGGAGACTTGACAAAAAACAAACGAATTTACATCTCTCACGGAGGTGACACCTCTCAGATACACTTTCCTCACAGAGCCTTGCAGCTCAAGACAAGGCAGAGGAGTCACAGTAATTGTCAGAGGGGATTTACACATCAAAAGAATCCCAATTGATTGTCCACTGTCTTTCAAGTGTCTAGCTCTTAAAGTAATAACAGAATCGGGTCCTGTCTCTCTCACTGTTATTTATCGTCCTCCAATATACAATGCATCCTTCTTATCTGATCTGACTAAACTCGTAACCTACTTAAGCTCCTTTTCCCAGAGAGCTATCCTTCTTGGTGATTTCAACATCCATATTGACACCCCCACATCTAAACTGAGAAATTAATTCCTATCCTTACTGGACTGTTTTGACTTGACACAACATGTTGATTTCCCCACCCACTCTGGTGGTCATATATTGGATTTGATCTGTACTTCTGACTATCTGTTGCCAACATTTACAGCACTGATTTGGGACTCTCTGACCATAAAGCAGTACTTTTCACTGCCTCATTATCTCTCTCTGTAAACGACAAATTTCTTACAGAAACCTTAAAAATATCTGTCCCTCTGTTCTTTTTGGATCCATTTCTGATCTTTTACTGTCTTCACCTATTCCATCAACACTAGATAGTCTTGTTGACCACTATAACTCAGCCCTTCATTCAGCATTAGATAAAACAGCTTGTTTAAAACATTAGGAGGTTTCCTTTAAGCGTTCAGCTCCTTGGCATAACAGAATTGTGATCTATGAAAGCAGCTGGCCGGCTCCTTCAGAGAATGTCACGTAAGTCTGGTCTCATCGTGCACATCCAGGTTTTCTCTGACCACCAAAGCGCTTACAGAGAAGCACTAACTGCTGCTAAGAACAACCATTATGGCAGAATAATAGAAAATGGCCACAATAACCCAAGGGTTTTGTTCTCTGTAGTTAATAAACTACTCAAACCCGCATCTGGCCCTTTTACCTCTTCTACTGAAGTCTGTGAGAAATTCCTCCACTTTTTCCATAACAAAATTAAAGATCTAAATAATTCAACTTACATAAATGCATCATCTGTTTATATGTTTCCCTGTTCTCCCACTCCATCCAGCTCCTTCTCTAGGTTCTCACCAGTCACATCTGCTTTTGTTAATGACCTGCTTTGTAAGATGAGGCCGACTACTTGTGCACTGGACCCCATCCCCAGCACACTACTTAAATCCTGCCTTCATACAATAATCCCGACTATTACAACAATAGTAAACTCATCCCTTGACACTGGCTCTGTGCCGCTCACTTTTCAAACCGCTTCTGTAAGCCCAATGTTAAAAAAGTCTGGCCTTAATGCTGACAATTGTAACAATTTTCGGCCTATTTCCCACTTACCTTTTCTGTCAAAAGTTCTTGAGTGTGTTGTAGCTTCCCAACTCACCAACTACTTAACTTCTAATAATTTGATGGAACCCTTTCAGTCTGGTTTCTAAGCACAGCACAGCTGTGAAACTGCTCTGCTACGGTTAATCAATGACTTGCTTATGGCAGCAGACTCTGGACAAACCAGCATATTAATTCTATTAGACCACAGTGAAGCATTTGACACTGTCAGACATGACATTCTACTGTCCAGGATGGAGAACATACTGGGTATCTCTGGCACTGCCCTCCATTGGTTCAGGTCCTATCTGACTGATAGGCAAAAGTTTCTTAGTCTTGGCAACAACAGGCCCAGCTCAGCGCCAGTCACACAAGGAGTTCCTCAGGGCTCTGTCCTCGACCCTCTTTTCTTCTGTATTTATGTGCTTCTCCTTAGCCATAATATTCATAGCTTTGGACTGAGTCATCATTTTTATGCAAATGATACTCAACTCTATTTCAATGTTAAAAGTGGAGCTTCATCAGAGCTTTCTCAGCTCACAACCTGCCTCAGTGAAATTAATACCTGGATGGAGTAGAACTCTTTAAAATTAAACTGCAACAAAACTGAACTCCTGTAAATTGGGACTAAAGTGCAATTTAATAAAACAAGCTCTTTCCCAGTCCATCTTGGCAGTGACCTCATCAGACCTGCCTCCACTGCAAATAATCTTATTCCGCTCACATAAATCACATTAAGAAACTTTCTTACTTTCACCTCCGTAACATATCCCGTGTTCGTCCATTCCTCTCCTTTTCTAATGTTGAGAAACTTGTCCATGCTTTTATCACATCCCGCATCGATTATTGTAATTCCCTACTGGCAGGTGCCCCTTCTAAACTTATATCAGAGCTCCAATTTATTCAAAACTCGGCTGCAACAGTCCTTACTCGAACCAGCAGCAGCGAGCACATCACACCTATCCTGCTCCCCCTTCACTGGCTCCCTGTGTTTTACAGAATCGAATATAAAATCCTACTAATAACTTACAAAGCCTTAAACGACCTTGCACCAGACTACATCAGTGAACTTCTCCATCACTATGTGCCTGCCCGCCCACTAAGGTCCTCTGATTCTGGCAATCTTGTTGTACCCCACACTAATCTACACTCCATGGGTGACAGGGCCTTCAGTTGTATAGCACCCAGACTCTGGAATGACCTACCAAAATGAATCACGTCAGCTGACTCCATGAATTCTTTTAAAAAACAACTCAAAGCTCATCTGTTCAGGAAGACCTTTAGCTCTACTTGACTTTATTATCCGTCTCTCAATCTATGTCAAGATGTTCATGTAACCTGTGTGTGTGTGCTAGACCATCAATTATGTTGTCTGTTAGGTTTTTTTCTGAATTTACTATCTTACTCTTCTTTATTTATTTTTCTTGTTTAGTAAAATGCTGCATGCCCTACCATTCTTTCTTAAACTCTGTAAAGCGCCTTGAGCATAGGAAAGGCACTATATAAATAAAATGTATTATTATTATTATTATTCACGTAAATTAAAGTGTCTCCTGCCCATACAAATTTCAAAAATATTTTATAGTATGTAATGTCAGAAGATATTCCTTGAAATAGTGCTGTTTCTGAATACCATCCATTGTAGCAAAGAAATTATTACTAATATTTATTACATAGCCCAGGAAGGATTTACAATACTTATAAAGAATTCCTGCGTGATCCAATGTGTCAACATGTCATAACTAAGCTGAATGCAGCATGTCCTTATCTGAGCAAGTGCAACCAGTAGCCAAAAATGTTTAGCTCCTTTTTTTGGAGATGCTCATAGTTAAATATGTATTTAAATAGTAGTATTTGTGTGCATGCCAGCTGTTAAATGCATTTGATCCATGATAGACACAAGAGCTTACACATCAATACTCAGTGTGTGCTGCAACTCTTATTATAATCCTTGTGTACAGCCTCTATGGTACACTATCCGTCTCTCCTGATATTAGAACTGGCATGGGGAAGATCATAAGTCTCATTTCTCACTTTTCATTTGAATACCTCGCTAGAACATTCCTTTAAAAATATCCCACCATATGTACAAGGGATAACAGAAAGTTCCACAAAGTAACAGTATGTTCTCCCTGTAGGTAAGTCTTTAAAATTTCGAGCACATATATTTTTGCAACTCTGTGTTTCATTTTGCAGAATAGGTAGATGCCAATTTTTTGCTTTCTTTGCAGGAATCCTAGCCGCTTAAGAAGAAAACCCTAAAGCTACAAACACCTGGTGTCTTACCAAAGTATATTATTATATAAACACTGTATAACTGGCTGTATGCTACAGAAATGGTGATATGGAACACTGTAACCTAGCCTCACATAACCACATTTCCACATGCTCTACTGATGGTGTTTTATTTCAGGATGCCCAAGGTGCTCTGATTGCCCCCAGCAGTAGCACATCTCTGAACGTTGACTGTCTTAGCAGCAGGTGAATGAAAATGGCTGACTTGATTACTGGAGTTCCTGTGGAGCTCCTGGCTAGCCTAGCAGCTTCTTCCCTTTCCCATCAATAAATTATTTACAGAATCTTGCAGTGCCTTAGAGTGTGTTTTAAACAATTCTTATATGCATAAAACTTGGATTACTTGCACCATTTTCTTGCACACAAATATTTTAACTCCCTAGAATAAAAGAGTATACTTTCTATTAAGAAACTTCTGCAGGAAAGCACCCCAACATTAACCTTTATTCATTTGTTAACAACATAGATTACTCGTCCATATTCACTTGGCCTTAAACACCTTTATGTACTTCAGCAATGGAAAAAGAGTAAACACTGGATCACCCAAATGGGATAATTGTGCACTTTCGTTATTGAATTTTTCTTGTGAATTAAGTCACGCAACAACACAGGCTTTTCCATTAAATGTCATCATAAGCCACTTCAATGGCTTGTTTTAAAAGCATCATCAGAGTAATTCGATTAACAAATTCAATTTGTAAATTACTTGCAGCTAAAGCTGCCGTTGCACTACTTCAACTCCCGTACAATCAAGCAGATTTTAAAATAAATTTGCAACTACTGAATGGGCCATCTGCAGTGGGCTGGCGCCCTGCCTGGGGTTTGTTTCCTGCCTTGCGCTCTGTGTTGGCTGGGATTGGCTCCAGCGGACCCCCATGACCCTGTAGTTAGGATATAGCAGGTTGGATAATGGATGGATGAATAGGCCACATTAATAATAATTGTATTGTATTATGCTTCAATTAATTAAAGTCGAAAATGTGTACCTACTTGATATAGAACATTAAATCTATGCATTTAAAATCGTAAATAGGTATACAAGAAATATAACCAAGACTATTGATAGCTGCTTTGTGTGCCATGACAGGTACTATTATTTCTTTTTATTAACAGCATGGGTCAGCCACCCTTAAAGGGAGCTATTCTAATCATAGGAGATGTATATCAGTTCACTCCTTCATTCTCATATTAGGGTTTGATTGTTCTACAGTATGTACACATGAAAGCAACCGTGAACTTGATATGTACAATGCTGCACCATGTGTTCCTGCATCCATTGCATTCAGTTTAGTTTATGGTTTGCATCCATGTTTTTGTTGGATGTTCTAAAAGATAGTCAAAAGGGAAACTGTCAAATTCTTAAATTAAACTATAGGTGAACCTTTGGAATATAAATTGCTGAAATATTCTAATTTCGAGATTTTGTTTTTAGGTTTCTGTTGGATTCTGTTTATCTAGCTGTCTCTCTCCTAGCAGAAGCTCTGTTTCCCTTTAAGCTAGCTTTGTTTCTCTAATTTATATCAGATTTGAATTGGATTCTACTGTTTATTGGTGTCTTGGTGTGTGTTGACTGTTCTACTTCTGAAAGGCTGTCTATGATTCGTTGAATTATGGCTCGCTTTTTTGGTGTTTTTAATTTTTTGTAAACTTTGTCATTTTGTAATGCTACTCTGATCCCTTGTTTATTCTTATGTTAAATTTAATTAAACTAATTTCCAAATTCATTTACTCACTAATTTGCAAATTAGGGCCTTCAGGCGTGACCAAAACAGCCACGTGTAGACTGTCTGATTACCTCAGTTCTTTGGTTTTGATGTTCGGCTTCTTTTTTGTGCTTCACTCCAATTCCTTTTAATTCTGTCAGTTTTATTGGAGCATTTTAATAGTGTTATGTATCAGTTATGTATTTGCCCAGAATAGGCCTCATCCCAAATGGCTTAACCTGAACAAGTTAACCTGTTTGTGGTCTATACAAACATGATAGAGGTTAGCTCTTAAAAATACACAATAAATGTCCCACAAACTCTTAGGAAAGGGAAAGGAAACTGTAAATATCTTTGACTGACAGAGACATTGCATCTAATAATCTTTATAAATCAAAATGTTTATTAAAAATAAAAATGAATAAAAATACTCACAGAGCAAAAATGAGGCAAAAAGGAGTTGCCTAAGCAGGCAATCCACAGCAAACAAGTTCCAATGCACAGTCTGAGAGAATAATGCAAGAAAGAGAGCAAGAATAATAAAAAAAACAGTAACTCTAAACAGAAAACAATACCCACATAGCCTCTTCACTTCTTTATAGTGAGTCACTGACCTAAACAGCCAGAGGGAGGGCTCATGAGTGGTGACATCAGGGTGGCCCTGCCTCCTGTGGTTGCACGCACAAAACACAAGGGACACACTGTAGAAGAACTTAAATAAAGGAAAACCTTCATCTGAAATAAATGAAATAAAGAAGCTGTAAGAATTTCAGCACAGCATCCTATTGACCACCAAAATGAAGATAGACAAACAGAAAATATCATGTAAAAGCTAGAAATCGCATGATTTGGCATGATGCATACACAGAGAAGTCTAAACAAAGTGTATATAGGATTTCACGATAGTCATGGATAAAAGCAAATAAGAGACAAGCAATGCAGAGAAATCAAGAGTGTTTGTAGTAACTAGAATTAGTTTTTCCTGGATAGTGATAAAGGAACAGAAAGAGAATTGAAAACAATGTTAGGAAACAAAAAAGAGAGGGACTGAGAAATAACCTAAAAAAAACCCCAAACTCGTCAGTGGTTATGGGAACATCACATATTTTAAACATTCATCCATCCATTATCCAACCCGCTATATCCTAACACAGGGTCACGGGGGGTCTGCTGGAGCCAACCCCAGCCAGCACAGGGCACAAGGCAGGAAACAAACCCCGGGCAGGGCGCCATCCCACCGCAGGGCATACATAAAAACACACACTAGGGACAATTTAGGATCGCCAATGCACCCAACCTGCATGTCTTTGGACTGTGGGAGGAAACCGGAGTACACGGAGGAAACCCACGCAGACACAGGGAGAACATGCAAACCCCACACATGGAAGCGAACCCGGCTCTCCTAACTTGCAAGACAGCAGTGCTACCCACTGCGCCACCATGCCGCCCTATTTTAAACATATTTTAAACAATCATTTCAAAATCACAGGTGGCAGCACAGCTCTTTGATCAGATAGTGATTGTGCAAAATGCCACCACTGAAAGTCAGAAAACAAAACAGAAATAAGTAGAGGTTAATAGTAATTGCAGGTCTAAGAAGTACATTGTAAGGGATGAGTCAGCCATAGTATGAGCTGGTACTCCATCTTCAGTAGCTGTGGTGCCTATAAAATGGCAAGCCTGCAATATTGCAAACAGAATTCCATCTAGTGTGGCAAAGGTGAGCAGTCCTTTTAAGGATAGTGAGCCACCTAAAAGAGCCATGTAAACAGAAGAGAATCCATTCTGGCACTTGGTGCTGGTGATACTTTAGTGTCAGAAGTGGGACAATGATAAGATTTACTGTCCAGTTTAGGAACGTGCAGTGTACAGTGGAGATTGCAGTAGACCTGGTGAGCTGCTTGGCTATTCTGAGGAGTAGCTGGAGAGTTTTTAGGATGAAATCTGGTTTCTGTAGTGCCATTTGTAACATCAGTACAGGAAAGGCATCTGAGAGACTGCTACCTCAGCAGACGGAGAAGCATTGGTGGAGTTGCATAGGTCCATTGGTGTGGATGCGTGGAAAAGTGTGGCAGTTCGAGTTGCTACTGACCCCGGAGGCCATGTAAAGCAGAGCTGATGGTAAAATTACACAAGCAAAAGAAGTGGGCTGATTACACAGATGTTAAAGCACAGCAGTTGAGGGAGTCTCAAAGCTGACATTCAGAACTGAAATGCTGTGTGCAGTGTCAGTTCAGTGAAGGAAATCAGCCAAGAGGCCAGAAGATTAGCAGCTCCATGTGAAAGGGTTCAAATGCTCCTTTTAATGAACAGAACACCGCACAGAAGTGCAGTGTTTAACACCTCTACTGCATTCATGACAGTTCAGCACTCAACATCCCCAAGTGTGCCATCTGACAATGCAGCAAAGTGCTCAAGACCGCTGTTGATATGCTTTTGTCACTGGTTGCACGGCCATGCCACAGCATAAATGAAAGCAACCCTTCCGTTTTGAATAGTTGTGAACTATTCCAAGAAATTTGGGAACAATGATTTCAATTACTCATCCCTTCTGAAATGCAAATAAGACTTTGAATCAATGTGCATCGAGGGTCTTCAGGTGCTATAATTAAGGAAAGCTGTGTGTCATCTGCATAACTATGGTAGTTCACCTTGTGTATTGAGATAATCTGGACTAATGGAAGCATGTAGTTTGAAAATAATAGTGGGCCCAGAATAAATCCCTGCAGTACACCATACGCAATATCATGGACAGCCAAACTACAATCACCACAGCTAACAAAGGATTTTATACCTGTTATAGAGGAATGAAAGCAGTTTAAGACATTACCAGAGAGACATACCCATTGGCAAAGATGATTAATGAAATCACCGCGGCCTACAGTGCGGCACTCAAGTCTAAGAGAACAAGAACAGATGCGTCACTTATGTAAGCATTAATTGGCAAGTCATGTACAATTTCTGTACTATGGTTTGGTTTAAAACACAAGTGAAATTTATAAACAGTAGAATGTGTATTCAAGCATTACCCAGTACTACCCATTACACCACCCAACAAACAAACAACTAGTGCACACTTTTTATTTCATTGCCCTAATACTGTATAATACATTAACTAATTTTAGTATCTGTACATCTTATATGTGGTTAATATGACATTTGCAAAATTAAAACAGTAATTTCCTGTCTTCACACATAAGCATCCCCAGGAAATTTCCAGGAATCACTCAAGATTTAGACCAGGGAAATTTCAAGGTCATGTTCTTTTGTTCTCTAGGATTCTTCATTCTGGCTTTTTTTAACATATCTTCAATGTGGGAATTTACCGGTAATTCTTAGGTTAATCTACATAGATGAAAGGGACTTTTTTTCTTGGTGTTCTTTCCCATTGAGTGCGGCTAGTAAAGTCTACAAGATTTCTTGCTCCATGATTAATTGTGGCGACACTGGATGTCACTGCTTTAGATTGCTTATGTTCTTTTTATATGTTTATGTCAGAAAATAGATCTTTTAAATACTTACACCATCATTCAATATTTCCACCAGTGCATATTCACCAGTGCCACTCTTCTAGTTTTGTGGCACTGGTGAATATGTTTATGTTAGATGAATGCAAATGTAGCTTCTTTCCTCCTCATTATCTGCTTCGAAAGACCATCCATCCATTCATCCATTTTCTTAAATTATTGTTTAATTTAGTTGCTTTTTTAGTTACAAAGACAACAGGCTTTTTACTGGCATTTGCCCTCAATAAAGCTAGCAAACCCATTTAATACCTTCCACAACATTAATTTCACAAAACAAAACAAAACAATAAAGTTAACAACTTAGTGTATAAATTCATACAATGGATGTTATTTATCATGCCTTTAATACTGACTTTGATGTTACTATCAGGCAAGGTCCAATGATCTCATATATAAAACCTTGTTTTGATTCCATACTAAAGTTTTGCTTACCCTTGAAAGGCAACAATGGTGTACGCACACAAAAAATTGGATTTATAAAAGCAAACGTACATCATATGCCACACCAAATTCCTTTATAAATCTCACATCAACTTAAAGCTTAATCATGCATCAATAAGATTTTAGCTATCCCCATCATCTCCCACCAGTAAGCATATATGGCATAAAATCAACCTTTTTTAAATAGTCATTATGTATTCACCATATAAATGTAACCATGTTCCAGAGTGATATCTTTACTACAATCCACTACAAAACACAGAAAATTAAACTTCAGTGATTCTGAACTTAAAGTATCACTGACTAAAGTGGAAAACCACAAAAACATTCTTTTTGTTGGTCTCTCTGCTGTCTCTGTCACAAATGAAAGAAAAAAATAAGAGTGGGAGCAAGTGATAACAGCTGAGTGAAGAGAGCAGTACCAAAGTGCCGTCATGAAGTGCCCAGTCCTGTGCCAGTGCCATGGAACAGACACGAGTTGACTGATGAGATGCTGTAGAGACAAAAGGAAACAAAATGTAAATTGATGCAGGATGTATGTGAAGATCTGAGATATTAAGAGCATTCTTATTAAACTTGTGAAAAAAAATGTTGCAATATAATTTGTTTGCATTTGATGTGCAACATCCAAATGTCTTTGAATTGCCATTGCAATGATGATGAGTCTAAACAACACCATTTTCCTTTTAATGAGACAATGGTCTGTTATATCTCATGTCATGTGCAGGAGTGTCTTTCATTATATATCCTCTCTTGTGGTGTTTGTGGGTTGATAAGTGGTGTGAAGAGCTGGGTTCTATCACCAAAAAAGAAAGATTATACAATTTGTGCTGGGTGTTGTATGGCCACATTAGCTTTTTTAGGAGGATATAGTCAATAGCAAGCTACATAAAAAGTGAGTTTTCAGAGATCGTGATAATTTTTTTGGCTGTTGATGATGACTGGCTTATAAGCCAATTTAGGTTTCCTAAGGCATCCACTTGGAATTGTTTCCTGAACTGAAGCCTATATTAAAGAGACAACTATGCAGAAATAACATGATCCCTGTTTGTTACTGGATTTAACAACCATAGGGGATTTAGCGTAGGGTGATATTCAGTGTGAACTGTCTTACAGGTCATGAATCCCACAGTCATCCGTGTGCCATGTCCTGGTATGTGTATGGGATAATATAATTAAGCATCTTCACAGCCACATCTAATTTCCTTATGAACAGGGTGAAAAGGCCATGATAATAAGGCAATGTGCAGCTTTCTATGATTTTCCTAATGTAATCCATGCAATTGACCCCACACATGTTTTGATAAAGGAACCATCACAGAATGAATTTCCTTTTTTAACACAACAGAGTAGTCACCCATCTAATTGAGAAGACATGAGCATGCTTTTGCTAGATCTTGCCAATGCGTATGAGTCAATACCCCACAAACTGGTGGAGAATACACTGGACCAACATCATGTTCCTAGAAAGATCAAGAACATCATCATGAACTGCTACAGTAACTACTGACTGAGAATCACATCTGTAGCTACAACATCAGACTGGAATAGGGGATAATAAGTAGATGCACAATATCAGTAATTCTCTTCACCCTTGCCATAACCATGATAGTCATTGCAGCCGAGGTAGACTGCAGGGGTGCGCTGACCAAGTCCGGCATCCAGCAGCCCCGGATCAGAGCCTTTATGGTTGACAACTCTCACCACAGCATTGGTTCCTGGCAGAATGTAGATCCTACAGGGCCTGAAATAGCTCATCCAGGTCCCTGGTATTGAGCAATCCCATCCATCACCAAGAAGTCAGTGAAGAACTTGGGGTAGGTCTTCAACTATAGCATCAGGGATGCAGCTGCTATCCAAGGACCCTAAAGTGGCAGCAGTAAGGCATACAGGTAGAGACAGGCAGGAAGTGGAAAGCATAGGAAGAGGTGATGGCAGAGTCTTGGCTTAGACATAGGGCTCTGATGAGGACAGTGCCAACTGAGTGATTGGAGATGGGTCCTTCACATATCCTCAAAGGCAAGGGCGGGTGTGAGCTGGCGTTGAAGAGGAAAGATACAGTAAGATAATAGCTATGTTGCAGCATTGAGCATGGACAAGGTGGGAGATTGTGCTAGAGTAGATGATCTCTTGAACTAACATCTGGCAGGCAGAACCCCAGCGTATTAAACTCATGATTCAGGATGTCTACTATGTCTTGGCAAGCCCTGTATGAGAGATACCCTAGCATGCCATTTCCTCCCAGGAAGAGGATCACTGAAGCACATCTTTAGCAGCTGCTCTAAAGCCTTGGGGGAAGGTTGCTACTGGTGTGCTATGACCAGGTGCTGAAGAGAGTGACAGAGAGAATTGCTATGACTGTTACCACCAGCAAACAATGTGATCAGAAGAAGTAAATCTTCTTCGTTCTGCCCCGACTTTAGCTTAGTTAATAATCATTTGGCCACCTCAATGCCACATCAGACTGGTTGCTTCATGTTGACCTGGAAAGGCAGCAGACTTTTCTCAACCACATAGCAACAACTTCACAGAGACCGAATGTGGTCCTTTCTTCAGTGTCCTCAAAGAAGATCATCTACTTTCAACTGACAGTTTCCTTGTGGGATTGCATTGAGGAGATGAATGAGCAGAAGTCAGCCAGATACCATCAGCTTTTAGAGCTGTGTCAGAGGTAAGGCTGGAAGGCTCATTGCCAGCCCATTGAATTAGGGTCCAGGGGTTTTGCTGGCTGCTCACACTGCAGGGTTTACACCCTAATTGATATTGCTGGGGCTGGCAAGAAGAAAGCCATCAGGACAATCTCAGAGGCTGCTGGGACACAAGCCGGGGTCTGATCAACTCTGGCTAGGCGAGGGTATATGATTTTGGAAGGCCAGAAACAAATGATGACCCCATATAAAATCACTAATGAAGTGTCTCAGCTTATCCAGAGTCATTCAGTTACTAAACAACTAATATGTAATGCTCAAATGTGTTTGTTGAATGCGGCACGGTTCGACCCACCATTCCTTTATTTTATCAAACATAGTATGGAAAGCAGATTTCATGGTCATGTAATGTGATGGTTGGCTTCTTGGTAACTTGTCAGTTATTTTGTTCAATACACAACACACCCTTTTTATAGACAAAATAGATAGGCTTTTAACCCAATGCGCATGCATTAGACATTAATACCAACACTGAAGACAGTTATATTGACAGACCATATCAGTTAACTATTATAATTACTGTAGTTCAAGAACATCAAAAAACTATATGACTAATACATTTTTGAAATGCCCAGTGCAACAACATTGTTCTTTCACTTTATTGTCCTGCCACCTGAAGATCCTAAATTGGCAACACCAGTCAAATTTATGGATGGTCAAAACTTGCCATAATATTAAGCCAATTTTCACACCAACTATGTGTTTTACAAGTCCTGACTTTCACATAAGAAATGAGTTATGCACATTTCTGAGCGAAAGCA
The DNA here is from genome assembly GCF_016835505.1 of Polypterus senegalus. NCBI lineage: Eukaryota > Metazoa > Chordata > Cladistia > Polypteriformes > Polypteridae > Polypterus > Polypterus senegalus. The sequence goes on along the minus strand of NC_053156.1, from coordinate 245,358,146 downwards.
AGTGTTATACATGAGTTGCCAGGATTGGAGCATCTTGATTCTCTGAGCTCATCTAACTGGGGAGTTCAAAAGTAGCCAGCTATATATGTCACTAAAGACTGTGACATTATTTTCAAACATCCAGGAAAAAATTGCACACTAGCGTTTAAGCCATCTGCCAAAGCATCATGACCAGGAAGGAAATAGAGGCAAGCAGAGCCAGGCACAATCTGCAGCTGGGCCATTCAGAGGCGGACCAGCACATGTTCAGTCAATGTGGTATATCAAGTCAGGGAACAACTGAGCATTAGGAGCAAATGTTATCTGATCCAGCCAGACACTTAACCAATTTCATATCAGAAGGTATCTCAATTGTCTGATATCTATAATAAGCCATATATTTGATGACATCAAGGACCAGGCTGTAACGGTAATAGAAACTCACAGTTATATCAGAACACATTGAGGTCCAATTTTTTTATAATCATAAACAAGATGATCATTACAGTCACTTAAGAGACTGATATCCAGTTATTGCCACCCTCTATCTTAAACATGTTCTATCTATATTTTTACTGACTGTAATAAATTTGGGGGGTGGTGGCGGTGCAAGTAAGATCTTTGCCATTATTTCAGCATGCAGTGAAATGCATTCAGAATTTTCTGTGTGGGAAAATGGCTGAAATGGATCTCATTCTTGCAGCTTGTAGCCATAGGCAGAAACACACCCTGAAAAGATCAAAAACATTTTCATGAGTCCACTCACATGCACACCCACATAATTTAATAACTGACATCTTATCATATGTTTCATATATTATATTAAATATTTAGATAAGGAAGTACTTAAATAATGTCCAACTGTCTTGTTATGAAGGCTGAAGAAAGTGGACCTCCCCACTCTAGTCTTAACCATTTTTTAACAGAGGCACCCTTGAAAGTATACTCACTTACTATATAACCTCCTGGTTAGGAAACAGAAGAGTGGGTGAAGAACACAGATTAAACAGTATAGTGAGAACTGCAGAAAAGATCTTTGGTGCCTGGTTGCCATCTTTGCTGGCCAGATATAATCAATGTTGCATTTGCAGAGCTTCCAGCATAATCAGCGATACAGTTTGTATTTCCATTGATTAGATGTTGAGAAGGTGTAGGAGCATCCATGTGTGGTCCACAAGGTTATTAAACAGATTCTTCCCTCAGTAGCCTGACATTTAAAGTTCAATGTTTAGTGTCAATAGTTTTATGTGAAAGAGTATTTTATGCTTATATATATATTTGTTGTTTAGCACTTTTTTGCCATCTTTATATTCTATTTATCTGATGTTTAAGTGAAACATTATGTTGTTTTTATGTATGTAAATAAATAAAAATGACTATTAAAGGAAATCAAAACTAAACCATTTGACGGTGTGGTTTAGCTCTATAAGAGTATGCGGTGTGCTCAGCCTGGTATCCCAATTAACCACAGAGTGAAGCATACCTGCTCACAACTGCACCTATTAGAAGCCCTGCACGTGATTATTTATTTTATAAGTTGCCCTATGCCACAGGCCACTCATCACACATTCCCCTCCACAAGGCCCCAGAAGTGTATGAAGGCTACAACTTCCTCTCAACACAGTGCAACTGGTGACCCCTACATTGCACTAAAAACAATATAATAAAAGCACTAAAACAACCCTTCCTTAAACAAAACCCAAGCCCCCTTTGAAAAAACAGGACATTAAAAGAAACAAAAACTTAAAAAAGGTGATAAAACAATCAAGGAATAAATATAGTCCATTAAAAAGTAAAATTCTTAAAACATCGTCTTCCGGCTTAGATCCATGGGTTCACTGAAAACTGTCAGACACCTATCCCCCTTGCTGGTTTTCCTTCCACTCTTTGATCCTTACTGCACTGGCATGTCCCACTGCTGCCACCTAATGTGACAGTGCGGGTTGGTTCCACACGTGCATGAGGCACAGTTGGCCATGTACCCCAATTAACTGCAGAGCGAAGTGTGCGTATGCACACCCACACCCATTTTAGGCCATTTAATCGATTATTTATTTTAAAAATTGCCATATGATACGGACTACCCATCACAAATTAAGAAGTATGCCCACGAAGGAGCCATTTTATCCATTAAATCACCATACTACCTAAGAATGTAATTGGTCGTAGTTGCTTTCATCTAAAGCAGCTATTCATGTGCTGCTCCATGTCAAATTATATTGAAAACTCACTAGCAGTCAAGAAAAACTGCCGTGCCTTAGGGTTTCAGCATTGGGCAATAAGTTCAATGTTTTAGCAGGGTTAGTTTTTTGGTTTTGTTTTTAAGAAGCCACAAATTATTTTTATAAAAGGTTCTGCACTCTGGGGAAATCCCCACGACAGGAATTCATCACCAAACCCTGTCCACCTGCATGCTCACACGAAGATACACAGAAATTATCAGCACCACAAATTTAAATTGGTAACTGTTGTTTTTTATATGTGTAACACTTTTAATAACCTTTAAGGCAAAAAACACAATATGTTAACAGCTCTATACTCATAGTCTTCTTCTTCCTCTTCATCTTCTTCCCACTACTGTATATGGGGTCAGTATGGTTGATCGACCTTCTCTGTCCTGCACCTCCTTGCCAGTGAAGCCCTTTTCCTTCATATCTTCTTTTACTTTATTCATCCACCTCTGCTTTGGCTTCCCTACACTTTCTCTTCCCCTGTACCTCCATTCCCATCACTCTTTTGCCCACGTATTCATTGTCTCTCTTCATCACATTTTTTCTTTCTTTCTTTCTTGGATATCTCTCTCACTTTAGTTGTACCTCCTGATTTTCTCATTACTTATTCTGTCCTTTTTTGTAACTCCACACATCCATCTCAGCATTCTCGGTTCTGCCACATCCAGCTTCTTCTCCCGTGCTCCCTTTACTGCCCATGTCTGAGCTGCCAAGTGCCACCTATAAATAAAACATTAATATTTGCAACTCAGAATTTCTCTTTTCAGTTTTTTCCACTATGTCAGCATTTTCTTTGTTACTGTCTATTAATGAAGCTCTTTATACAAGACCTTTGAGGTCAAAGTTAGCAAACTTCTCTTTTCTAGTGTACTATGAAACTGACATTACTGTAAGTATTACCATTCTGAGGTGTCCTTGTGTATTTTCAATTACTTCTCACCTATTCTTCATATTAGTGTGTTGACTTAAAAACTATGATAGATTTCTAATGACCTGAATTTTGGGCAAATAAAATAGCACAGTGGTTAACAGTGTTGCTTCATAGCTCCAGAATCTTTGGTTTAAATCTTTTGTCTGTGAATAAGTTGCATGGAGTACCTGTGTCTATGTCAGATTTTGCAAAACACTTGCCTTACACAAAAATGTGCTATGGAAATAAATCTTGTTATTGTTGATATTTCTCCTGATACTACTCTGTAAAGTGTGGATTAAGTGAAACGGAAACGGTGGCTCCAAAATTTGAGTGTGTTCTTTGTGATCCTTCTGGGGCTAGTTCCAACCATGTGCCCAAGGTCCAGTCTGCAATGACCCCAGCCTACATTAACAGTTGGATATAATATTACTTTAAGGTGGAGCTCACTATGGATGAGAGGCATTACCTTTTTCATAGATTTTTCATTCACTACAAAGTGTGCACAATGCAGACATCTGCAAGTTTTAACTCACTTAACTAGTAAATTCAGGACTAATCTGTACTAAATCATATTTTCAGAATTGTCTATTAACTGCCTATATGCCACTATTACATAGCAGGAGATGACAACCTTATACAGGGCAGCAATGTTACAAACACAAACTACTAACTGGATACAGTACAAGAGCAAAAGACAGTTAAGTGTGTTATAAACAGAGCTGTCTGCACTTGTGGTTAATCATGTTTTTCTGCTCTTTTGTCTTCTAAGCTTGAGAACTTCAGTAGTGAAAGGTAGCAACTGCTAATGCCTTGGCCAGCCTGTGGGGCTAAAGCAGGCTGTTCCCCGCCACTGCTGTTGTAGATTTTGACCTTGACCACATTCAGTCCCTTAGGAGAGGTGAAGGATGAGTCGAGCAGGTGTTACAGGTTTTTTGCGGCTTGCAGTGTCCCGCCTGTGCCGCCCCCGCTTTGGCTGACTTGATTTCCCCAGAGGCTGCCCCGTCAGCGCGCGAACCTCAGAAGAAAGCGCTCCTAGACTGGAGGGCAATCACCTGTATGAGAAGTCAGCTCACAAATGAAGAAATGGAAATTCTCTGTGACACTGTAGAGCTCAGCAGATTTAGACAAATGACTTCAAGTGTGCCTGCCGCATGCTTTGGGCAGCAGGGCAGCCTGCTGGTTGTGTGGAGGAGGGGAAATCTTGAAACATGAGTCAAGCTATATAAAGCTCAGGGACTTTGGCAGCTGGACAAATGAGCTATACGTATACAAGTCATTTTGTGTAATTTGCTTGGATGATTAAATTTATTAACATGAAAGAATTTTCTAAACAAAAATGTTTTGCTGTTAGCATGAATGCCCTAGTCTTCAGGTACACATATCATTTATAAAGGAAGAAAGTATTTACATGGATTACACCTACTCGAAATCCATTTTCTCCTGACAGCAAAGCAATAGTTGTGAGTACATTTTCTGACATTCTTTGACATGTATCAAAAAAATCCTGCAGGCAGAGCCAAGAATCAGAATACAGCAAAATAAATAATAGAAATCAGCTTGAATAAGCAATATCAGGTTTTTATGTGAAGAAAAGTACAACTATCTTACATACACTTTCATAGACTTCAAAATGCATCCTTTTTTAGCATTTAAAGTAAGTGGACAATAGAAATGAAGAAGTTCTAAGGTTCCAAATGGAAAATGTCCTGTTTATTATAAAGAAGGCATCTGGGAGCGATAGTATTTGTGCAAGTCATATTGTCTTTTGCATGATATGAGACATGGGGATTTCCTTTCTCCTGCTAGTCATGTTAGAACTGAGACCTGACCACTACAGAGATTCCTTTAAATGACAGTCAGATGTAGGAGTCTCAATTGGGAGAGAGGTAGATGGATCTAATGGTAGGTTGTAGTTCTTCTTCCAGGTTGATAATACTGGAACTGGAAAGGAAGCACACAAACGTTTGGTTTCTCTAACTTGTTCTAGAGCTTTCTCCCTTATGTTTCCTTTGATTTAGTCCAGGTGGGATCAGATAATACCCTTGATACATGCTTATGTGGTTCAGGGTCTTGGATGAGCCCGTGCATGTACAGTTTCAGTGGTTTGGGGCATAAGATGAGAACCAAATCTGGACAGAAGGCCAAATATTAGTTTATAATTTCCATTCTTTTTATTTTTTGCACATGAATGACATACAAGTTTTGGTTCTGTTCACACAGAGAACCATAGACACGTGGAATAGATTACCAAGTAGAGCGTTAGACAATTGGACTTTGAAAAACTTTAGAACTCACCTTGATACTAATTGTTTTAATAGTTAAAAAACCAGTGGTCAGTTCCAAAATATATTCAAAATCAAATTTACATTGTTCCCAATCTCTTGAAAGAATAAAGGCTTTAGCTTTTCTTCTGCACTTTTTATCCTCTTTGAGAAGCTGCATCTTGTTGCCTCGGGTGACTGCTGACTGATGAGCCTTAGATGCCCAAAGGTTCCATTCTTCTCAGGATATCTTCAAGTGAGGGTGGCTTCTAATTGAGATGCCACTCCTGCAGCTAATTTTTAAAAATGGTGCACCAGGCTACATTCATATTTTGTATTACTGTCTTATATCTGTCACAGATCCAGAATATGAATGAATTATGAAATGTACTGTATGTTAGTTTATTAAATGCCATGTGGGAGTATTACGGGGAATTGTGGTATTGTGATCCCAACAACAAGATGATAATATAAGAGACTACAGGTTTTGGATGGGTAAGTCACACAGGGTGCCTCCATCATACCATCATAAATAACAAAGTATGATAAATGCCTAATCCTGATTAGTATTACCTATCATAAGTGAACATCTTCCAGTCCATGTTTTTGATCATTCAGTCCATTCATTTTTTTATTTATTTGTCAAAGTATGCTTTTCCTCCCACTGTGGAATTTGGTAGGACCACAGAGGAAATTCCTGGAAAGGGTTTTGAGAACTCTAGATGCCTAAGAGCCTGTTTAGTTTGTTTTTTCTGAGGACAGAGTCCAGCAGTGCAACTGATAGAATATAATCTGAAAGTCCTCAGTAGCTTCCAAGGAATTAAGACCGCCCAGGATGTTCAGTAATCAAAAAAGAGGACTGTTCCTTTTAGAGACTTGACTTCCTCCCAAGGAAATATCGAGGATGCAAAAAAAGGAAGTTCAGTTCTCTTATGTCTTTGACCAGAGACAGAGCTCCACTTGAGATCATTCTCCAGGTCACCATTACCTTTAAAAGAGGAATATGATTTTGCTCACAGGATACTTTTTGTCATGGAAAAGAAAAACATAGGTGTGTATCTGGACATTGCTTTAGAAAATAAATGGCTCCAGCAAGTCTGGATTGAAAAATGTATTGAAGAGATTCGGCAAGAACACATGAGTGGTGACACCAATTATAGGGAGCCTAACATTCTTATATGTTAAATTATGTCTCTTTACTGAGTTTTTGTGTAATAAAGAATTACAACACCACACTATAGGTGATGTAGTGGCTTAAAAGTGGCTCTTAAATGGTTTTCTTTCCTAATTGTAGAAATGATCTCGGTAGCAATAATTTGAATTAATTTCCCACTTCCAGTATTTCGTAGCTATATAAACAAGGTATTATAATGTGCACTTATTAAAATGTATCCACACACAACACTTAAGTTGTGTGTGGATTTATTAAAATCAATATTCAAACCCTCAGATTAAAAACTTGATAGTATATTAGCAGTATCAGAAGAATATTAATCCACTATTATATTTTCTGTTTTATTTTTTACAAAATGTCTTCATGTTGACTGAGATTTTTCTATAGGACAGGGGAAATATATTTTGTCATTTTGAATATCATGGAAAACTATTAAAGTTTTATTTCTTCCTTCCATAAAGTCACAGTAGTATAACTGCACCTTCAGGTCTAACAATGATCATCACAATCTTTGCACTTCTCTTAATGGAACAAGCTCTTCTAAATTGTATTATTACACACAACGATGCTTTGAGGAAGGTGAGTTGCATGTTATGTGGTCAACCCAAGCACTTAAGGCCATGTCACATCAGATGACTTTTCCAGTGATTGACAGTTGTAGTCATCATTTACATAATCTTAGTCAGTTAGAGCCTGCATGCGCCTGTGTCCTCCCGTTGCTTAGTCTGACTTACTCAGTGACACACTTCAACTAGTCAGCCTACGATTCAGCCGGGTTTGAGTTTATCTTTAGTCATAGGGGTGCTTGTGTGTGTGTGAGAGTTGACAACTGATGAATGTTCATTTGGAAGTACAATTCATGTACTAATATGTATTCATGCAGCAACAAGGACTAAGGTGCTTTGGACCTGACAAACAGAAGAGAAGCTTGCATGTCTAATGTCTTGGTGTTTTATGTACCACAAAAAAATGGAAAATAAGGACCAAGATTGTAGATAAAATCACCATAGATATTAACTCTTTGAGCAATGCTATCTCCATCGGGCAGCACGCTATTGACTGTCAGAAAAAGGGGCATGCAAGACTGCTGGTTGTCACTTAGGGGGCAATGTTAACATACCCAGTCATTTTTACTTGTGTAAATTGACCCAGCAACAAAATCAGCAACTGCAGTTGGCAAGTTAGATGTACCCTCTGACTAGGAGTGCCTTAATGTGACAATGACTTTAGTCTCAATTTATGAATTTTCTGAACACTAAAAATCCATTACAGTGGATCGTTTACAAGGCAGGAAACAAGCCTGGGTGAGGCAGAAACCCTTAACAGGGCAAACTGACTCACTGGCCCACATTTAGTCATGCCAAGGCACTAAGCAATATCATGCATGACTTTGGCATGTGGGAGGAAAACAAAGAACCCAGAGAAAACACACAGTGAAATGGGGAGACTGTGTAAAGTTCATAGTGAAAAAGAGCAGGTCAAGATTCAAATTCAGACAGTTTTAAGTGTGTGACGCAACAATTTTAGGGTGAGAAAGCAACAATTTAGTTATTCTTTTTATATTTTAGAACTTCAAAACCTCCCCAATTGGCTAACAAAATGACAATTTCAGCAATTTTGTAGGTTTTACACAGGTCAGAAAGCAGCCTGCTGCCAAGGTAATGAGCTTTGGCGTGTGACAAAACAATTCTGTTTATTTTTTACTTTACAAATGCAGTCACATGTCACTGGTTGGCAGCATATTCAAGTTGAAGCAAATGGAGCAATCACCAAAATTTATCAGTGTACAGAAAGAGTGCAATCTCTAGGTAGATAGATGACAGTCATCCATTCAAGAAATGTCCCATTGTGTAGATTTAGTGAATAATGTATTAAAATATAAAAACACCAGACACTTCAAGAGAAGCTTGTAAATAATCTATTGGCAGTAAATATATTTTTATGAACAGAAGGACATCACACTATGAAGTAGCTGGAGTGTGGCAAGAGCAGCATCAGCAGCTGACTCATTGACCAGCCGATCAAAGTCAAAGAGCTGGCTGATGACTGAACACCAAGCTACAGGAAAACTCCCTCAAACTTTAGCAAGATTAGTAAATGGTGATGAACTTGAGTACAACTGGAGTTCATTCATTATGTTAGAAAAGGCCTGTAAAAGTAACCGTTCAGTGGTCATGTCATGGGTGTATAGGGGGTGGCAGTAAACCCTAAAATAAATTAAATAGTTATGTCACTCCTACGCTCAACCTCTCCTCTTCTGTCTTCTCTTCCACAAGTGGCTAATCAGCTATAACACTTCTCTGAAGATCAAGATGATTACAGTATCTGAAACAACTATTTAGGGCAGCAACTTTTCCTGACACAGCATTTTTTTTTCTCAGTGCTGAAGTTTGATGCTCTTCATGATAGGTGAAATTTTGTCTTTTTTTTTTTTTACTTTGTCAACATACTTAGAATTTGAGTTCCCAACACCTGCGTAAAAAGAGCTTCAAATTAAGACAAGTATGTTTAAGGCATCAGTAAAGAGACATTATAAGTGACAGTTTAACAAAACGGCTAGAGTATGCCACAAACCACAAATATGTCTGAACTGGCCTTGCACTTCTTCAAAAGTGAACACCCATTTTCAAAAGGCATTTCAGTAATCCCTATTGTTTCTTTGTTTTTATGCATGATTGCCAACAGGTGTCCAGTAGAATGTGGATAGGTGAGCTACAGAAACGTTACAGTGTTTTCTGCTTAAAACATTGTCTTCAAAGTAACTTAGACAATGCAGTCCATACCCTACCCATTGAGCAGAATTGCACTAACAACGAAAACAGGTTTGACAGCTCAGCTGAATGTGTACAGTAGCAAGGAGGTGATACTGGGTGAACAACAAAGTACTGCTCATTTTTCTTTTCGGTTATAAATTCTCCTTAATTTAGCCCTAACCAGCATCTAAGTAGACTATAGTGGTGGGTGAAGTGGTCACTGTGTTTTGCAAAAAAGCACATGATCACTGAAAAATATGTTCTTTGTATTTAGCGGCTTAACTCTAGACCAAAATATACCCTCAAAACAGTTGGTAAAACACCCAAACATCCCATGCATGCTAATTTATCACCTTAAAATCAATACATATTGTATGAAGGCACCACTTCAACATCACCAAACAAGAGTCTCTAGGACAAGAGCAACATGGGAAATTCCAAAATCCAAGGCTCAGGTTTTCTCTCTCCAGCTCTGTCCAAGTGAGTCCAGATGTTGGATAGCTGGGTGATTTCCAACAAGACAGCATTCAGATGACAAATAAAAAGCTGCAACAGTTTATGGTTGGTGCACACTTTTTTATCTTCATATTTAAATAGTGTTTACTATGCAATTTCAAATACACCTCTTCTTGTCAATGCAGTTTTATGTCCTTCTTCCCACTCCCTGTAACCAGAAATTCTGGCAATTTCTAGGCCTTCACCTCTACTCCTCTCTTCAATTTTTTCTCTGAGTATTTACATTTGAGTTCCGCAGCTCATATAGTGTCTCATATGCTCATATGTACAAAATAAAATAATTACACAAAGTAATACAGTATGTGAATGTGAAATTAATATGTCAGTCAGTCAGTCATTATCCAACCCACTATATCCTAACACAGGGTCACGGGGGTCTGCTGGAGCCAATCCCAGCCAACACAGGGCATAAGGCAGGAACAAATCCTGGGCAGAGCACACACACACGCCAAGCACAATTTAGGATCGCCAGTCCACCTAACCTGCATGTCTTTGGACTGTGGGAGGAAACCAGAGCACCCGGAGGAAACCCACGCAGACATGCAAACTCCATGCAGGGAGGGCCCGGAAAGCGAACCCAGGTCTCCTTACTGCGAGGCAGCAGTGCTACCACTGCACCACCGTGCCACCTGAAATTTATATGTAAATATATAAATGTAAATCTATATATATTATAAAATATAAAATCAAATTTGTCTTCAAAACCATGTAAAGCAATTATCAGTGATGTACTGATTATTGATGATATTGGCAGACAAAAGGTATGAATTTATTTGCATGATGACACTTTAAGAGCAAGTAAGGTACTTTAATGAGTTACTTATTGGCTACATTTATTCTGAAACCCTAAAATGTCACCTAGACTAGATATACTATACGATTGATCATTTGCAGCACCTACTACTATATTCCCACCTATTCTATCTATACTTCCATGTCCAACATTTAGGCATATCTTTGGTCTGTAACATGCCTTCCAAAGTGAAGTGACCATGAATATCTGGAACATGGAGGCCTTTAACCATCTTTGCCTATGAGACAGACATGTTGTAAAAACAGGTTTGCATGTTTTTTCTCCCGGTGCTCCAGTTTCCTCCAACACTCTAAAGACATTCAGGTTAGGTGGACTGGCAAAGGTAAACTGGCCCGTGATGTCTGTCTGTGTGTATCTGAGTGTTGTTCTTGTGTTGGGCTTTGACTCTCTCCGAGGACTGTTCCTGTCTTGCTGAGGTAGGCACCAGCTTCTCTGCAGTCTTACTCTGGATTAGGGGATTTGGATGATGGATGGATGGATGTTACAAAAATAGATAAAGAAACGACTCTCTCGCTAAACTATGTTATTCAGCATCCAGTGTTAAAGCACATTGACAGACACACATTTGTAACTTTGGTTGTGCAATTGTCCTGCTCTACACATCCTTCTGAGTTTAAGCAACAAGACTTCAGCATAACCACCTATGTCAGCAATTAGACTTTAGGGTCAGGGGATCACTTTAATACTTAAGGGGGCTCTCATGATGGCTCCTATGAGAGCCGCCTCAGAAAAAATAAAGCATTGTTAAACAAGTCAAAACAAGTCAGTTTAACAATTGGCAGTGTAGGAGAGCATTTCAGTCCCCTCTGCTGGTAATTCTCACAATATCACTAAGCCAATGAATGTACTGACAGCCTGTGTTTTGAATTCAGACTGACTTCAGTGACCATCACACAGCACTTTTGTCAAGAAGGCTCACTAATAACTTTATTAAACTTGTACAGGTGCACCGTGGAGTCCTTCCTCAGTGTCTACATTACATCATGGTACAGGACCTGCTCATCTTAAGATTGGAAAGCCCTGCAGAGGGGGGTGAAGGTGGCATAGAATATTACCAGTACACATCTGCCTTCTGTTCAGAAAAATTTGTAGCACTTGCTGCCTTAGAAAAGGCAAACAGAGTAATTAAAGACCACAGCCATCTTTCTGGCAATTGGTACAAGGCCATTGGCATGTGCACTAGTAGATTCACATTGTAAGGTTTAAGAAAAATATCATATTGTTCTAGTGTATGTATGTGCACTATATATATATATATATATATATATATATATATATATATATATATATATATATATATATATATATATATATATATATATATATATATATATATATATAGTGACCACTAGGGGGAGTAACAACACCCCATACCCCAGACACAATACAAGGTTTATTGAGCACCAAAGCACCAATACCTCAACAAAACCTTCTTAATATTGTTGCACAAAAGCACCAAACAATTCTTCTTTCACTCTCCCTCTCTTCACTTCCACTCCTCCCGAGCTATCTTTCTCCATCTTCTACCCAACTCCAACTTGCCTGGGTGAAGAGGAGCAATCTTAGTATCTCAGAGCTAGGAGTACTTCCAGTGCTGGAACTCAGCATGTTGGAAGCAATTCTGGGTCAAAAAGTCCCCAAAAGCAGGAATCACAAATCCTGGCAGCCCTCACTAGACCCAAATGGGCAACCCCATGAGATCACAGGTTCCAGAATACCTTTGCTGCTGTCCTTCTGGGAATCCTAACCCAGGGATGGTGCTATCTAGCGTATCAGGGAAGACCACATCCCATTGTCTCACCGTCCTTACATTATACTTGCCTCCCGGGCTGGGTAAATATCCCTGCTCCATCCCAGGTAGGATAACAACGCACACCTTATAATAATATAACAGTGTACATGTTGTACATAATTGTATATATATTTATATTTTTTCAATCAAAAAATTAATGATATTAGAAATAACATAGTACATCTCCCCAACACTGCGGAACCTCCTAAGCCTCAGTACTCCGTTATAAACAAATTATGTTCTTTCACCAGGATAGATTTACCTGAATTACATAGTATAATCTCTCAACTGAAACCCTCCACCTGCGTCCTTGACCCAATACCAACCAGGTTTTTCAAAGAAATATCAGGCGGGCTAATTGACAATATTCTTGACATAGTAAATTCGTCATTAGATACGGGGGTCTTCCCAGACTGTCTTAAGACTGCTGTAGTTAAACCCCTGCTCAAGAAAAATAATCTTGACCCCTCTGCTTTTGAAAATTTTAGACCCATTTCTAACCTACCCTTCTTAAGTAAAATTCTAGAGAAGGCAGTCATTATGCAGTTAAATGACCACCTAAATAAACATGCTATTCTTGATAAATTTCAGTCAGGTTTCAGAACAAATCACAGCACAGAAACTGCACTTGTTAAAGTAGTAAATGACTTGCGGGTAAATGCAGACAGAGGCCATTTATCTGTTCTCATCCTCTTAGATCTGAGTGCCGCATTTGACACCAATGATGACAATATTCTTAGAAATTGCCTTAGTCAATGGGTGGGCCTTTCTGGCAGTGTCTTAAATTGGTTTGAATCCTACCTGGCAGGTAGAAAATTCTTTGTTAGTTGTGGTAATCACATCTCAAAGACACATGATATTCTATATGGTGTTCCACAAGGCTCTATCCTGGGTCCTCTGCTGTTCTCAATCTATATGCTTCCGTTAGGTCAGATTATCTCAGGTTACAACGTGAGCTACCACAGCTATGCTGATGACACTCAGCTGTACTTATCAATAGCACCTGATGACTCCGACTCTTTCGATTCACTAACACAATGTCTTACTGGTATTTCTGAATGGATGAATAGTGATTTTCTCAAACTAAATAAAGAGAAAACTGAAATTTTAGTGATTGGCAATAATGGATTCAATGAGGTTATCAGAAATAAACTTGATGCATTAGGATTAAAAGTTAAAACGGAAGTAAAAAACTTTCGACTGTAATCTGAATTTTAAATTGCATATTCATCAGACCACTAGGACAGCATTTTTTCACTTAAGAAACATAGCAAAAGTTAGACCTCTGATATCATTGAAAGATGCTGAGAAATTACTTCACGCTTTTGTTTTCAGTCGACTAAATTACTGTAACGCACTCCCTCAGGACTATGCAAAAAAGACATAAATCACTTGCAACGAGTGCAGAATGCAGCTGCTAGAATCCTAACTAGGAAAAAAAAATCTGAACACATTTCTCCAGTTTTAATGTCACTACACAGGTTACCTGTGTCTTTCTGAATTGACTTTAACATTCTGCTTATGGTTTATGGTTTATAAAGCCTTAAATAATCTCGCTCCATCTTATATATCGGAATGCCAGACACCTTATATTCCAAATCGTAACCTTAGATCATCAAATGAGTGTCTCCTTAGAATTCCAAAAGCTAAACTTAAAAGAAGTGGTGAGGCGTCCTTCTGCTGTTATGCACCTAAAATCTGGAATAGCCTGCCAATAGGAATTCGCCAGGCTGATACAGTAGAGCACTTTAAAACACTGCTGAAAACACATTACTTTAACATGGCCTTCTCCTAACTTCACTTTAACTTAATCTGGATACTCTGCATGTTCAATTCATTATAATAACTATTCATGGGGGCTCTAAAATCCATACTGACCCCTACTCTCTCTTCTGTTTCTTTTTCCGGTTTCTTTGTGGTGGACCTACTCAAAGTATCATGTTGCTCCAACATTGATGGACTGAAAGCCTGAAGTCTACGTGACCATCATCATCAAATCCTTCCGTGAGAACCCTAAATACAAAGAGGACTGTTTCATTTATGTTAGGTAGATTGTCCAGAGGGGACTGGGCGGTCTCATGGTCTGGAATCCCTGCAGATTTTATTTTTTTTCTCCAGCCATCTGGAGTTTTTTTTTGTTTTTTCTGTCCACCCTGGCCATCGGACCTTACTTATTCTATGTTAATCCATCCATCCACCCATCCATTTACTAACCCGCTGAATCCGAACATTGGGTACGGGGGTCTGCTGGAGCCAATACCAGCCCACACAGGGCACAAGGCAGGAATCCAATCCCGGGCAGGGTGCCAACCCACCGCAGGACACACACAAACCCACCCACACACCAAGCACACACTAGGGCCAATTTAGAATTGCCAATCCACCTAACCTGCATGTCCTTGGACTGTGGAAAGAAACCGGAGTACCCGGAGGAAACCCACGCAGACACGGGGAGAACATGCAAACTCCACGCAGGGAGGACCCAGGAAGTGCCACCGTGCCGCCCTTGTATGAAAATGTGCTATATAAATAAATGTTGTTGTTGTTTATATTATGATGCATTCACTGAATCTGTTTGTGTGTGTGTGTCTGTTGGTAATGAACACATGGCAATGAACTTAAAGTTTGACGTTTCACAATAACATTGAAATCCCAATGATTATAATATACAGTATACTAGAATAAGAAGAGATATTTAAATGGTTAAAATATTGGAATACTGATCAATGTGCAAGCCTGTTCCAACTGCCCTGCATCTGACTGTATGTACTAATTCATTCACACACCCAAACTCGTTCATTTAGTGTCAGTGTCAAGTCAATGAGCAACCTATCTCATTCAAGGAAAACTTTACTACTGGGAGAAAACAGACAAGGAAGCAACATGCAAATCACACATAAGTATTCAAAATACAGTATAACAATTGCTTCTTTACAAGCCACATAACAAGTTATGCAATGCTAAAAAAGTAGAATGCAGTTCCGATTTTGATTTAATGACATCAAGTTTTACTTCTCAAGTAGGACAAAACCCCATCTTACACCATAATCTTGCTGTGGTGGTGGGGTTTTCATACATTTGCGATGCTCAGTACTGGTTGTCTCAAGTTTTGTGCTTCTGCTAGGCTCTCTCTTGGCAGACAGATTTGGGCTGAAAGGTCAGACATGGAACAGTTCATAATGACCACCACAACAGTGCAACTTAAAAAGCAGTGTACCTTGGAATACCTGGAATGCCAGTGTAGCACAAACAAGTTACCAGGAGCCGTTCCTAAATGTGGAATTCACCAGATAGCACCCAGTGGTGGGACAACCCAAATTAAGTTGGCCAGGCTAAGCCTGAAGTGGTGATGTGGAGCTATCTTATGGACTTACCACCTGCCTGTCAAAAGGTGAGGGCTGGATGCAATGCCAGTTTAGTGGCAGTCATAGGCAGGGAAGACCTAGATATACTGGCCCTGGCAATGAAGACTGACTTTGGCAACTTGAAATGTTACCTTTCTGATGTGAAAGGAGCCTGAGCTAGTGTGAGAAGTAGAAAAGAACCAGCTAGATATACAGTAGTTAGCATACCCTAAACATGTCGCATGGGTTCCAAAACCAAACTCTTTGATCGGGGTGGTCTCTCTCCTACTCTGGAGTTCCAAAGTGTAAAATACCTTGTATTTTGTGGAGATACTCACATGTCCATCTCTCAGGGCTGTGCAATTGAAGGTTTCTGCAGTGGACAAGAGGGTTACCTTAATATGGCTACAAGCTGCAGAGAGGAAAACAGTGACCTTTGTTTGTGTATATCCACCTTTTCTGAGTATTCAGCCTTCTTTGAGAAGGTGGGTGAGGTGTTTGAAAGGATCCCACTCACTAACTCCATAGTCTTACTGAATGATTTCCATTTCTCACATTGGGAATGATTTAGATGCCTGGAAAAACATGATTGTGAGCAACGGCCTGTCAGATCTGAACAAGAATGGTGATTTGTTATGGGATTTCTCTGCTAGTCATGGATTGTCTGTAACAAATGCTATGAGTACAAAGAAACTCAGAAGCGTACCTGATTCCAGAGCATTTTGGGCTGAAGGCCAATGATAGAGTTTGTAGTTGTGTCATCTGACATAAACCCATAGGTGATCTGAACCTTCAAGTGAAGAGAAGGGCAGAGTTGTCAACTGATCATCGTTTGGTAGTGAGATGGAATAACAGAGGGGGGCACAGGCAGGATAGACCAAGAAAGCCTAGACCACCATTAATACTGTAATAAGCAATCTCAATGCACGTAGAAAACCTAGGAAATACGGCATAAACTCCAATAATCTAATTAAAATCACTATTTTAGAGGAACAATGTATTAAAACTATAAAAACAGATCGCAGATTAAATAAAAATATACACAGAGGGCGCTAATAATAATAATTTAGTTCCTATTCCAAATAACAATAACGCACATAGTACTCATCTCTGCACCTCCGAAACATTAAATATGGCACTATTAAATGTCAGAGCTTTAACTAACAAAACGTTTTTATCAACGATCTTATTAGTGATAAAAAAATAGATCTTATTGCACTAAATGAAACATGGCTGAATTCAGATGCCGCGTCAGTTTTAATCGAATCTGCCTCCGGATTACAGTTTTACTCATTCAAACCGCCAGGGAAAAAGGGGGGGCGGATTGGCTAACATTTACTCGAGCCGATTAAAATGTAAAGATGTCAGTTTTGGTAAGTTCAAGTCCTTTGAGTATCTCGCCGTTGTTATTCATGGAGATTCTCAAGTTCTAGTACTATCCGTGTATAGACCTCCTAAATATAACGCGTCGTTTTTTGAGGAATTCTCTGACTTAATGTCAATTTTAATTACTAATTATGACACACTCCTAATAGTTGGCGACTTTAATTTTCATATAGATAATCAGTGTGATCTAAAAGTAAAAGAATTTATGAACCTCCTGGATTCTTTTGATTTGAGACAACTCATAAATCAGCCTACACATAAAGCAGGTCATACATTAGACTTAGTGATTACTAAAGGACTGAAAGTTGATATAAAACAGATCATTGATATTGGTCTATCAGACCATTTTCTTCTACTTTTTAATATAGAAATAATGATAAAAACACTCATGAGAAGCATATTGTTAAAAACGCTTCTTTGATTCGCAGCAGCTTTAAAACTTACAAACATTTTAAGCAATCAGTCCGTTTATAGTGCCAGCTATAATAGCGAGGACAATGTAAATAGTAAGGTGGAAAGATTTAATTCTAAAGTGAGAGCTGCTGTTGACATAGTTGCACCTGAAAAGACAGTGAAAAAATCTTCTAGCATTGGTATACCATGGAAGACCCAAAGAGTGTCTGATTTAAAGAGAACATGCCGTAGAGCTGAGCGTCAATGGAGGAAGAGTAAACTTACTATCCACCACGAAATATTAAAAGTCAAAATAACAGAATACAATAACACTGTCCGTCTTGAGAGACGCTGCTATTTCTCTAATATTATAAATAACAATGCTAGTAATCCTAGAGTCTTATTTTCAACAATTGATCACCTACTAAACCCAGGTAGCTCAAAGGAATGCCTCCTAAGTGCTTCCAGTGAAACCTGTGAGGCTGTCGCTGTATTCTTCAATCAAAAATTAATGATATTAGAAATAACATAGTATATCTCCCCAACACTAAGGATCCCCTAAACCCCAACATCCTGTTATAAACAAATTAAACTCTTTCACTAGGATAGATTTACCTGATTTACAAAAATAATATCTCAATTAAAACCCTCCACCTCGTCCTTGACCCGATACCAACAAGGTTTTTCAAAGAAGTATCAGGCGTGCTAATTGATAATGTTCTTGACATAGTAAATTCGTCACTAGATACTGGGGTCTTCCCAGACTGTCTTAAGACTGCTGTAGTTAAACCCCTACTTAAGAAACATAATCTTGACCCCTCGCTCTTGAAAATTTTAGACCCATCTCTAACTTGCCCTTCTTAAGTAAAGTTCTAGAGAAGGCAGTCATTATGCAGTTAAATGACCACCTAAATAAACATGCTATTCTTGATAAATTTCAGTCAGGTTTTAGAACAAATCACAGCACAGAAACTGCACTCGTTAAAGTAGTAAATGACTTGCGGGTAAATGCAGACAGAGGCCATTTATCTGTTCTCATCCTCTTAGATCTGAGTGCTGCATTTGACACCATTGATCACAACATTCTTAGAAATCGCCTTAGTCAATGGGTGGGCCTCTCTGGCAGTGTCTTAAATTGGTTTGAATCCTACCTGACAGGGAGAAAATATTTTGTTAGTTGTGGGAATTACAACTCGAAGACACATGATATCCAATATGGTGTTCCACAAGGCTCTATCCTGGGTCCGCTGTTATTCTCAATCTACATGCTTCCGTTAGGTCAGATTATCTCAGGGCACAACGTGAGCTACCACAGCTATGCTGATGACACACAGCTGTACTTATCAATAGCACCTGATGACCCGATTCTATTGATTCACTAACACAATGTCTGACTAGTATCTCAGAATGGATGAATAGTAATTTTCTCAAGTTAAATAAAGAAAACTGAAATTTTAGTGATCAGCAATAATGGATACAATGAGGCTATTAGAAATAAACTGGATACATTAGGATTAAAAGTCAAGACGGAGGTAAAAAGCTTAGGGGTGATTGTTGACTGTAATCTGAATTTTAAATCACATATTAATCAGATCATTAGGACAGCATTTTTCACTTAAGAAACATAAGTAAAGTTAGACCTCTTATATCACTGAAAGATGCTGAGAAATTAGTTCACGCGTTTGTTTTCAGTCGACTAGATTACTGTAACGCACTCCTCTCAGGACTACCCAAAAAGATATAAATCGTTTGCAACTAGTGCAGAATGCAGCTGCTAGAATCCTAACTAGGAAAAGAAAATCAGAACACATTACTCCAGTTTTGATGTCACTACACTGGTTACCTGTGTCATTCAGAATTGACTTTAAAATTCTGCTTATGGTTTATAAAGCCTTAAATAATCTCGCCCCATCTTATATATCGGAATGTCTGACACCTTATATTCCAAATCGTAACCTCAGATCCTCAAATGAGTGTCTCCTTAGAATTCCAAGAACAAAACTTAAAAGAAGTGGTGAGGCGGCCTTCTGCTGTTATGCACCTAAAATCTGGAATAGCCTGCCAATAGGAATTCGCCAGGCTGATACAGTAGAGCACTTTAAAACACTGCTGAAAACACATTACTTTAACATGGCCTTTTTATAACTTCATTTTAATCGTAATTTAACTTAATCCTGATACTCTGTATGTTCAATTCATCATAACAACTATTCATGGTGGCTCTAAAATCGGTACTGACCCCTACTCTCTTTTCTGTTTCTTTTTCCGGTTTCTTTGTGGTGGTGGCCTGCGCCACCTCCACCTACTCAAAGCTTCATGATGCTCCAACAATGATGGACGGATTAAAAGGAAGAAGTCTACGTGACCATCATCATCATCAAGCCCTTCCGTGAGAACCCTAAATCCAAAGAGGACTGTTTCATTTATGTTAGGTAGAATGCCCAGAGGGGACTGGGCGGTCTCATGGTCTGGAATCCCTACAGATTTTATTTTTTCTCCAGCCGTCTGGATTTTTTTTTTTTTTCTGTCCCCCCTGGCCATTGAACCTTACTCTTATTCGATGTTAATGTTGATTTATTTTTTATAATTATGTCTTTCATTTTTCTATTCTTTAATATGTAAAGCACTTTGAGCTACTGTTTGTATGAAAATGTGCTATATAAATAAATGTTGTTGTTGTTGTAGACAAGAGTTTAGGATGTCCTGTTAATGTTTGGCAGGAGCTCCATTCATGATGAGTTCAACTTCTACTTCTGAGAAAATCTGATAAAACTTAAGAAACCATGTGCCTACCAAGGTTGGGGTTATTGAGTCCATGGAGAAAAACTATCAGATGGCCTCAAGACTGTTCTGGCAACTGTTTGACACCTTGGAAGAGTAAGCAAACTGTTAAGGAGGGATGGAGAAATGTTGACTTCTCCTGGAGAAATTTTTGAGTGGTGGAAGGAACATTTTGTGGGACTCCTCCACCCAGTGGACATGCTCTACTATCAGAGATAGAGCTGAACACATCCAGTGAAGGGATCCCATCACTGTTGCTAAAATCATTTTGACTTTTTTTGACAAACACTCCATGGTAGTAAAGGTGCAGGGGTGGATGAGATTGGACTGGAGATGTTAAACATTGTTGATATAGTGTAGTTAATGTGGTTAATATTTAAGAAAGATGACCAAAGGGCACGTTACAACTATAGAGGGATCAAACTCCTCAACCTCCCAGGTAAGGCCTATGCCAAGGTGATGAATGGTTGAGCTTAAGATGCAGGAGGAACAATGTAGATTCTGTCATGGCCATGAAACAGAAGACAAGTTGTAGGAGGGTGCATGGGTGTATTATAACCCAGTCTAAATGCGTTTTATAGATTAGGAAAAAAGGCATAGGAACGTGTCTCTTGGCATGTGTTGCTGGAGGTTCTGCAAGAATACAGTATATGTAAAAGTGTGGCTCTTGTGTGCTTTTTGTTCTCTATGTGAACTCAGAGATAGCTGTGTACAAATTCTTGTCATAAAGTGAAATCCATTAATTGTGGATGGCGCTACTCCTGTTTGTGGTTTTCATGGACAGGATATCAAGGTGCAACTAAAGACGTGAGTGTGTCCAGGTATAGGGGCAAGGGATACCATAGTTCCTTTATTTAGATGATGTTGTCCTCTTTACTAATTTGATAGAGTGACCTTTGGTGGACACTGAGAGTGAAGGGGCATGGGTAAGGATTCTCACCTCTAAGTCTTATGTCATGGTTCTCTCTAGAGTGGATTGTTCTCTCCAGGTAAGGGGAAGAAACTACCTTTAGTGAAGGAGCTCAAGTATCTCAGAATATTGTTCTTGAGTGATGGGAAAAGGTAACATGAGATCAATAAGTGGACTGAAGTGGTGGCAGCTGTTGTCCGAGTGCTGTAACGGTCCATGGTGGTGAAGGAGAAGTAGAGACCAAAGACAATACTCTTAATTTACCGGCAGATCAACATCCTTTAACTGACCTAGGGCCAAAAGTTGTGGCTAATGACCAAAACATGAGATTGCAAGTACAAACGGCAGAAATAAGGTTTTCTTTGAAGGGCTGCTGGGAAGACACTCCTTGACAGGGTAAAAAACTTAGCTATTTAGTAGAGCCTTGGAGTATAGTTGCTGCTTCACCAGATCAAGAGGAGCCAGCTGAGGTGGTTCGGGTCTGTTGTAAGGACACCACACTGGCAGACCCAGGAAACACTAGAGAGATTATATCTCTTGACTGGCTTGGGAGTGCCTGGGAATTACTTCTTTTCAGGAAGAGTTGAAATCTATGTCTGGGCTGAGCTGCTTGGTTTGCTGCAGCTGCAACCTTCACCAGTAGAGGCAGTTTCAGAAAATGAGATGTGATAAGACAAAATGGGAAAAGGAAACTAAATATGTATCATTCTGCTTGCTTGATTTCTGTTTGAAACTGTATTTCTTTCAGCAGAGTCCAAGCATTATGCAAAAGTGCAGGAGAAAGTTTAAACTTGCAGCAGGTTATGTTGTTTCTGACCTTTAGCAAAAAAGAATTACAGAATTATGAATATTAAAATTTAGAAAATATATATTTAATTATTGTGACAGTCTTCTTAAATGATCACTTTCTCTGTGCATGTGTTTACTTCCTAAGCAAACTAAAGACTGAATAAAAACCACATTGTCAGGCACAAACATTATTTTTTAATATATTTAATAATAAGTGCGCAGAATAAAACTATTTAGTCCTCATGAACTAAAATGGCAACTTTTCTCATTTTTTTTAATCCTTGCACACATTTATGCAATTCTTTTTTTGCCTCTGACATTTTGATAATATGAAACAAAACATTACGGTTGTAATATTTATTTATTATTAGTGACAGCAGAGCTCTAATTTGTTTGAAATAATTTTGAGTTGCTCACGCTGTTATCGGTATAAATCATTTAATGTTTATCTGCCACTGTCACCTAAGAGTGAATTTCCATGCCAACCACAGATCCTGCTCAGCTGGGGCCTCATGCATAACGCCGCGTGTAAAATTCACACTATAACATAACGTAAGCACAAAAGCCGAAATGTGTTTATGCACAAAAAAATCCAGATGCATAAATCTGTGTGTTCGCCATCTTCCATGTTCTTCCGCTACATAAATCCTGGTCAGCGTGGAAATTAACGCATGTGCACGCACCTGCTGTCCCGTCCTGTCTCCTCCCAGAATTATGCCTTTTTTAATATGTAAATCAATATAAATAGCCCTTAAGCTCAGTGCTCTGTGAAAAGGCAATTGCAAAACCACAAGGAAAAATAGAACAATTTCAGTGAATACCAAGTGGAGGCAAGGAAAAAAGTACTATTCGTTGGTTTAAATAATGGTATAAACAAGAAAAGGAAGTTGATCAAGTGACATAGCATGTCGGAGAAACTCAAAAGCTCAAGTTCACAAAGTCGCAGTGCCCGAAATAAAAAATTGTCATATATCAAATTTGCTGTTAAAAGCTGAGTCGTAGCCCACTGTCTGAGTTTCATATGAAAGCTTATTAGGATACAGAGAAAAAAAAATAGGCACACAGTGGGAAAAAAGCACAAAATGTCAACTTTAATTTTGAAATTTCCACTTTAATCACGTAGTTTATTTTGTCATTAAAGTAGAACATCATAAACTTCATCTTAAAATCGTTTCATTTACTAGTTTCTCAAATCTCATCGTAACTAAAGTAGCACATTAAATGCTTTGTTTTGTATTTGATCTTCTATGCGCTCTATGTGTGTAAATCACTACGTGCTTCCGGGCTTTCTCTTCCTCCAACATGACACAGAGTTCATTACATTCGTGATATTACAGCTCTCTGAATAATTAAAATACTGAGATGTATACTTGATATCATTTTCATGATGATAGGAGTTAAAGCACGTTATTAAACATGGGAACACGGTGGCGCAGTGACTGTTCATGTCTCACGCAAGATGCTTGCTGCGCCATGCATGACCTTCAATAAAATACTTTATTGTAGCAGTACTGTCTCTTTCAAATGTACTAGCCTCCAATTCCTGTCCTTACTATTCTTTCTCCAAATTCCGCCATACAGTCGGCTCTGTAATAGATGTTAAGCTATCTGTAAGCTTAAAACGACGATTCTTCAAAACTTTTAAGGAACATTGAAATATCTTTGTAGTACTTGTTTAATTATTCTATCCATTTACCCATCCAGTGTTGCGCCACCCCAGCAAATATACAGCGCAAAGCAGGAACAATCCGTGAACGGATGCTGCGGCACCGTGTCCTCACATGTTTAATTATTAACAATATAGATTATTTAAATGAAGTTAAAGTTTTATCTGTATAATATAATAAACATATTTTGCTGCATTTCATCTTAAAAATAATATCGTCATCATATGTAAATATGCGCTTTATAAAGTGGCTCAGCTTGTGCAATATTATAACTGTAGTGCCAGTTTACAGTGAGGTAATTGTACTTATAAGTACAAACAGTTCTACAAGGAGCACTTGATTTACTGATTGAGTGCATTTAGAGTCGTTGGGATGAAACTGTTTCTGAACCGCAAGGAAAGGCTCATAAGCGTTTGCCCTATGACAACAGTTCAATAGACAGCATGGCTGAGGCAGCGTGTGCTTGATGCTGTACAGTAATCCCTCGCTATATCGCGATTCGACTTTCGCGGTTTCACTCTATCGCGTATTTTAAATGTAAGCACATCTAAATATATATCACAGATTTTTCACTGGTTCGCGGATTTCTGCGGACAATGGGTCTTTTAATTTATGCTACACGCTTCCTCAGTTTGTTTGCCCTGTTGATTTCATACAAGGGACGCTATTGGCGGATGGCTTAGAAGCTACCCAATCAGAGCATGTATTACATATTAACTAAAACTCCTCAATGTTATAAGATATGCGTCCCGCGCGGAGCTTGATTGTTTGCTTGTCTCTGCCTCTCTCTCACCCTCTCTGACATTCTCTGCGCCTGACGGAGGGGCTGTTTGCACAGAGGCTGTTTGCTTAAAAGATACTGACGCTCCTCTAAAAAAAATGCCGCTTTATTGCGGTGCTCGGCATATTTAAAAGCAAACGTATTGATTTTTTGATTGTTGCTTTAATCTCGCTCTCCCTCTCTGACGTTCTCTGCGCCTGACGGAGGAGATGTGAGCAGAGGGGCTGTTTGCACAGAGGCTGTTTGCTTAGAAGATACTAACGCTCCTCTAAAAAATGCCGTGGCAAACTTAAAAGCACAAGTATTGATTTTTTGATTGTTTGCTTTTCTTTGCGAGCTCTCTCTCTCTCTCTCTCCCTCTGAAATTCTCTGCTCCTGAAGAGAAGATCTATTTGCATTCTTTTAATTGTGAGAAAGAACTGTCATCTCTGTCTTGTCATGGAGGACAGTTTAAACTTTTGACTAAAGGGTGTTATTTCATGTCTAGAGGGCTCTAATAATTTTAACAGTGTGGGAGAGTTTATAAGGGCTTAAAATATATAAAAATAACTACACCAACATATGGTTTCTATTTCGTGGATTTTCGTCTATCGCGGGGGGTTCTGGAACGCAACCCCCGCGATCGAGGAGGGATTACTGTATACTGATAATTCTTTTTCCGATCAGCTGTTGCACAGCTGTGATTCACACTCAGATACAGTGATATAAATACTCCGAGTGGTGCAGTGAGAGTAATATGGAAAAAGATGATCCGATGTGGCAACCCCTAACGGGAGCAACTGAAAGAAGAAGAAGAAAAATGTGCAGTGAAAGTAACGCTAAAGCAGCTATGGTATTTGGAGTAGTTTGACCTTTCTGTGGACCATTATATTGTTACAGGTTAATTACAATCAGATGCATTAAACTAATAAATAATATGCACTTAATTTCAGTGTACAGTGATCCCTCGCTATATCGCGCTTTGACTTTCGCGGCTTCACTCCATCGCGGATTTTAAATGTAAGCATATCTAAATATATATCACGGATTTTTCGCTGGTTCACGGATTTCTGCGGACAATGTGTCTTTTAATTTATGGTACATGCTTCCTCAGTTTGTTTGCACAGTTGATTTCATACAAGGGACGCTATTGCCGAATGGCTTAGAAGCTACCCAATCAGAGCATGTATTACATATTAAATAAAACTCCTTAATGATATACGATGTACTTCCCACGCAGTGCTTGATTGTTTGCTTTTTTCTGTCTCTCTCACTCTCTCTGCCTGACGGAGAGGATGTTTGAGCAGAGGGGCTGTTTGCACAGAGACGGTTTGCCTAGAGGATACAGATGCTTCTCTACAAAATGCCGCTTTATCGCGGTGCTTCGGCATACTTAAAAGCACAAAAGCACGTATTGATATTTTGATTGTTTGCTTTACTCTCGCGCTCTCTTTCTCAGACATTCTCTGCCCCTGACGTTTACTGCTTTGAAGAGGAAGATATGTTTGCATTCTTTTAATTGTGAGAAAGAAATTTCATCTCTGTCTTGTCATGGAGCACAGTTTAAACTTTTGACTAATGTGTGTTATTTCATGTCTAGGGGGCTCTAATAATGTTAACAGTGTGGGAGAGTTTATAAAGGCTTAAAATATATAAAAATAACCATACAAACATATGGTTTCTACTTCGCGAATTTTCATCTATCGCGGGGGGTTCTGGAACGCAACCACCGCGATCGAGGAGGGATTACTGTATTTATAAAGCCATGTCAGGGATGTGGATATAAAAAAGAAAGGAAACCCACACAGGAACAGTAACACTGCTTTGATGCTGGGTGCTGCTAGTCTGCAAAAACGAGCACAGAACTTGCGTACGGCAGGGTAAGAGCTACTGTGGAAAAGTTTAGCTTTTATTCATCGGGATTTGAACGTGGAAACATTCTTACGCAACATTTTTGTGCATATGCACCGTTTATACATGAAGCCCCTGATCAGCTTGTCAATACAATCAGCATCTCTCGTCTTCAAGCTATCCCACAGCATAGAAGAGAGTACAAGAAACCACTGACTGATAGAACCTCTGCAGGAGTTTTTTAAAAATGTTAAATGAGCAAAGCCTCCTCAGAAAATAGAGCCAGCTTTGCCCCTCCCTGAACAGAGCCTTTGAATTCTCTGACTAGTCCAGCATGTCATTCAACTGCACTCCAAGGTATTTATAGGTTTTGAGACACTCCACATCAGTCCCTTCAATGGAGGCAGGTCTCAGTGGTGGTCTAGACCTATGATAGTCCATAATCATCTCCTTGGCTTTGCAAGTGTTCAACAGCAATTGGGTTAATCGATTCCATCCCACAAAGTCATTCACCAGACCTCTGTACTCCTCCTCCTCTTCCTGTCCACCCCTGACAGACCCCAAAATAGCATTGTCAAATGAGAATTTCTGCATGTGGCATGTCCCTCAGTTGCAGCTAAAGTTCAATGTGTACAGGGTGAAGACGAAAGGGGAAAGAACAGTCCCCTGTGGAGCTCCTGTGCTACTGATTACAGTCTGT
The DNA here is from genome assembly GCF_016835505.1 of Polypterus senegalus. Taxonomy (NCBI): domain Eukaryota; kingdom Metazoa; phylum Chordata; class Cladistia; order Polypteriformes; family Polypteridae; genus Polypterus; species Polypterus senegalus. The sequence goes on along the minus strand of NC_053156.1, from coordinate 245,331,132 downwards.
GATGTGCAGCTCCCTAGGCTGAAAACCTGAGGTCTAACAATGAGGTAATCTGTAATCCAGTTCACTAGTTGTGAGTCCAATCCAATCTTTTACAGCTTGTCCCACATTAGGAGGGGCTGGATGGTGTTGAAGGTGCCTGAAAATTCAAAGTATGTGCATTATCCTCACAGCACTACATCATTTGTCCAGATGCGAGAGGGTCTGGTGGAGGAGGTTGAGAATGGCATCATCCACACCTGCAATCTCTTGATAGGCAAACTGCAGAGGGTCTAGTGCGTGATTCACCAGGGGTTTGAGGAGATTAAGAAGTAGCCACTTGAGGGTCTTCATGAGTGGGAATGGTAGACAAAAAGCAAAGGACAACTTCTAAAGACAGAGACAACCTGAAGTCCACGGTCAAGGTCCATCAGTGTCTGCTCACAACTTCCGTTAATTTGATGACAGTGAGCTCAATGGAAGAAAAATCAGGAGTAATCCACTGTTGGAAATAAAAAATAAAAAGCCAGACTGGAATTTGCTAAAATATAGATTGACCAGCCACAATACTTCTGGGAGAATGTCCTTTGGACAGAGAAGACAAAACTGGAACTTTTTTGGCAAGTCACATCAGCATTATGAACACCATACTGACTGTGAAACATGCAGGAGGCTCAGTTGTGTTTTGGTGCTGCTTTGCTGTGTCTGAAATGGGTGCCTTGAGTCTGTGCAGGGAAAAATGAAATTGCAGGACTATCAAGACATTCTGGAGCAAAACGTATTGCCCAGTGTCAGAAAACTGTCTCAGTCACAGGTAATAGAACCCCCGACATTAGACTATTCTGAAGTGGTCTTCTATGAGGCCTGATTTGAATCCTATCGATCATCTTTGGAAGATACACATAAGAGAAGGCCCCCTTAAAACCTGACACATCTGGAGCAGTTTGCTCAGGAACACCAGGCCAAACTACCTGTTGCCAGGTGAAGAAATTGTCTTTGAGAGCTCCAGGAATCACCTGTTTGCACTAATAGCCTCCCAGGTGGATGCAACAAAATATTAGGATACGAGTCACTTCATCTCTGTCGATGTCATTTACATTTGTGCTTTTATTTAAATTATTCTGTTGAATCAAAACTCTAAAGCAAAATCTGATTTTTGTAAAATATGGAATAAACAATGATGGGTGCCAATTACTCTCAAGTTATTTTGGACACAATTGTGGGTTCTTCTTTTGTCATGGGAGGAGTACCAACAAATTTGTACATGTTTTTAATCACAACACAATAAAACAAGGCCAAAATTAAATGCCACATGCATGTGAATTGGTTTGCATTTAATTTTGGCATGAATAATCTTCCATAGTGTGGCAGCAGTGCTATTCTTTGTTCCTCCATACTCCCTGTAAGAGCCATTTCCTAGTTATTTAAGTTATATTAAATGTTTGCCTATATATTACTGCATAGTCTTTGAGAGGTTCTTACACCAGGGTGTCTCAAAGTTCATATTGCCTCTCTTCTAAGATATTTCCATGCTTTCCTTTTGAACATTAGAACTGGAAGAAGAGTAATATATTGGGAAGCATGTGAACACATTAGTCAAGAAGCACTGAAAGGACATAAATGGTGTAAAGGAGAAGGTGAGGGGAGTGGCATCATGTGCTCCTCTAGTACGCTGAGTGGCAGCATCCCTCTGGTATGGCTCCCATCTGGACACCTGCAGGGCCACATGGGATTTGGAGTTCTGGTGGGCATTTGTTTGATATAAATAGAACCATACAAGATGATGTCAGCAGGGGGGCAGGGTTGGTGAGCAACGAGCTGCTGCCAGGCTGTTTTCTGAAAAGCATTTGGACACCTGCAGGGCCACATGGGATTTGGAGTTCTGGTGGGCATCCCTGTTGAGCTCTTTGGGTGTCGCTAGAGGGAGCTGCTGGGTATAATTTGATCTTTTGGCGCTCTTTTACAGGTCACAAGGGACAGACAGTAGTATAAATAGAAATATACAAGATGATGTCTAGCTCACAGTTAAGAAAGCTAGGTAAAATGAGTAAAACATTAAAAATTGATTGTATGAATGCTAGGAGTATCAGGAATAAAACAAGTGAGTTGGACTTATATATAGCTGCACATAATTATGATTTTTAGCAATAACAAAAATGTGGCTAAATAACAGGCATAGGGATGAGTATAACATACACTGTTATGCATTTGTTAAGAAACATACCATAAAAGCATAGGGGCCGGGTGTTGTTATTTATGTCAAATTTAATTGAAATGCATGTCTTCAACTGGTTGAAGAGCCACATGTTAGTGAATATGCTTGGATTTGACTAGAGAGTAGTAGGGAGGGAGGCCTGACATTGACATTGTGACATCTCTGTGATGTCATCCCATGCAGATGATAAGATTAATATTTGTCTTTTTAATTATATTAAATAAAGCTATATTATAGCCTGTTCACATCAAGTTGTCAAATATTCAGCTCAAAGAAATGCTCCCAGTTCATAGATTTGCTTTTTATTGCTGTCCACTATTCAATGAATTTGCATTCCCTACAGGACAACTTTGTGACTTCAAACAATCTAAAAAAAACAGATCTACTACATTTTTTACTACCATTACTACTACTACTCTTACTACATCTACTCTCTCGTTATCTACTTTATTTCAATGAGAAGGTTGTCCTTGTTTGCCTTGAACAAGAATATGAAACTGTGGAGTGGTCTTCGACAACTTGACACAAATATCATCTTTGACATCCAATCTATTTCAACGTTTTGTTTTGATTCATTTTTTTCTGACCTTTATGGACCCCCTGAAATCCATCCATGGACCTCCTAGGGGTCCACGGACCTCAGGTTAAGAACCCATGGTCTAATCTATTTGGAAAAAAACAAGAAGGAAAGAGAAATCTACAGTAGGTGATGTACTGTATCTTATAGGCTATGTATTACAATATTCAAGTCACATAGTAAAGCATGAGAAGCTATAATGCTTATGTTACCATAAGTAAAAATAAATGTTTCATACTGTATCAAAATGGAATGCATTTCAAATGTTTTGTCAATGAGTTCGCCGTACCATTAGGTTTGAAGGCACTATATACTAAAACTGATGTCAAATATTACAAAATTATCTGAACTTTTTAACATTGTTTCTACATTATTTTAATCAAATGACACAAGTCTGAATGTGTTTTACTCAGCAGCATTCTAGAAATAAAATCACTACATTTATTCACAGTTTAAAGTATAATATGAACTTATAGATTTTGCTTTCCCTGGATGCCGGCTTAATACAAAATACTTAACACAAAATGTGCTAAACAGTTTTCTGTCAGAGAATTTTAGAACAAAATAAAGGATTCTTCACCCAAAATGATCAAATTTAAACCTTATGATTAGCGGTTCACTTATCACAAACACTGTTGAACCAGAAATGGCATGTGTACAAATGAGAGGTTTGTTCGTCTTGCTGAAGATGTTTAATTTTTTAATGCATTGTGCTTAATAATTCAGCCGTGTCAAAGGATTTGGTTACCTGTCTGTGCCAGAACTACAGGGTTAATTTCTTGGGTTAGTTAATTGTGACAGATGCTGAAAATACACTTGCTTCATGTTAACAATGAGTCACAGTGTGATGACAGTTGAACTTGTTGTTAAATGGTTTTAGATGTGGTAACACAGTAAGGAAATTTCATGTTTTCCTCAGTTCAGTTGTCTTATTGAAAGATTGCAAAAGTCCAGTACATGTGCATGCAAATAGAGGTAAGGAATGGTATACATACAGTACATGAGCAGAAGGACACCTGCATAGGAATGGAAGTCCAAACAAAGCAAGCATATGCATTTTTTAAAATGTTTAAATTCAAAATAATATGAGGATGATTAACCATTAAAAGACATCCAAAAATATTAGCTAAATAATGAAATTTTAACGTGCCCTAGTGTATTGCTGTAAATGGCCTTTTACTGGATATACAAATAGTGAAACATTCATCTACCCAGGCAGTCATCCATGATGTAGCTCTGTTGTCCTGATGATGGTTGCTGTGGAAAAATATACATTTTTAAAATACCAAAGGCAAAGCAAAATAAATAAAGTTACCTAAGAATATGGCGCAGTTTTCACCATGAACTAGAAATGTCACAGCATATCCAGGAACCACACTGAGGTAGCAGGTGAGGCTGAACAGAATATTATGACACATTATTAGCTCTCAAAAACAGGTGCAAGTGAAAGTAGAGTCAAGCATTGCACACACTCAAACTCAAACGGACACAGAGCTGCGTGTCACAAAGCAGGCAGAGGAAATCCATCGCTCGGCTGTGTTCCTAACCACTCGTAACCAGTCTGAAACGAAAGAAGTATATAAGCATCAAGCTCAATTTGCATTATCTTTATTAAGGTAGTAAGTAAAGAGAACTCTCTGCATTCTTTAGTCCAGTTCTTAAACAATTGTAGAAGATCAGCCCAGCTACAGACAGACACACAGACCAACAATGTCCAGAACACACACGTTTATTTCTTTTTGGTACAACACAATGCACAAACCCCAATAAACTCAATCCTTTCTTCTGCCACCTCCACTCCTCACTCGCAAGCTCTGTCTTACTCCGGCTCCCCGAGTGGAGAGAGGCGGCCTCCTTTATATTGCACCTGGAAGTGCTCCAGGTGCTTCCTAATTAACATCCGGCAGCACTTTCGGGTGTGGCAGAAGTGCTGTATGCCAAGGCTCCGGAGCTGTCCAGGTGCCCCCTGGTGGTGGCCACGGGCCCCAGCAGGGTTGGGCTTCTAAGCCCCAAACCCGTGGCCCTGATACAAACCAGGAGGGCTGCCCTCTCATGTCCCAGGGGAGGCACTTTTGTTGACATGTTCACTCCCCCGGTCCTCTCCTCGAAAGGGCCACGGCCATCTATCACACTATGCATCCCAAACTAAATTGGGTCGTGAACGTGTGTGTGATGGGTCACCACATAATTGTGTGTGGAGTGTGAAGTGCTACCTGCTATTTATTTACTACAGTAGCGTGTTAAACAATGCCCTTGATGTATCACTGTAAAAATTTTGTTGTAAAAAAACAGCAAAGAACTGGCAGCAGGATTTCCAGAAAGTTACTCTAAAATTAACAGCACCTTATTTTTACTAGGATTTACGATTTGCTGCCATTTTTATATAAAGCAGGATAAAATTGTTTTTAAAAACTTTTTTATAACTTGAAATGGAAACAATTGATGTTTACTGGTTCTGCTACAACATGCTTCAGCCTAATTCTCCGGTTATCCAACAGTGTTAACATTCCCAGCGAACAATCAGACAGAACGTCAAAAACAAACTCATGAAAATGAACACAGTCTCTCACTCTGCAATGTTATGTTGCAAGAATGCCTTATCAGTACGTTAATCCAGGGAGAGCAACATTAGGTGCATTTATCTAACATAGCATTTGTTTACCAGTTATCTAGCAAATTGTTAAATTATACACTCACAAATAGCGTAACTTAGCTTTAATTGAAGGCTTGAAATCTTAATGAAGTACATTACAACTCCGCTAACAAAATAAAATACCACTCCCCAATTGCAAGATGAGGTTACACTAATGTTAGATTAATGTTACAAATGTGAAGAATGTGATTCCACAAGGCAACTTTACTAAACGGCATCAACTGAAACTCAAGATAAAGTAACAGCAATGGCGGTATACCCATTTATCACAAAGTTTAACGTATGTTAGCCATCTTTAAGTAACCAGGCTAAAGTAAAGCTAAATAGGCTCAACCATATTGATTCTGTGTATCTTTATAACAAAAAAAGAATTACAACTACCAACTCATTTGCAGGGCAAGGAAAAATGAAAAGAAATGCTTCACCACACTTCGCATGCACACTCCACTGCAGATTGTTCATGAAATGCAAAAAATACTGTAAGATAGCGTTATTAAGTCACATGACCCCTGTAAAAGTCATATGACATTAGCATCGATGCTTAATAAATTTTTAAATTCTGTAGTTAAAGGTAACTGGGTTATTAATAGTCTGTCTTGAGAGGCGGTGTTATTTTTCTAGAATTCTAAATAACAATGCTAGTAATCCCAGTGTCTTATTCTCTACAATTGATCGTCTGCTAAACCCAGGTCACTCAATGAAATGCCTCAAAAAACTTCCAGTGAAACTTAAAAAAATTAATGATATTAGAAATAATATAGTACATCTCCCCAATAGTGATCCTCTTAAGCCTTAGTAGTCCATTTTAAACAAATTAAATTCTTTCACCAGGATAGATTTACCTGATTTATATAAAACCAGCCAAAGCCCGCCGCAGCATACGTCGATGTAAGAATTGGAACGGAAAACAGTGAGAAAGGAATTCAGTATAACAAAGGCTTAGGAAACCACCGTCGTAGTATAATGAAAAAAGAAAGGAGTGAAACCAATGCCAATGGTCGAGAGAGTACCTTCCTGTAGCAGGCTACGGAAAACATAGACATATATACAGTAGATAGACACCACATTCACTGTGTTGCCCAGTCGACACGATAAGTCAGTGCGTCCGCCCTATTGCAAGTGGTAAAAGTGCTATTTAAACTAATACAGGTAGACGTGGAAACCAGGTTTTCTGATAAAAAAACAATAACGTTTTAAACAGATTTTGGCGAATCGTTTACATGCAATTTATTTATTTCCATTTATATACTAATAAAGGCAATTATTAAATATTATTATTATTATTATTTTTATTATTATTAAATAATTCCTCCCGTATAAGTAACATTTCTCGGACTGCTTTCTTCCATCTGAAACATTTCTAGACTTCATCCTGTTCTTACGCATCACAGTACTAAAGTATTGGTTAATGCCCGAGTCACCTCACGTATACTGTAGATTACTGTAATGGTATGTAATGGTAATGGTATCATCCCACTAAAACATATCCATCGCTTACAATTTATTTAAAATTCTGCTGCCAGGACAATAACCTGCTGTTCTAAATCCACTGAACATACTACACCTATTCTCTCTCAACTCTCTCACTGGCTCCCTGTTAACTACAGAATACAATCTATATATATAATTCACTAAGGCAAGACAACCATGGAAAGCACGCTGGAAGAGGTGTGGATTCACTAAGCTGCCGACACCTATGGCGCACGCAGGAAAGAGCCACGCCCACCAACTCCAAGACCATTGGATACGACGACAACTCGCAGGGCCACGCCCACCAACTCGGACGCGACGACACAGAAAAATGCCGCCATTTATTTTCGTCTGTCGTAGAGGCCACATGCAGTGCAGGTCAGGTTAATGTCATGTGCATTGACTGTTCATAGAGGCATGTTTCTCGCGGAGGTGAATCGCCATATGCAGTGTGTGAAACTGTTTGCGAGGGGTATCCCATGGGATCCTTAAAACAATCCTTTACAACTGAGGTTGAAGCACAATTAAGCAAGCAGTCTTTAAAAACCAACTTTTCGGTTATGATGCATGACCGCGTGCACCATAGCAAACTGTTTTACACGCTACATACAGCTATTCGCTTCCGCGACAAACACGCGTCTTCTTAGATGCTCCTGCAGGAACGTTTTCCTGCCCACCAACACTCCTTCTTCACCGGCCGGCGTCTACCCTCGCTCTCTAGGCATTCACACTGCCTGCCCATTTGCCCTTACGCAAAAACTCACCGACCACCCAGTTAGTCCCTTTCGCTCTGCGGTAAGAGTCCACATGCACGTCTGAGCCACGCGGCGTTTGTTATGCCACAGGTTCACTATTGTGTAGTATTTTGCTCTCTCCAGAGTTCCATCTTTTCATTCACTTACTGTTGTATTCTCACACCAACCCGATTTAGACATCCGTGTCTTTCCAGAAGTGTTTAGCATTCAATAAATAATTATGCATGACATTGACTGTGTGTCTACCCAGAGCAGACAGGCATGGGTAAGCCGTTAAACCCCATTCGGGCTGCAAGCCGTGGAATTCCCACTAAATGTGACTCATACGCTCCACTCATTACGTCCCCTACCCTTTGTGCACACCCTCCTACCGTGGTCGGTATCTTGGTGGATTATATATAGAAAAGCAGCCAAAACCGAGGGGTATCCCATGGGGTCCTTAAAACATTCCTTTACAACTGAGGTTAAACCACAATGAAGTAGGCAGTCTTTAAAAAACGAGTTTTCGTTACGATGCATGACCGCATGCACCATAGCAAACTGTTTTACACGCTACATACAGCAATTCGCATCCGCAACAAACATGCGTCTTCTTAGATGCTCCTGCACTTTGTTCACACCTCCCTCGCTACTACCGTGATCTGGTGTCTTGGTGGATTATATATACAAAGGCAGCCAAAACCGCACAGAGCAATAAAAAGTTCCATCTTTTCATTTTCATTCTGTTGTATTCTCAAACCCACCCTTTTTAGACAACTGTACCTTTCCAGAAGTGTTCAACCATCATTAAATAGTTATGCGGTGTTTGTTATGCCGCGGGTTCACTATTGTGTTGTATTTTGCTCTCTCCAGAGTTCCATCTTTTCATTCACTTACTGTTGTATTCTCACACTAACCTGTTTTAGACAACCGTGTCTTTCCAGAAGTGTTTAGCATTCAATAAATAGTTATGCATGACATTGAGCGTGTGTCGACCCGGCGTGGGTAAGCCGTTGAACCCCATTCGGGCTGCAAACTAAGTCCCACTAAGTGCGACTCCTACGCTCCTACTGGTTGCGTCCCAACCCTTTGTACACACCCCCCTCCCACCTTGCTAATACCGTGGTCGGGTGTCTTGGTGGATTATATATAGAAAAGCAGCCAGATCCGCATAGAGCAATGAAAAGTCTACGTCATTCACAGGTACATCTGGACTATTTAAAGACGGCGACTTGACGAGTTGGAGGTGGGCACATGTGCGGGCAGTGCATACTGAACGAGAAATCAGCAGACTAGCATGACGGACGGAGCTGAATGGACGTCATTCTCCTTTCCTCCCGTTCCACAGTCCGCGCCGTGCACCCCCATCCCTCCGTCTGGTAGGAGAAGGCGCAAGGACGGTGCGCCAGTTTTCAGTCACTTCAGACGATTGTGTGTTGGTTCGTTCGTTGTTACAATGTTGCTTTTCTTGCTGATTTATTACATTACCGATTTTTCAAATGTTAATTTTCTCCCTGTGCTTAAAAATCATTAAAAAACCGGCCTGATTATGCAGCGTATGGTATGCCGCAGGTTGGCTAGTACTAAATACTCCTCTTAACAATTAAAGCTCTCCACGACCTCACTGATCTCCTACAGACTGACACTTGTCTCTCTCACTCTGATTCTCATCTGCAGCTGTATTTTCTGTACCACACATCAAACTCTGTGCTATGGGAGCTTGAGTGTCTCTCATAGTGCTCCTCAACTCGGGAATTCGCTTCTCTCTCATATACATCAGCTCGATTCAATAAGACATTTTAAAACTACCCTCAAAACTTATCTTTGCAAACTGGCATACCAGTAGTGAATTTTGCACTGTTACTGCCAGTTATCTTTGTTTGTGGGCTAATTATTGCTGTTTTATCAAGAGCGACGGTGGACGCAGAAGTAGGATTAGAGATGGTGGGTGGGGCTCTGTCATGTGTATCCCATGGTCTTAGAGTTGGTGGGCGGGGCTCTGTGAGTTGGCGGACGTGGCTCTCTGTCTTGCTTGCCCTTAGTTAGAGTTGGCGGGTGGGCTTTGGTGGGCGTGGCTCTCTGTCTTGCATGCGCTCTCTGTCTTGCTTGCCCTTAGTTAGAGTTGGAGTGTGGGGCTCTGTCGACCGTATCTCATGGTCTTAGAGTTGGCGGGCGGGGCTCTGTGAGTTGGTGGGCGGGGCTCTCTGTCTTGCTGCTGTCTTGCTTGCCCTCTCTGTCTTAGAGTTGCGCTCACTGTCTTTGCATGGCCTTAGTGAATTATATATATAGATAATTTTTCAAAAAAGACCCTCCACCTGCGTCCTTGACCCAATACCAACAAGTTTTTTCAAAAAAGTTTCTGGCATGCTGATTGATAGTATTCTTCTCATAGTAAACTCGTCATTAGATACGGGGGTCTTCCCAGACTGTCTTAAGGATGCTGTAGTTAAACCCCTGCTCAAGAAAAATAATTTCAACTCCTCTGCTTTTGAAAATTTTAGACCTATTTCTAACCTGCCTTTTTTAAGTAAGATCTTAGAGAAGGCAGTCATTATGCAGATAAATGACCACCTCAATAAACATGCTATTCTTGATAAGTTTCAGTCGGGTTTCAGAACAAATCACAGTACAGAAACTGCACTCGTTAAAGTAGTAAATGACTTGCGGGTAAATGCAGACAGAGGTCGTGTATCTGTTCTCATCCTCTTATATCTGAGTGCTGCATTTGACACCATTGATCACAATATTTTTAGAAATCACCTTAGTCAATGGGTGGGCCTCTCTGGCAGTGTCTTAAATTGGTTTGAGTCCTACCTGGAAGGTAGAAAATTCTTTGTTAGTTGTGGTAACTATACAGCAAAGAAACATGATATTCTATATGGCAGGCATGTCAAACACGCGGCCCGCAACAGAAATCTGTGCAGCCTGCATGACAGAACCTACTTAGTATTAAACTTGTACAAAATGATTACTATCGTTTGTGATTGAATCATTTTGCATTTTCAGCGTTATTTATTGACTTTTCTTGCTTTCGCCTTCTGACAAAAGCGCATTTTCTCATGGCATTACGGTACCGGAAACGTCATCTGCTAGTATAGTTTCAGCTGCGGTGTCAGCTACTTGATACCCAAGGCATGACACTGCCACCCCCTCACGAGCCTTGGCCAAAGTTAATGAGCCACAACGTTGCAACTGAAGTGCTAGGCTGCAGCAGCCTGGCAGTCTACACTATTGGCTGGGCTGCTGAGACTGGCCATTGGACAGAACTGACCATCATGAGTAGTAATAGCTTGCATATTTTCATGTTTTTTTTGCTCTAGTTTTATGTAATTTTGTGCTAGTATTGTAACAAACAGTTAGTGCAGACAACAGCTGAAGATCTGAAGTGGATGCGAGAAGTTGGTGAGTTGTTTATTAACAAATTTTTGTGATTTTGAGTTTGTAAAATTAGTGTAGACCAGGGGGCTTTTTGCATATCGGCTTATTTTACAATATAAACTTTGAAGTAAACTTAGTAAAGTAAAATTAGATTTTTGGAGGATTTTTTTTCCAACTTGAATTACTGAGCAGTGAATTCAGTGAGCGTTTTTGTGATTTCAGTTTAAACGAACAGGACTTTGCGCTGTTTATGTCACCATACTCTTACAACGTTGAGAATGCGCCTGAGAATATCCAAATGGAATTGATTGAACTGCAGTCAGATTCTATTCTGAAGGCAAAATACAACGAAGTTGGTGTGCCAGGCTTGTATGTTTACCTGCCACCCTTGTATGTGCAGACCCATAAGTTGGCATCGAGAGTACTGTCTATGTTCGGAAGCACTTACCTTTGTGAGCAATTGTTTTCGTTAATGAAAGCTACCAAAACCCCATGTCGCTCAAGACTTACTGTCGAGCACCTTTCATCCCTCATAAAAGTTGTAGCTGCACAAGATTTCAAGCCTGATATTGACAAACTGGTTACTAACAAGAGATGCCAAGTGTCGGGACAAAAGAAATAGATCTTAGACTGTAAGACTCCTATATAAAGACCTAGCTAAGAGGATAAGAGTCTAATTGTACGCTGTTGTATGGAGATTGTGTGGAAATAAATTGCTTTTCTTTAAACTGTAAGTGTTTCATTTTGTAAAGTTTTCAGTATTAGAAAGAAAGCTACAGTAACTTTGTATAATAGTATTTGTTACAGTGCAGCCCACTGACGCACGTATGTCAGTCGAAGCGGCCCACCAATGGTAGTGAGTTTGTTGCTATATGGTGTTCCATAAGGCTCTATCCGGGGTCCACTGCTCTTTTCAATTTACTTTTATTTTAATAATGTGAGCTACCACAGCTATGCTGATGACACACAACTGTATTTATCAATAGCGCCTGATGACCCCGACTCTCTTGGTTCACTGACACAATGTCTTACTTGTGTTTCTGAATGGATAAGTAGTAATTTTCTTAAACTAAATAAAGAGAAAACAGAAAATTTAGTGTTTGGCAAAAATGGATATAATGAGGATATTAGAAATAAACTTGATCCATTAGAATTAAAAGCCAAGACAGAAATAAAGAATTTAGGGGTAATTATTGACTCTGACCAGAATTTTAAATCATATATTAATCAGATTACTAGGAGAGCATTTTTTCACTTAAGAAATATAGCAAAAGCTAGACCTCTTATAACATTGCAAGATGCTGAGAAATTAGTTCTCACTTTTGTTTTCAGTCGGCTAGATTACTGTAATGCACTCCTCTCAGGACTACCCAAAAAAGACATCAATTGATTGATCAACTTGACCAGAATGCAGCTGCTAGAATCTTAACTAGGAAAAGGCAACACACACTGCACATCTCTGCAGTTCTGATGACACTACATTGGTTTCCTGTGTTATTTAGAATTGACTTTAAAATACTGCTTATGGTTTACAAAGCCTTAAATAATCTTGGTTCATCCTATATTTCAGAATATTTTTCACCTTACACTCCAAATCGTAACCTTAGATCTTCAAATGAGTGTCTGCTTATAATTCCAAGAGCTAAACTTAAAAGAGAGGTGAGACAGCCTTCTGCTGTTATGCACCTAAAATCTGGAATAATTTACCAATAGAAATTTGTCAGGCTAATACAGTGGAGCACTTTAAAAAACTGCTAAAATCTCATTATTTTAACATGACTTTCTCATAGCTTTGTTTTAGTTTAATCCTGATACTATGTATATGCATTTAATTATCTTTTTTTTTTCATGGCTCTGAAATCCGTATTAACCCCTACTTTCTCTGCTGTTCTTTTTCCGGTTTTCTGTGGTGGTGATCTACTCCACCACCACCCGATCAGAGCACCGTGCATATGAACCCTGAATACTATGAGGACTGATTGAGGTCGTTTATGTTAGGTAGAATGCCTAAAGGGGACTGGGTGGTCTTGTGGCCTTGGAACCCCTGTAGATTTGGGGTTTTTTTTGGGGGGGGGGTTGGTTTTTTCTGCCCTCCCTGGCCATTGGACCTCACTTTTATTCTATGTTAATTAGTATTGCCTTATTTTATTTTTAAATTTTGTCTTTTTTCTCTTTATTTATCTTTTTAAAGTACTCTGAGCTACATTTGTATGAAAATGTGCTATATAAATAAATGTTATTTTTATTATTATTACTGTTGAAATTTGGGTGTAAATTAACAGCAAATTTTAACAGTCTACTGTGGCATGAAAATATAAAGTATGGTCCACCTCCTATCTCACAACCTAATAAACAATCAAACTGAGAAGACTGGCAGCAAAGACACATATAAGAAAGGGAGGGAAAGAGGAAATGACATGGACAAGCTTGTGAGGTGAGGAAACTGTGATGTTAGTTTGAAATGCTGAAATTAAAATTAAAATGATATTCAGGGTGTTATGAATGGACAGAATTAGGTTGAAGTGCATATATGGTATGCCTTGGCAGAGTTGTATGCTAAATGCAGTTTCATTGGCCATAAATGACTGGTCGGTGCCTCATTGTGTGTTCGTCATTTTGGCATACATTACACTGTAACTAGGGTGCAAATAGGATTTTACTTTAAATTTAATGTGCCACAGCAAGGAGGATTTTCCTTCTCATCACATTATTTTATTATATATATATATATATATATATATATATATATATATATATATATATATATATATATATATATACTAGCTGTCTAAGCCTGCACTGTTAAAAGCCCATGGTCCTAGAAACTATTGAAATCATCAGAAAATAAATTGAAATGTAGAGATGTCAGGTAATTGAAAGGAACTACTTTGGGTGTCTCTCTTCTAAGAGGATTTGTTTTACCGACATGCTCACATCAATTGCGCATTATCGGCGGGAAGAAAAGTAAAAGGGATACCACTTTGTTGATGTTAACGGCTAAGCGACTTTGTCTTTCTTCTGAGGTTTCGTTTTGCTGATGTGGTCACCCTGCTTGTGCTATTAGAAGTTAAGCGAGTTTTCTGTTTCCTCAGAGGTGGAGTCAGGGTAAGGGCAGGGTATCCCTTTTACTTTTTTTCCCGCCAATAATGCATAAGTGATGCGAGCATGTCAGCAAAATGACACTCTTGGGCCAGACAGACACACACTTCCACGCATAAACATTTATAAGGTATATATTTTTAATTTTATTGACGTTATTTGAAGAAAATACATACAATCATGTCAAAGTTAACAAACCAGAATTCAACCCCTAACTGAGAGAAACAGAGGAGAGCCAGTAGGCAATTATGATTTGTTTGTCCATCTCCACTTTAAGCCGATCTTGGAGAACACCAAACACAGCTGTTAATGGATTAGGAGAGATTGTGACATCAAAGCTGTCTAGAATGATTTTAATTTGGTGCACACCCAGAACATGTGGCTCAGTGAGGCTAGAGGGCGATTGCAATGTTCATAGGTTTAATCTTGCCTTGGATACATTTTGGACAATTTTAAATGCAATAAATTTGCTCAATAAAAGATTTGGAATGATTGAATGCTTTCCGCATAAACTTACTACTGAACCAAAGGCTTCTTGGGATGAAAAATTCCAATACAAAGCCTGACCTGCAACAATTCATCATTCATCTGGCTTTTATTTTTTGATTTGTTTCAAACTTCAGAATTTGCAGACCATCGCTGGACATGTCAGTTAAAATGAACTGTTAACTGAAAATAACTGGGCATGTCAAATTTATTAACTGTTTGTCAACATTCCGGCACTGTCTTGCTTACAAAATTTTCTGGCAGCTAATAGCATGTTACCCAGGAGAACCAGTGCTGTACAAACTGCCACTACAACTAAAGACAAAATCAAACATGGTTTTGACAGAGCAAGTCGAGGACTAGTTGGAGTGAATCGCTGGATATGTCAGATTATAGCATTCAAATGAGCATTCTGCTGAATGCCTCCAACTAACTAAGATTATGTAAACGAAGGTTGAGACTAAAAATCACTGGAAAAGTTGTCTAATGTGACTTGGTCTTAAGCTGTTATAGCTGCTGGCATGTTTTTTTGCCTTTCTTAAATGGCCATATCTCTGCTATAATATTATGTACTTAACATGTTGATGTTATTCCAAATGAAACTATCCTTTTTTTACTGTATATTTAACCTAATATATGTGTTTATAGATGTAATTGATTCATGATTAACCTATTTCAACTTGTACAGATGTTTTCAGCTTATAATTTGTAAAGAGTGCTACTCAGAAATAAATTACTGTTTTTTTTTGCATTAACTTTTCATCACATTTACCTTCTAATTCAATAACATGTTTGCAGCTTATATGAACAAAAAAGAACTTTCCTGCAATCAGGCAAATGCCATAGGTGGAAGAACTCAGACCTGGGAATCAATCATCTTTAGGTTAAATAAAAACAACAACAACATTTATTTATATAGCATGTTTTCATACAAATTATGTAGCTCAATGTGCTTTAAAAGATGAAGAAAAGAAAAAATACAAAAATAAAATTAGGCAATACTAATTAACAACTTTTGGAACAAATAAGATGAACTACCAACTAGATTTAAGAAATGCATTTAATTTTGTATGTAATCGGGGGGAGGGATTAATGAAATACACTATTCAATTTAGCTACAGTACATTGTAAGTATTCCCTGGCTTATGTTTAAATTTCTATTTTACTTCTTTTTTGATTTTTATAATTTATGTTGTTATTTTTCTATATTATTATCCTAATTTTGTATTTTATGTCAATTTAGCTTCTATGTGTGTTATGTTCTTTGTATTTTGTGGGTTGTTCCCCAACACCTCTTTGCTAAGGGACTGCCACCAGCCAATCAAGACAGGCTGGGAATTGCTCTTACGGTTCATTCAAATGTGCTCTGGTGAAAATGGTTTTGCCTTTTCATGAGTATTATGCTCTTTATGTTGTGTGGATTTACAGGTGTTGCTAACTTTTTCCTTATGATTATACTGGATTACATTTCGATTGAGTTTTTCAGACTTGTTTGCTTCAGGATTGCCTTTTGCTTTTCATCCTTTTTGCTCTTCTGAGCTTTTTGTGATTTTTTTTGGTAAATAGAGCCTTCCTTTTATAAGCATACCTTTGTGGGGCATTTGATTACATTTTGGAACAATACTTATATTTTGAAAATTTTGAAGCAAAAGTGCCAGTTGGCCAGGTGTAGGCTGAAGCTAGCATTTCAAGTGTCCATTCAGGCTAGTAGAAGGTGAGTTTATACTGGTTGCATGCTGGCTTGTTTTATGCCTAACACCTTGCCATTGTTTGGCTCTAGCAATCACAACATTAAGTGATTGCTTATGTTTTCCAGTTACCTTTGAATAGCATAAAGGCCTAGAAGATAATGGATATTGCTAAGATTTAAAATCAGCGTGTGGGCCATTTTCTATAAGCAGAAGAATAATACCTAAAAGAATTTGGATGAACTGAATAAAAAAATCACGGAGGTAATGGCTAGTTAGGACAACATCCAAAAGCAGTCACAATAATCACTCCACAAAGTATAATGCAGGCAGAGGATACCTGTAGAAGAGCTGACTCCAAATATTTCACAAATAGGATAACAATAAAAACCTGAAATGTGCTTAATTTTGGATAATATAAATAGTATCGTGGATGCCAGGGGCGACGACCCAGCCGGGACACCTTTGAGGACTGGAAGTGGGTGTGTGCCCATCTGGGATCACGTGGGGGCCGCCTTCCTGGTTGCTTTGGGGCCACGGGTTCAGGGCATGGAAGCCCCACCCTGTAGGGGCCCGTGGTCACCGCCAGGAGGCGCCCCAATGCCTTGGGGACTTGTGACCTCAGCACTTCCGCCACACCAGGAAGTGCTGGGGGGAAGATTTAGGAGGACACCCGGAGAGCTGCCGGGAGAACAGCCGGCACTTCCGCCACGCTGGGGCATGGCCAAGAGGGGAATGCCGGGAACCACCTGGAGCTCGTTCGGGAGTATATAAAAGGGGCCGTCTCCCTTCATTCAAGGCTGGAGTCGGGTGGAAGCAGGACAAGGCACGAGAGAGGTGTGGAGGCGGCCCGAAGAAAGGCATTGTGAGGCCAGGACTGAGTATTGGGGAGTGTGCACTTATTTGAACTGGGTCTGAGTGACCAAAATATTGTAAATATTTGTATAATAAACGTGTGGTGGTTGAAGAACAACATGTCCGCCTGTCTGTGTCCGGGTCAAGTCCACAATAGATATACTTAAAAGCAAAATATAACAATACATTTTCCTGATTAAACACTTGAGAGGAATTTTAAATACGCTTTAATGAGTTGTGATATTAGACTTGTTCTAACAACATATGACACAGTACGTGGACATTCTACTCTAACTGGTTAGTAGCAATCAGTTTGCCTGAATTTGCATTTTCTGACCGGAATGTGTCTACCGCTTTCTGTAATTGGATGGGGTGTAGTAAGAAAAACAATGGTGAAGCTTCAAGAATAAGAGGGAAAAGCAAATGAACCAGAAAAGTACCATCTTTAAGCAGACAGCATGAAGTGTACCAAAAGTGCCATCTGGAAACAAAAGTAGGACTTCCAAAAAGTAAAAAGGGCAAGAGGCCGTCTGAATGTGTAATAATGACATCTGGGTATAGCACTTTGTAGAAGTGTATACTGCATTTAACAATTTTACTCTACACGTCACACCATGAAACTAAACATTTACCAAGTGAACTGACTTACCTGATAAGGACTTAAACATCTACAGGGAATGAGCTCAACCCCAATGACACTCAAGTGAGTATCTGTGGAGAACTGTAGATTTCTTTCTCTTTTTTCATGCTTGTGATAAACAAGCAAAAAGGCCATGTTGTTTTTTTTTAATTTGCCCTGCTGAACACCAGCAAGAGTCCAGGTCTACAATGTGAACCTGGACAAATGTATACAAGTTTGGTGAGTTCATTGTTTCCTGTAAATGGTTGAGCATATTATATGTAATTAGCTGTATATTATATTTTAATATGATAACATTTAATAACAAATTTAAATATGTTGTTGTATTTATGGAAAGCTTTACTATAATAATTAAAACAAAAGTTTACCATTTACAGCAGAGAAATGTTTGTTAGCACATTGAAGTATAATAGCATATTTGAGGGTTGTTTGAAAAAAGTTGTGGTAAAAGTTTTGTTAGGAGAGAATAATAGAAGCTCCTTCTAAGAGAAGCACTACGATAGAGATTGTTGTTAGTTTAAATGTAAAGTGAAAGTGTGTAAAACAGTGCATTCAAGACACCATTTAAAGTTTGAAGAGGAATCTAGAGCCCCTTTTCCATTAATGATAAAAGCTCGTAAAGTTGAAGGTTGGGTGTTATGTAAGCTTATAATCTTTATATATATAATACGCTACCGTGGCTGTCCGTTTGTCTGTCCAGGATTTTAAATCACCTGTAGCTCACAAACCGTTTGACCTATTGACCTGAAATTTGGTACACATATACTACGTGACATCTACTATCTGCTTTCAGGGAGAACACTGACCTCCAAGGTTATTCCTGTTTTTATATTTATTTTATTTTTTTGTAGAATCAACTCAAGGCAGTGGCCAGCAGGGTGGCCATGCGGCACATGTGTACGGGCGTTGTTCTCATCCCTACCACCTTCGCCGTCACTTCCCCTACCTCTTCATAACTTAAATCATTCTTGAGGCAGATTGAAGACTTAAGTGCCAGCTTAAATGAAAATTTAAAAAAAACGTACAAAGTAATTGCAACACAACACTGATTTAATCAGTTTTAACGTGAAAAGATGCCGACAAAAGAAGAGAAGCAGGCTGCTAGGGTGGAGAAAAGAAGAGCTGCTCAGGAAGCAGCAAGAGCATCAACCTCTGAGCAAATGAATGCTAAATGTACAAAGAAAGAATATGAAGACTATGAGTCAAGTGTATTCACTGCATGTTATCGTGCAGTGCGCTGTTACTGGCAATAAATAAGTTCCCTAGTTGCTGAACTCTTTAGAAGCACAAGAAAAACAAGAATTCTTCGATCATAAGCAAGACCTTAACTATAAGCTAGAAAGTGAAGTACAATCTGATTCTTGAAACTTAGTAGCCATTGAAAATGTAAACCCAAACATAGGCAAAACTCAACTCTTTAATGACATGAAGCCCTTCAGGTGACTGCATCATAACTGCTGATTGCAAATAACAGTTAAGGGTCATGCCAGTTTTATTCTCCTAGTGAAGGATTAACAGAAAATTTTTTAAAGATTGGACCAGAAGAAGGTACATGAGGCAAAAGACGAGCAAGATTCATAAATGGGAAGCCAAATATACACAATTATCAAGCCAAAAATTTAAATCCAAAATTGTAGTTTTAAAAAAAAAAGTAATTTTACCAGGAACGCTAAGAAAATAAACATGCTAATTCTTTTGGTATTTCTCCACAAACTTGGAGGAATAGTAAGTGTCAGTCATGACCTTTATACCTACAAACTCCTTAATGTTTCCATTCATACATTTCCAGATTAATTACCACTACAAAAAAAGGTGCCGTCCGCAATATATTAAATGGTATCACAGAAAAGACAGTAAATAAATTCAGCTTTTTAATAATACTTTGTGGATGTAAAATAAACTAAAGTAAATTCATAATACTAGGGTAAACCTTATTATATATATATTCAATATACTATATATAAACAACTCGGGGAACAATTAAATAAAAATACAAATCATAACAAATTTATGATAAGCCTGAACCAGAATGAAGAGTAGTGAAGCCAGTCTATGTAAAACAGTGGTTCGCAGTTTCAGAAGAAGGAAAATTGCTGAGTCAATAGTAGGGTCTTGAAAATGATTTTGAAACAAATGAGCACACTGTACAATATGGTTAAGGCAATTTAGATGTTATGTGTCCATTGGTGTTTAGTTCATGAAGGCGTTTATTTCTATTATGATACAGTTGATTGTAAATGTGTTTCTGTGCCTAAAAAAAGCATTCTCCGCTAAAGGTTCTTTCTGAGAAAGCAAACAATTTCCTGGCATTGTCAGTGGTTTTATAATATGCGCTGATAAACTGTACATTCATCTTTTTCTTGGCTCACACAGCATGGCACAGCATGCTTAGCAATTAATTTTAAGTAGAGCATTAATTTTCTTTGCAACACTTGCAACAGTTATAAGAAGGGAAGTGGTTAACTTACTTTAACCAACATAGCAAAGAAAATGTGCTTTTCTGTAGAAAAGGGATGTTGCAGCAGTTTAGGAACGCACTTCTATGTGTAAGCTGGTGACTTTTTTCTCTCCATGCTCATGTGCTCACCCTGGTGGTGTGTGTAACATATTTCTTTATAATACTTGCATTCTTGCCTTGTTCTTTTTCATATGTTTATAGTTTCTCATACTTAAGCAAGTATAACTTACATATTCAAAGGAAGTTAGTAATTAAAAAATTTCAAAAATACTGTCTTAAAGGCATCTCATAAGAAGACTATCTTTCTTCATTTACTATATAATTGTCCATCCATCCATCCAGCTATAACCTAACTACTGGAGCCAATCCCAGGGCACAAGGCAGGAAACAAACCCCAGGTAGGCCGCCAGCCCACCGCAGGGCACTCACACACACACTAAGCACAAACTAGGGACAATTTAGGATCACCTAAACCTAACCTGCCTGTCTTTGGACTGTGGGAGGAAACCGGAGCACCCGGTGGAAACCCACAGAAACACGGAGAGAACATGCAAACTCCACACAGGGAGGACTGGGGAAGCGAACCCGGGTCCCCTAACTGTGAGGCAGCAGCGCTACGCACTGCGCCACCGTGCTGCCCCTGTATAATTGTGAGCAACAAATTGAATCAAATTTTTTAAGTTACTTAAACAGATAATCTATTAAGCAATGGAGTGCTTTGTAAAAGAGTCTGCCATTCAAACTGTCCTGTTTAAAAATGTGATGACATGATTATATCAAGGGCAGGAAGTACCAGATGTGTTCGTGTTTCTCTTTGGATGTATATTGACATTGACTTTTTGCCTTGCCTTTTTTAGATTTAGTTTAAATTTGTAATAGTTTATATACATTTTGAATTCTGCTGCAATTAAAATGACTCTAGTCTCCCAAATGACATAAAAAGGGAAGATAATAAAGTTTAAATGGGTTTGCCTTCATACTGAGATATGTCTGACTCGACATCCCTAAACAAGCCATGACTGCGCAATGTTTTGCAGTGTTAGTTTAACTAAAAAAAAAATACAGAAGCCCCAGGAGGGGTTTAAAATACATGCTTACGTAGAAAGCAGGGAAAAATATGTGGAAAAGGGCAAAACATGATTATTCTCTGTCCAAAGAATGATATAATGCTGTCCCACTGCTGTGACTCAAGGGTCAGGAAGGGGAATGAATGATGCAGATTGCAGACTTACCTTATGACACATAATGCAGCTAAATGTAAATACTGACACATTAAATTGGAGCCAAAGAAAATAACTTTTTTGGGATACAGTATCTGTGCATTTCATTTAAGTGCTTCTTCAGCTAGCAATCTTAAATGTAATGCTAAGCTGCAAAAGTGATACCAATCTGAGCTGAAACTGTGTGAAAAGAGAGCAGTCTGCACTATTATCAAACATCATGAGAATCACGTGGTGAAAACACAATGTGATACTTGGTCTTCATAGGTCTGCTCTGCATTCAAGGAGTCTATAAAAGTGGAAATCAATGCAATGTACCTTCTTTCATTTCTTTCAAAAACTGTGTATGTATAAATATTGAATATATACTACTCAGAAAAATTAAAGGAACACTTTTTAATCAGAGTATAGCATCAAGTCAATGAAACTTCCGGGATGCTGATCTGGTCAGTTAAGTAGCAGAGGGGGTTGTTAATCAGTTTCAGCTGATTAATTCAACCCCCAAAACAGGAATGGTTTAACAGGTGGAGGCCACTGACATTTTTCCCTCCTCATCTTTTCTGACTGTTTTTTCACTAGTTTTGCATTTGGCTACAGTCAGTGTCACTACTGGTAGCATGAGGCCATACCTGGACCCTACAGAGGTTGCACAGGTAGTCCAACTTCTCCAGGATGGCACATCATTACGTGCCATTGCCAGAAGGTTTGCTGTGTCTCCCAGCACAGTCTCAAGGGCATGGAAGAGATTCCAGGAGACAGGCAGTTACTCTAGGATAGCTGGACAGGGTGGTAGAAGGTCTTTAACCCATCAGCAGGACCAGTATCTGCTCCATTGGGCAAGGAGGAACAGGATGAGCATTGCCAGAGTCCTACAAAATTACCTCCAGCAGTCCACTGGTGTGAATGTCTTTGACCAAACAATCAGAAACAGAGTTTATGAGGGTGGCCTGAGGGCCCGACATCTTGTAGTGTGCCCTGTGCTCACTGCCCGGCACCGTGGAGCTCGATTGGCATTTGCCATAGAGTACCAGAATTGGCAGGGCCACCACTGGCGTCCTGTGCTTTTCACAGATGAGAGCAGGTTCACCCTGTGACAGATGTAAAAGGGTCTGGAGAAGCCGTTGAGAACATTATGCTGCCTGTAACATCATTCAGCATGACTGGTTTGGTGGTGGGTCAGTGATGGTCTGGGGAGGAATATCCATGGATGAACGCACAGTCCTCTACAGGCCAGACAACGGCAGCTTGACTGACATTAGGTATTAAGATGAAATCCTTGAACCCACTGTCAGGCCCTATGCTGGTGCAGTGGGTCCTGGGTTCTTTCTGGTACGTGACAATGCCCAGCCTCATGAGGTGAGAATATGCAGGCAATTCATGGAGGATGAAGGAATTGATACCATTGACTGGCCCCCACGCTCGCCTGACCTAAATCCAATGGAACACCTCTGGGACATTATGTTTCGGTCCATCCGACGCCGCCAGGTTGCAGACTGTCCAGCAGCTCAGTGATGCCCTGGTCCAGATTTGGGAGGAGATCCCCCAGGACACCATCCGTCATCTCATTAGGAGCACGCCCTGAAGTTGTCAGGCATGCATACAAGCATGCAGGGGCCATACAAACTACTGAGTACGATTTGGTGTTGCTGCAATGAAATTTCTGCAAAATGGAGTAGCCTGTCGCATCATTTTTTCACTTTGATTTTCAGGGTCTCTTTGAATTCAGCCCTCTGTAGGTTGAAGATTTTTATTTCCATCAAACAATGTGGCATCCTTTCATTCCTAACACTTTACCCAGTCCATATCAGTATAGATATCTAGCATGATTTGTTTCCCATTGAGATCTGATGTGTTTTCAAAGTGTTCCTTTAATTTTTTTCAGCAGTTTATTTTCAATTGACACTTTATTGCGACTTTTACTCTAGTTTTAATTATTCTGTAACCATGCCAGAACAGGTCTATGGTTTTAGAACAGCTACATTTTCCTGTCCTGAAGGATGACATTTTACTACCTGATACTCTGATGTGGGTGTTTATTTATCACAGAAAAAGTAATTTAATAGCTAATACGTGACTTGGATACTCCTCACCATGCCAAACAGTATTAAAGTAATGTTGGGTATAATATAAAAACAAATGAAAAGTCTCATAACATGTCAAATTACAGATATCAGAAAACCCCATTAGATAAAATATTTTGAGTAACACTGCTCTCGTGAGAATCCAACCAATTGCATATGTCACAAATCTGTCATATTATAAGCAATTTTTAATCACTTGCATAACAGAACATATTTACACTGCAATAAATAGGAACAAAGGCTTCAGTTTCCAGAACACCTTCTATACATCTACAGCAGTAGCTACAGTGGTGCTTGAAAGTTTGTGAACCCTTTAGAATTTTCTATATCTCTGCATAAATATGACCTAAAACATCATCAGATTTTCACTCAAGTCCTAAAAGTAGATAAAGAGAAACCAGTTAAATAAATGGTTTTAACTGGTTTCTCTTTATCTACTGGACAAACCAGAAGGCTATTGGAAGAATCTGATGAGACCAAAATAGAACTAAACTAGAAAGATTTGCCAGTCCACTTCAATGTATAAAACTGAGCGACTCATTTAACCAGCCCATTTTCAAACTGTGTCATACACTAAATAAATTGGCTAGGTATTACCAGCATAGGTATTGGTAATTTTACCAGTGTAAAAGCAGCTCAGCCTATGCCTTTTGTCAGCAAAATTAAAAAGTATCCATCAAGTGTGTTTTAGTTAAGTATATGTTAATCTTTCATATTTTATTCAGCTTTTTCTTAAGAAGCAACAGAGTAATCCTTCAGAGTATTTTGTTCCAAACTCTAAACCCTTGTGGTCTAGAGATAAACTATTTGTTTTTTATTTTACAGTATTTAAATCAGAAATCAGATCTCAAAATATATTCTGTAATATTTCACATAAGAGCCAGTCTTCTTGTCAAGGCCATTTGTAGAGCTTTATTTGTTAACCTTCTGTTATTATACTCATTCACTGTTACGTAAAAAATTAAAAGACCTTAATATGTTTTATTAAGTGTTATGAAGAGCAAAAGAAGCCTTTGTTAAAGTCTTGTTACATAAGAGTAAATGAGTATTAGGTGCGTTTTTGCAGTACCTAAACTAAAGTGGTACCAATATGTTCGTCCATAGAAAATACAAAGCTATAGTTATAGAATTACAGTGAAGAACTTTAAAGGTAAATTTCTGTTTGCAGATATGAATAAATTTCATTAAATAAATTAATCATGCTGCTCTTTTATAGGAAAATCTAAGTCCAGAGACACCTGTGAACATAAAAGGGTGATCTAAAGTAAATGCAAGACAGGGTCTTCCAGAGGACATACTGGTCTCATGACTCCAAGTTATTGTAAACTCACATTTATGGGCCCCCACACAAAAAGCCAGACTGACACTGATTCGGGATTAAGTCCAAAAACATGCCTTATTCGAGAAAGCCTAACCCCAAATGCAAAAGACAGGCCTTGGCCTACACAGGCCCAAGGTTTAAAGTTTAAAACTACTCAAAAAGTATTATTATGAGAGGCAGGGGTAGCACTATCAAAGTTTGAGTCCAAAATAAAAAAACTGTGTTCCCATATAAGTAAAGAATTTATTCTAAAGAAAAGCATTGCCAAGCAGGAAAAGTGAGAAAAATAGGTTAACGGCAAACAACACCACCAACACAAATCCAATGAAAGTACCTTGAATGATAGCATTGGTCAAAATCTACAGAGAATAGCAAAAAAAATAATGATCATTTTCTTTTGGCTGCTCCCATTAGGGAATAATAATAAAAAATCACAGAAACAAGAGTAACGCTCACAAACATAATGCAAAGCTTTACTTTTATACAGCTACATCATGAGGTGGCCCTGCCTCCTTGTCCCCCACTTTAAGGAAGAAGGGCTGATAACTAAAACTATATCATCCATTATTAACGTAATACAGAACAGCCAAATAATAAATAAACACAATATTAATAAAACCATAATATGACATAAATCCACAGAAAAGACAAAACCAACAACAAAACATGCAACATAATATTGATAAGATGACAAAACTATTAAATTAACGTTTCATGAGCCAGGGACAAAACCCTCACTAAAACACAACAGAAAAGATCCAAATGGCTTGGTAATCCCAGGTTGCCATTTAAAGTCTGCTCTCTGCCAATTTCAATTGTCAATTGAGCTTGGAGTTGAGAGGTGACCAATGGTAAAGGCTTGACTGGAAAGGATGCTGTGCAACCAGGCATTTTATATGTCAGAATGGGACCTTGTTTTTCGATTTCCTGGATAATCCAGTTACTGATTGTGTCAGGGTTGTCTGCAGGATGTAAGTATTGCTGTCTGGTAAAGGAGTCACCGCTTTGTAGTCTGGCTGGTTGAGTATACAAACAATGCAAAGTTGTGATAATAGACCTGCTCCTTCCTTGGAGGATGTGTGTATTTACCTGACTTGGATATTACATGTCCAACACTCTTGGTTTCTAATCAGCATACTGGGCAGCAGAAGGCAAAGAAAGGTACAGTCCACTGAGAACGCTGCCAAGACCCACAGAGAGCACAGGGGCTCACTGGCAGACTGGGGTACATGGCTGGTGCCACATGAGGGACACGGACGGCAACACTTACCCCGAGGGAGGAAGAGACAGTTCCACAAGAAGACGGTTGTGGGTCCAGCGAGAGAGGGAAGCTGCATAAAAGGACAGGAGCAAAGCTGGCAGACGAGAAGTGAGGCGTGCCTAGGTCACAGCAACACAAGCAGTCCAGAGTGGAGAAAAAGAATAACGAGGAGACGCTGACAAGGACTCCACGATTGGAAAAAACTTCTGTTTGGAAACGCAGTGTCTAGTGAACAGAGTGCGTCGGTGAACAGTTGGACGATTGATTGTTGGGGTAACAGTGCACAAACTGGACTCTGCACCACTAAAGGTTGTATCCTCCAATTCTGTTTTTGACGGACTTTTAGAGTGTGGACTGTGTGTTTTCCATTTTAAAAAAAGGAAATTTGTTCTTGATATTGTTAGATTTTGTTTATGCTCATTTATCTTTTTCATGTACTTATTATTGTCTAGTGTAATAGAAGTTACTGTTGCTTTCCTGAAATTACTGTTGTGTCTTTCATTGCGTGTTTACTCACCACCCAATTTAAAGAAACCTGTGTGCTATTATTGGTAAATTTCAGGAGTTCCCAGTCTCTTAATAAAACTGGGTGGCGTAGTCGGATAATTAAATGGTGTCTAAGTTAGATTACCTGTAAGTGTGACCAGACACCTGTCACATAAACACAGTCAAAAGAATGTTTGGAGAGTATATTGGTGCTGGATTTTGGTAAGTAAATGAGCCACCTCCCCAGCCTTCCATTTTGGAGGAGCCAGGACTTTTCCTGGGAGCACAAGGCAGAAAACTGTCCTGATAGGTTGCCAGCCCTATATAGAGCACACGTCTACGTTTGTACAGGGCAAGTTCACAGAGAACATTCAACCAAACATTGACCTCCTTGGAATGGGTGCACAAAAGAAGTACTGAGAGGAGGCACTACACATAGTGACCTGGCCTTGTATTGGTCTTTTCCTGGAAAGTGAGGGTGAGAAGCTAAGAAGATGCTGTCTAATTACAGTATATAAAAAGGCCTTGTCACACACGTGTGCTTCAGAGGCAATCAACAAGCCCAGAGGTGAGCGATCTATTACCAGATGGGGGGTTGTATTGTGGTACTGATGCCTCTCTCTCTCTGACTTTTTAGAACCAAAGAAGAAAAATAATACTCACTTACCTTCAACAATCCGTACCTCTGAAAATGACTCCACAACTACTTCCTCGTCCATAACATAATTTCCGGCTCCGGCTGACGACGTCACTCCCGGTCCTCCACTAATGATGTCACTTCCAGCTCCCCGAAGATGGTGGCACTTCTGGTTCTTAGTTGATGACGTCAGTTCCGACCCACATTGATGACATCACTTCCGGTCCCTCGCCAATGACGTCATTTCCGTCCAGCTCGAATGACGTCATTTCCCATTGTACCTCACTTCATGTTTAATCATTTCCTGTAGCCATTTTCTTGACTGTATAAAAACGACCATCACAACTGCCATTTTGTCGAATGTCTGATACTTTGAATATCATCTTAACAAATATTGTATCCCAGCAATATATGGGGCAATTCCCCAACTCTTTGAGATTTGTTTGGTGGACATATTTATAACAGCTTTTAAAACAGGCTATACATAACTTCCCCCTGGCCAATTCACTAAATAAATAGACATGCACTCTGTTTCCAATAAGAGAAATAATTTTTACGTTTATCTCACTAACCGTTTCCTGTTTTGTGTGAAGTGGGTTTAAGACTGCTCACATTCTATTAACATGCAGTCTTTGGGATTTTTCACAAATATACAATCACAGAATGATTTCATTGTTTTTCATTTATCAGCTTTCATTTCAGTAGCATTTACAGTATTTCACAAACGTAAAGGATGTCTCACAATAATTACTGGATCAAATCTCATTTTACTTCCCACTAATAAAGTAGGAGCTGGGTGTCCTTTGGATTGATGTTTAGTGTTAGTGTACATTCAGAATTCTAATTATGTTTCTGGGGTGAGTTGAGAGTGAGATGATGGACAAGGGTTTCTTTATGCATATCTACTGTAATCATAATGAAAAGGGCAAGCAAAGAAGTTTACACCATGTAATAAAATAAGCGTAAGAAAGATACTGAGACGCATGTAGCGGAAAAGTCTTTTTTTTATTACTGCACTAATCTTTTTGTACTTCTCAAATTGCAGCTGTAGCTGGGTCAGCATTGGTTTGTCTCCCACATTACAATAAATGCTCTGTATATGTGAGTATGGCTCCAGAGATGAACTGTTCCATTTTATCTACCTGCTGGAGAGTCTTGCCGTCTGTCACAGGCTGATTGTCATACCAGACTAGTGCAGCTAGTTGCTATACTCTTCAGTATGCATCTGTGAAGATCTGAGGAGACAGCCTGACTTTTCTCAGCCTATTCAAAAAGTGAAGGAGTTGTTGACAGCAGCTGTAAGATCTCCAGACGTTCTCCTTATAAACAACATTATAAGTGAGTAAATCCTAGAAACTAACTAAAACCGGTTTTCCAATTATTTGCAGAAAACAAATATTCTGTTAAAATGTAGAAAGTGCTTGTAACTGAAAACAGTCCAAAAGTTTAACCAGTGTTTAGCTGAAGTTCTGTTCATCACATTTCAAATTTAATACTAAAAAAGAAACTGTACTTTTTTCTATCTCCAAAACTGATTGATAAATATTTATCTTAGAGTTACTGGGGTTGATTTTACCAGAATAGAGTACAAAGAAAACTTCTTGTCAATTACAAATGTTTAAGGGTGAAAACCAAGACCTGCAAATATTAAAACTCTCCTGGGGCTCTTACCAATAAAACATCATCACTAGGTGATTTCAATGACAAGACAAAGTTAAAAACAGAATAAAACAGAATTTACTCAACTGCATATCCTTACAGTTGATGGTACTGTAAGTCCTGGATGCCAATAATTGTCTTGCGACTAAAGTAATTTCCGACCACAGGATTCCACAGTGCAGTTTTGAATCAATGAGAAAATAAACTCTTAAATTCAGAGTAGCCAGCTATTTTTAAATAAAGCTTAATTTGCATTGTATTTTAAAACTACGTATTGAGACTGAGCATGATGAAGATGAAGATGCCCATTCTTTAGAATTGTCACAGAATAATGAAAAAGATAGACGTCAAAGGCAATTCTTCTAACCAAAACAACAATACAAGACAACCCAAGATGTTTCAGTAACAGACTCTGTTGAGAGAGAAATAAAGGACAACATCAAAGTCTTTATCCATCAGCTTGTTTTGCAAGATGATGTTTATGGAGAGAGTCACCGTTGACAGAGTTTAAATGTCATTATGTGATTAAAATATTCATTATGTGATTTAAATAATAGCAAACTTGTTTTGCAGGTATATACTAAGGCATCTTCTGTATATTTTATGCACCACCTGTGGCAGATGGCCAGGGCCCTTACCAAAATGTAATGGAAGGATATTATCTCCCCCAAAGCACTAGATGCCAGCCTCCCAAGGTTGCAGCAGTGCCTCGGACTTCTACCGGGCAACATGGGAGTTGGAGTTTGACACAGCCCTGTTGGGAAAAATCAAAGACTGTTCTTCATGGCAACAAAAAGTAAAATAAAAATAATATCGTACATTAAGTGGTTTTTTAGAGTGCAACTATAGTAATAATAGCAATTAGTTATTTATTTATAATTTACTCTATTGCAATTTGCTACCCATTCTGTCTCCAAATATTTGTATTATTACTTATATAGTAATATCTTGTTTAACCAAGCATCTAAGAACATGGAATAGTAGTCTGTTGTTAATATCCAGTGTACTGTCAAAACCACAGTTATTAAATATTAGTTTAAGTATTTTATGCATATGTACCGTATATACTCACGTATAAGTCGGGTCTTGAAACCCAAAAAATCAATTATAAAATTTGACCCTGACTTATACACCTGTTCAAAAATGCGACACTTACATTTTTTTTTTACATCTTCTTGCCTCCTCCAATCTCACAGTAGTTTCTCAGACACATCGAATTTTGTTGCAGCAGTGTAGTTACCAATTGCGTTCGCTACGTTTAATTTAAAACCAGCTTCATATTTTCTTCTGATCAAACACTCCATCGTAGATGCTCTTACGATGAAGGCGTATGAGGGTGTGAGATACAAAAAACACAAATCAGTGCAAATTTTGCTTTGGAATAGTTCGGGTATTACCGTGTTGTCACGTAGGCACAATAGAGAGAGAGAGAGAGGTTAGGAGCATGCGTGAAAACAGCGCATTGCTGCACCCACATAGGAAAAAAAAGTCAGTATGGTCCATGGTTACTCTCTCAGGTGGGCATTAGCATATCATAATCTCTTGGACCAATAGCCTGAGTTTTCTGCATTCGACTTATACAATCACTATTATAAAATACCATAAATTATATGATAAAATCAAGTCCTGACTTATCCATGGGAGAACTTATCCTTAAGTATATATGGTAATTATTTTTACACTTTTATAAAGAATTATATATAATTTGCCAAGAAAATCATAAAAATGTACAGCAATATCTTTAGAAAATAAAATGCAGATTATAAAGAGGTTAGAAGCTAGTGGAAAGAATGCCATATGACAGAATTCATTGGGGTTAACACATGGCCAACTAAAGAGCTGAGGCAGAATATTGAAGAGGGGGCACATATAGAGGGGTGCTAACCTATAAGCAAAAGGAGCATCTTCTGTGCTAAAAAATCAATTGGTCTGTGTATGTGGCCACCTAGTATATTTTCTTTAAGGATTCTAGTTTATTTCAGCTCATGAGGTTGGGTAAAGTGAAAGTGAGACAGGTGGCATTACCTTTGACCCCAAATGAGGTGCATTCGGTGGAATAAATGTGCAGCCACTGGGTGAAACAGACGATGAGGGTGGTGGCAGTGCTATTGGATGTCAATTGAGGAAGGAAAAGACAGTTTAGGTGGCACAATAAAAAATGCTCCTGCTCTCACACCACACAAATCTTGCAATATGCATTCATATTCCTTCACTTGTACTGCTACTGCTTCTGATAACAAAGTTTCTTATGACAAACAAGTCCAGGAATCCATCATTTTGTTAATTGAAGCATTACTGTCTTTTATTTTAAAATATATATATTACCACAATGTTTGAGTTTCTTTTTTCTTCAAGGCAAACAAATTTGGAAACTTCTAATCAGACATTTAGGAATTGTTCTCAACTTCTGATGATTCCTGGTGTGGATCCTTTCTGCAATACTGAAGCAAAAACTGAAACGGAAAATTCGATGAACAGACAGAAATAAAAAAATTAATTTAATCTTCTCTACACTCTTCATTACATTTTTTCCGTGTACATTTTTATTTATGGTAATTCCTGCTCTTCGTATTGTGAAAGTTTGCTATACATTAACTGTGTCTTTCTGACACTTCCAGGAATATATTCACATTTATTGTTTAATGCCTCCATGAAGTTACTATAAATATCATGACTGTTACTAAACAACTTAGCCAGTGAGTCAGTGTCTTGTACAATTTTATAGATATATTGCAAGTATTAAGCTGTCAGTAGCCTATTTTTTTTCTTTACCAACTGTAGGTCTGCTGGTTTTATTTTTATATTTTGCAGTAAACATTTCACACTCTGCTCCAGTTACTAGACATCAAGATCAAAAATATAGTTAGTATTATTACAATGACCACCACATTGGGATAAACTTTACCTACAGTAGTAAATGTTAATTTCAGTCTATTGATAAACCAACCTTATATCATACTAAGTATATTAATATTACTAAAATACTTAAAATAAATATATTTACATTATATTAAATACAATTTTATACTAAACATCATACTAAAAAATCTTTGAATTTTTTACAGTTCCATAAACTTTGCTGCTTCTGCAGTGATGAGGTTGACTACTGTAATAAAGCACTCAGAATGAGAAGTTTCTTCATTGATAGAGGATTCTCTTCTCATATTGTGGACAGGGCCCTCAATTAAGCCAGGACTAGACCTCATAACATCCACCCTAAGGGGAATCCCCAGCAATGAAACCAGTATCCCAGTGGTTCTCCCATTCCAACCCCCACTCCCCCCGTAGGTCATTAAACAATATTTCCCCATTTTATAGACTGTGTAAGAAACTCGACTCAGAGTCATAGAAAGGTTTGGGGTAGCCACCCGTATAATTGATTTCCTGGCTGCAAAGTCAATCAAATGAATACAGCACTGATATGCACAAAACCGACTCCAAAACAGAACTGAGGGAACAGGAAAGAGGTGGAGGCTTTTAAAGGGGAAGACAGGAAGTGAGGTCAAAGGGGTTGGGCTCATGAAGGTCTTCAGCCATAGATACAAGCCTGGACGTGAGATCACAGGGGATGGAGCTGGCAAGGTCTCCTTCCATAGGCTCGGTCCCGGAAGTGATGTTAGAGGGCCAGGTGGGATCTTCCGTGAATGGTCTACAGGAAAGGGAGAAAAAGAGTCACTGCACTCTGCCACATCCCGGTATGACTCGGAATTGCCCTTACTCAAGCCCTTTAACTGCCTCCTATGTGCACATGTGTGACAACTGATACTTTCAACGGAGTGTTTTGCCTTAACTCTCCTTTGATCGCCTTCCATTGACCACCTAACCTACACAAACATCTTGTCCATAGCTCACTTCACAGGGAAGAGGGCCACATTCCAAAGTAGGCGCTTTGAGCTATAATAAAAGCTGCTGTGTCACCTCCAAATATGTCATCAACAGTACCCTTGTGTTTGGTCTTTCTGGTAAATTCAATATAAAACAATGGACCTCGTGCCAGTCTAATAATCTTATTTACTGCATTGTGGGAAATGTCTAGCCATAGCCCTGCCTAGGTAAGACAGTGAGACGGACTGAAGACTGTTTCAGGGAGCACGTCTGAGATGTTAAAATTAAAAACCTGTCTACTGTAAAATACTTCATATTCCTTGATCATAGCCACATTGATCTCCCTTTGTGTTCTTTCACAGGATCTTAAAGACATTTATCAAAGAAAAATAGAAGAAGCTAAGTGCATTCTAACACTGGTTAACTTCTTAATCTTTCCTTTCATCTTCTCTAATGGTGGCTTTTTCTCACCTTTACTCCTTTCATCTGCACCTACTTTGTTTCCTTCTTCCACTCCTTTTCAGTTTCACCCCTGATGAAGGCTATACAGCTGAAGTCTTGTGTCTTCAACCTTCATTCCTTCTTATCATATAGATAACCTTTAATCTTTTTTTCCTTTGCAGATGCACATTGATGTAGCCCTATGTTAACCTTATATTATTATTACTTGCTGTGCAAGTAATCTAGGAGGAGTTGAAATCTAGGTAATCACTGTAGACCACAGTATTAACATTTTAGTGTCCCATTTATTGAAATGTATTGTGATGTGTCTTGCCATTGCATGGGCTATAGGGAATGGAAGCAGTGTTGGGGTGGAGTCTTGGGGGAACACTGTTTGTAAGGGCTTGGGTCACCAGAGAGAGAGAGTTGAGTGACAGGGATCCAGGTTAATTAACGGTGCGTGATGAAAAGCGGAGGTGGTGGCCGGAAATGGTAGTTGGGGGGGAGGCTGGAGCAAAAAGGAGGACACCAACAGGTGGACAAAGGAAGTGAACAGTTTAAGAGAGGTAGACATGACTAAGGTGATTTGTCTTTGTTATTTTGGAGGTGTCCCCGTGACTCAGACAACGGGTGGTGGTAGGGCACTGTTTATATCACGGCATATTCAATAAAAAGCAAGTTGGCATTTGGAAGACTTCCCCGGACAAGCAGCTCCTGAGTGTGTTTATTCGATGGGACATCACAGTATTTTGTAGTAAATGTAGTAATAAAAGACTTTGAAATTGTCATTCCATCAGATGTGGCATCACAAAGATTTCTAGTAATGCACTTTATTATTACAAACATTTGTGCCATCCGTAGGAGTGACAAATGCAATGCATATGTCTCTGTTATATGTCATTTAGTAAGGCATTCATAAAAGCAGTCTTAATGTTTGTGTTGGAATGACAAAGACAAAGGAACTGGATGGACACACAGATACAAAGACAGACAGACATGTCATTTTATTAAAGTGGATTATTATTATTAATCTATACTAATAAAAGGCAAAGCCCTCACTGACTGACTGACTGACTGACTGACTGACTGACTCACTGACTGACTGACTCACTCACTCACTCACTCACTCACTCACTGACTCACTCACTGACTGACTCACTCATCACTAATTCTCCAACTTCCCGTGTAGGTAGAAGACTGAAATATTGTAGGCTCATTCTTTACAGCTTACTTACAAAAGTTGGGCAGGTTTCATTTCGAAATTCTACACGTAATGGTCATAACTGGAACCTATTTTCGTCCATATACTTTAATAGACTGCAGCTCGATGGCCGTGGGAGGCGGAGTTGCGTCTCGCATCATCACACCTCCCACATAATTGAGTGCCTGCCCATATAAGGTAAATATTTGCGGGTCAAGGGCTGTGCTTAGCATATTCATAAGTAAAAATATCTGAATCACAAACTGATGTTTATTATATTTTGTCCATGAATACTTATTAAATAATTCCAAATAGCCTGTCCGCTTCCTTTCATAGCTTTTCCGATGGTTGTGCTGCTTTCAGGCATGTATTTTCGTATTAAAGCATTTAACCAATCACATTTCAGCCATCTTTTGTTGCCAGGCAGAGAGGCCTTCACAATCCGTTGTGCAGGCACTCTAACACAGAATAATTGTCAATTAACCTGTTGCTTCAACCAATCAGATTTTGAGTTGGTGTCAGTAGGGCCCTCTAGCAGGTGTACAGCACCTTCACCGTATTCAGACCCATTGATTGGATAGAAGCCGATATGAGGAACTCTACGAGGTCACTGAACGCACCGCAAGCGCTCCGAGCATCCTCGCGCGCACTAAGGCCAACTCCATGGCAGGATTCTGGACAATATTATTTGCCAGACACATACCAGATTTCAAGACCACGAAAACCTGATGTTTGTCATGCTCCTTGAGCCCCAGAAGTTTTGGGAATACAAGAAAAATTTCATGCATGCAGCCTTCTCCAGTTTAACGGCTAAAAACAGAACTGACTGTAATGTATGCCATGGTTGATTTTGCAGGAAAATCTCCCACTGATCACCTTGACTTCCTTCATCAGAAAAATCTGAATGAGAGCATGGGGCATCTGTTCACATTGGTGGCGGTGACCATTCCCGTGTACACTGCTTCTGTCGAGCGGACATTTTCAGCCCTAAAGTGAATTAAAACTTATGCCAGAAATACGGCAGGGCAGGTTCGACTTTCATCATTAGCTTCGATGGCGATAGAAAGGGACTTTTTGATGGAACTGTATGGATAATCCGTACGACAGAGTAATTGAACTGTTTTTGAGGAAAGAGAGGAGGATGGATTTTGTTTACAAATAATCCAAATTTTTGGTGAGTAAAATGTTGCGATTTTCCTAAATAATATTGCAAGTTTATGAGTTATTATTGATGTTTTTTATGCGTGTCGCGGCTGTTGCTGCAGTAGAAAGGAACTTGCTCACCCCTGGTTTGTCTATTCAATAAAGGCATTTATTGTGGCTACAGGAGTTATCTATATATATACCCCGATCTGCATACTGTCAAATAAACGAACCACACACCGTGGCGCAACACAAGAGGCTTCGCCTCTAGCGCTGAGGTTCGATTCCTGAGAGGGGGTGCAGTGAGTGTGTATGCCTGACGAGCCCAGAATTAGGGCGAAACACGTGCCATGTACTCTTTGCATTATTTGACAGTAAAACTATTTCAATATATACAGTATATACACACATACATATATATCAGCGCTTCCTGATTCATTTTACACTCGCACCCCCTGTGACGGACGATTCCGATTTCGCACCCCCTTGGTTTGAGAAGTATGAAAAAATATGAGGTTAACGCAGAAAAACAGATCACCAATTGAAGCTTTATGAATAATGGATACTTTATTCGCCATCAATAATTGTTTTGGTAAAGCCATACTCAGTGTAATCCTCCTTCCTCCTTCCATTTTCTAATTTTTTCGCGACTAGCCATGATTAAATGAACGGTAAAAAAGTAAGAGCAAAGTGACGGTGATTAATTGAGGCAGGCAGGCGAGAGCACAACAGCACGCGGGCTCGATGTACTGTGCGTCAAGTCGATCTAAAATGCGCGATCAGATTCGAAAAAATATTGGATATTAGTAGGTTCTATTTAGCCGACAGAAATATCTTTGGTAGGAATGTAAGTTGAATTTAGTCTTTAAATTTTTATGGTGAAGAAAAATTTATGCAATGATGACTAAATTCAACTTACATTCCTACCAAACATATTTCTGTCGACTAAATAAAAATTACTCTAAATTTAAAATTTAAATAGAACTTGAACAGATACGATAGTTCATAATACCCATGCAGCACT
Organism: Polypterus senegalus; assembly: GCF_016835505.1. Classification (NCBI taxonomy): domain Eukaryota; kingdom Metazoa; phylum Chordata; class Cladistia; order Polypteriformes; family Polypteridae; genus Polypterus; species Polypterus senegalus. The sequence goes on along the minus strand of NC_053156.1, from coordinate 245,294,604 downwards.
AAGTGCATGTAAGAGCGGAAGTCATCCGTTTTAACAAGCAGCGTATTCCACTGATACGAAATAGCCAGCCCATTTAATTATTTAGGAATGGATAGATAAATTAAGATTTTGTACAAATAATGTTTTTCATTTTTCTTCCTCGATGGATTCTGGCACCCCCAGCAACAGCTACTCGCACCCCAAACTGTATATATATATGTATATACTGTATGTGTGTGTATATATGTAGATATGTATATATAAATATATATGTGGATGTATGTATGTGTGTGTGTATATATATATATATATATATGTGTGTATGTATATATATGTATATATATGTGTATGTTGTGGACTCAGACCCGGACACACACGGATGGACATCTTAAGTTCACCACACACACCCTTTATTTACAATTATTTACAATTAGTCACGTGCACTCCCCAGCGCCTCCTGCACCGTTCCCCCAAATGTCCAGGCCTCACAGTCCTTGTGCCTTTCTCCTGGCTGCCTCCAATCCTCTCTCCAGCTCCGTCTCTCTTCCACCCGACTTCCGCTCTCGACTGAAGGGAGGCGGCCCCTTAAATAGGAACCCGGATGGGCTCCAGCTGCTTCCCGGCACTCCTTCTTAGACACGCCCCAGTGTGGCGGAAGTGCCAGCTGCGCACCCGGAAGCCGTCCGGGTGTCCCCTGTCGTCTTCCCCCCAGCACTTCCTGGTGTGGCAGAAGTGCTGGGCTCCAGGGATATTCAGGCACCGGGGCGCCACCTGGCGGTGGCCCAGGGTCCCTACAGGGCTGGGCTTCCAAGCCCTTTACCCGAGGCCCCCAACATAACCAGGGTGGACGCCCCCTCACGGTCTGGAGGAGGTTCAAGCCCTCCTCCGGTCCTCCTGCCACAATATATATATATATATGTACATGTATATATATATGTATATATGTATGTATATATGTATATGTGTATATGTATATATATGTTTATATGTGTGTGTGTATATATATATATATGACAGCAACACTCATAACAGTGACAAAACAATTACATTGACAATCATGTTACGTTATTTTTAAAATGTTTCCTTTTCTTTTTCATTACTTCTTTAACACACTACTTCTCCGCTGCGAAGCGTGGGTATTTTGCTAGTAATAATATAATAACAATAATATTTTTATATAGCTTATATACACAAATACTCTTCCTAAATTAAAGAGAGACTTGGACAAGCTTTGCTGCAGTAGCTTCAGCAAGGAGAGGCTTTCAAATGTATGCAATGTATACTAAAAATGTAAAACTTTACAGAGTTTACAATAAAATGAATTCATACTTTTTTAGACATACAAAATCAAGGTAATATCATTGTGAATGATGATATAAAGCCCAGGTTACACAACAGATTTTTATTAAAGCAATAAAATGTGCAGTATGTTGTTACTTAAGTTAGTAACTGAGCTGAACATGAAGCTAAACTTCCAACAGGGTTCAGCCTTAGTCAGTACCTGTGAAAGACAGCATTTCCTGTCTTGAAAGCTGCTGTGTAGCATTTATCGGTTTTGCATGGTAAGTTTCCCACCCAGGTACTTTCCCCTTTAATGCTCATTCATGCCTTCCCCTTCAGTCATGGCAGTGCTCTGTTCTCTGGCCACTTTGATAAGACAGAAGAGCAGTCAAGCTGGCTGATTGTGAGAACCAAACTTCAAAACATATTGTCATTCTGCTTCACTTTTGGCCTTTTACTGGTTACTCACACAAAGTTCCCCTTCTTATTTGTCTATGACAGCTGCAGATATAATCTTTGTTTAGGCCTCTATGTGCCCAAAGTGACCAAATGAATTTCTGAAAGGCCTAATTTTACATTTTTTGAGAAAACACAAAATATTTATTTAATCAAAGACCAGTAATGTCATATTTGACTGTAAATTTAGAATTCACAATGACTTGAACTGACTAGGGGATTGGCAGGAACGTATTTCAACAGTCTTATTGTGAGGAAAGTACTTGTTTATGGTGCCTTCTCTTTTGAACACTCATCCCTTCACATTCTTTCTAGATGTGTCAAATATGTTTGAAAAAAATATGAAATAGGGCATTGTAAATGTAATAGACCCCACCCAACCCCCAACAGAGCTCTACAATACAATATAAAACTCAAATTAGACATGTAATTCCTCACTAATTATTAGCTGTCATTTTAAATTTTTGAAATGGCTTCATTATATATACAGTCAGCTTTCCTAAAATATGTACAAATTGAAACCAGCTGGAGCAGGAAAGATTGTCAGAATAAATGGGGGCATTAATGTGGCACATGAGATGGATATGTTGTTAAGTAGAAGTAGATCAGAATGGTCACAAAGAACAAACTCAGAAGGCCACTGTGAGTAGTCTCTGAAACTGCAAATTTATAACTTTTCAGTGGCCACAGAGTTAAAGAAGAAGGCTAGAAAGACACTAAAATAATTCTTTTAGGCTGCCAGCTGTTAACAGAGGTACCACATTTTCTATAGATGACACCTTGATGCTCAAGATCTAGGTAACAAATAAAGAAATATTTAGAAGCAACTGTCCATTTAAGTGTCAAGCTTAATAAAGGGATCTAAGGAACATTAACTATGTTGTAACCCTGGACTTTCCTAGGTACATCTCTGGCTCTGTCATGTAGTTCTGTGGATGACCCCTGAAGTTTTCTAAAGTTAGAGTTTAAAAGCCTAAGTCTAAAGTTGGAAGGTAAGTTGAAACAGGAGCTCAACATCTCAACTGCAAAAAAAGTACAGGTTCACAAGAATTATGGACATAGAGGGACTCTGAGGCCAAACTGTATGCCCTGGTCTGTGTGAAGTTTTCACAAATTATTCAGTGTCTGCTTGTATTTTCTCCAACCATTTCTGTATTTTCTTCCTGTATCTCAAAAGCAAGCAAGTTACTTGATTGGGGATTCTATATTGGTCCAGTGTGAGGTTGGTATTTCTCTCTCCAGAGCTGTTCCCAGACTACCTCCCTTTGATTCCACAATTGGCAGAGCGGAAACCCCTAAAAATGGACAGTGCTATGGGAAATGAATGGATGAATAGGGACTGGAGGGTGAATGGTAGTGCTGTGCAATTATAGTGTATCTTCATCTTTCGGCTGTTCCCGCTAGGGGTTGCCACAGCTGATCATCTTCGTCCATACCTTTCTGTCCTCTGCATCTTATTCTGTCACACCCATCACCTGCATGTCCTCACCACATCCATAAACCTTCACTTAGGCCTTCCTCTTTTCCTCTTCCCTGGCAGCTCTATCCTTAACATCCTTCTCCCAATATACTCATCATCTCTCCTTGCGAAATTTGCAAAAGACTATTTCTAAAACTGTTTGAACACTTTAAAATTCAAGAAAATGTAGAAAAGTGCAAAGTGCTGAACCTAAAGAAACGGAATATAAATCATAAATTTAAGACAGGAACACTGCCTTACAGGAAGCAACCTCTGAAAAGGAATTAGTGTTTTTTGTTGCTGCAACATTCTCATTGTCTATGCAACATACAGTAGCAATAAAGAGAACAAATAAAATATTAGGGTGTATTGTAAACAATATTAAATATAAATCAGGGGACATTATGCCAAGCCTATGTAATGGAGTACTAGGACCACATCTGGAGCATTGTGCACAGTTCTCGTCACCACACTGCAGAAAAACATAGCAGCATTTGAAGTGGTGCAGAGGACAGCAACCAAGTGCAACCCAGGAATAAAGTGTTTGATCTGATCTGACAGTCTGAGTGAATTAGATCTCTTCAGTCTTGAGCAGATGAGGCAGCATATGGACCTAATTTAGGTCTTCCAAATTCTCAAAGTCACTGACAAACTAAACAGTGAAACTCAAAATAGGGAGTCAAGTGAAAATTAGCAGGTAGTACATCTAAGAATGAAGTCGGGAAGGAATTCTTAACTGTTTTGAGATGATAAGATCACAAGGACCTAAATATAGTCAGACAGGGAGAGAATGTAACCAAATAGACAAAAAAACATAGAGGACAATGTTAAAGGGCAAAACCAAAAGCAAAGAAGTCTTGAAAAAGAATCAAAAGTCACAATCCAAAACCAAACATCACTACTCCTTTTTTAAACTAAGCTGCCAAGAAAGCACAAAGATGTCTTTCTTTTTTCCACCAAAGGAAAACTCTGTGTGTTGATACTGTCCTGTTTATATGTAAGCTGCCATTACATCATCAACATAGCAGATTTGGTCACATGAAGACAAGAAACATTAGGTTAATGAAGCTTAGCAGTACTAAAATGACACAGAAAACAAGAATAAATAACACATTCAAATGCTCCAAAAATAATAAAATGGGTTAAATAAAAATGTGTATACAACTGCCAAAATAACCCAAAAATAAATCAAAACGAAACCACAGTCATAGCAAGAACAAACTATAGAGTCATGTACGATAGTTGAAGTAGAAATCTTTAAAAAGTATCTCTGAATTAGCTAACCAAATGAGCTTGATTAACTGAATGGTCTCCTCTTGTATGTTATAATGTAGTTGCATTTTTAAAAGTGCTCCAATATGACAGTAATCTGGGTTTAGGTGAGCAATGGGAGGCAGAATAATTTACTGTCTTTTATTTTCTTTTACATAGTGCTGTTGTCTAGATGTCATGGATAATTGTCATATAACCTCTAATAAAAAAAAGGCAGAGTGGTGGCTCTGTGGCCCAGCATCTGCACTGGTATCTAGAAAGTTGTCGAAAGGGTTCCTATTCCGTTGAAGCCCTTTAGCAAGGCCTTTAACCTGTAAATTGCACCTTGGGCACTGTACAATGGCTGACCCTGCACTCTGACCCCCCAAAGGTCATGTGAAAAGTCAATCTCTCCTTGGGGATTAGTGAAGTATATCAAAATGAAAAATCCTTGATTAGGTAGATTCAAGAAATGAGGTTTGTATTGACTGCTGGGGGATAATGTGCAGCATGAAATACAAAAACTTAAATTGGGCTAAATCTATTGTATTCAGCAGGGGAGTAAAACAATATGGGTGTAATATATGCAAGGTATTTGACATAAGCAGCCTCAAAGTTTGATGAGAGTTTATTGAACTGTTCTTTTCCTTACTAAGACCCGAACAAACTAGCGCTTTACTGGTAATCATGGATTGACATAAACCATGAAATGTAAGGATCAAAATTAAAATTGAAGTTTAATTCTATAAGAAAATCAAGAAAACTCTTAATCGTAGACACCCAAGCTGTATTACTGATAATTAGACTCTGTATAAAGCAGTGGATGCACTGGTTGAAGTGATAAAAGACACGAGGATGGTGATAAGACGCCTGGTGGTGTAAAATTATATTCTGTGAGCTAGTTCATGTCCCAGAGGTGTAGAAGAAAGGCACAGATTCCACACTGCTTCTGGAGGTCTGTGCCAATATACCTGTGGGGGGCAAGAATGCCAGTCACAGTCGTTGTGAGAGGTGCAGAGAGGCTGTTACCCTAAAAGGAGAGTGTGGGCACCAAGGGAGAACCAGCAGCCATTCAGAGAACCTTGAGATCATTTCAGATATTACTCAGTGTGCTCCCCAGGGCGATATAGCTCAAGCCCTGATTGATGAAAGAGCTATGAAGAGCAGCCACATGAGTGAGGGATGTGTTTCATTTCACCTAGTGGGGAGCAGCAGTGCAGCCAATCAGAAAACATAATTTAGCTGATGTTTTGGTACAAACTCCAGCTGTGGCACCCACAGGCCTACCCACTATAAACACTGAAGTAAGTAAGTAAGTAATTCAGTAGCAGAGGATGTGGACAATGATAATAATGCAGACTGGCAAATGCCCACATCTAATGTAAAGGGGGTGATTGATGGGTCAGAAGTCCCTAATATTAGTGGGTCAGGGTCAAGTGTGTGTCTAATTAGTGCTAATTTTCAAATGAGTGTCATGATCCTTCTCAATCATCCAACAAAGAAACACACTAGGCAAACACTGGGAACTATAACTGTTACTCTTCAGCTGGGCATCGAGTCACGGTAGCGTATATTTTATGTACTTAGGAAGGCCACCCCAGCAGTGATTCTGAACCCGGATTTTCTCTTGTAGATGCATGCCCTTTTGGACATTAATTAGGCTGGAATACAACTGTAAGATGTGTGACTTGTGGGATACCTGGAGCCCAACTTTACTGTCTCATCTTGTATGGTGGTGGACCATACTGTCACCCCAGTGATAAATGGACTGACTAGTGCCTGGACTTTAAATCCTATCAAAAATAACATGTTCTCAATACAGGGGATGCAAATACACACTGTAAAACATCACATAAGAAAAGGGGACCATAGGCCTTTTAGACAGCATACATATTATGTATCACCTGAAAAATGAGTTTAAATAGAAACACAAGTGACATATCTTCTGGCTGAAGGAATTATTAGGAGAGCTGTAGCCATTAAACTGTCCCAGTAGTGTTAGCAAAATTAATCTGGCATATTCTGCATTGATTACAGGCCCTTGGGTAGATGATACACTGGATGCACTGGCTGGCTCTGTTTGGTATAGCACCTTCAATTTCACAAACAATAACTAACAGGTAGAAGTGGCTGAGGAGGATAGGGGGAAAACCGCTTTTACCACAGGAAGTGGTCTTTACCAACTCCCCAGCTATATTTTAAAGAATGATGGAGCTGGTTCTTGGGGACTCATATGGCATATTTGCATGGTGTATCTTAATTATTTCTGATGTACAATCCTACATTTCAGGAACATTTGTCCATGTGGAAAGAGATATTCTTGAGAATTCAGGTTGCAGGCCTGAAACTGAGCTGCAAGATATCTCATTTTGTCAGTGATCGTGTGGTGTTTCTGGGCCACATTGCATCTCCAAAAAACACAAAAAAAGTAATAAACAGGACAACTCCATCATCTTCCTGAGGTGTTGGAGCATTTGCTGAGCTATATTCTCAGTATAGGTCTCTTGTAAAAAAGTTTGAAGATATGCGTTATGTGAAAAATGTGCCCATGATCTGCTCAATTGGGTCATTGAACACAAAGGTAACCATCATCACATTAATGCTCATGCACTGTCCCAGAGACCTAAATGCCCTGTTCCAAATACACTGAGACAGGGGCCAAAGCTGCCATAGTAGGGATTAATACAGTAGAAACAATACCAAGAGACCCAAGTGCTAACTATTCTTCATCTGACATGGTTTCAGAAGTAATAACAGTTGAGACTGTTAAGGGTGGCCCTAGCAGCCTGCTACCTGTATCTATGCTATGCCATGATGCCTCTGTCATTAGGGTCCTACAGCAGGCTGACCTGAATATTAAAAAAAACATGCTAAACTAGCTGATGGTGACAGGAAGGCCTCCACATGGAAGACCAAAAAGAGTGGGCAGTTTCCTTAGTGTAATTTACAGTCACAGAGGAACCAAAATAGGCCTGAAGGGGAAATCAAAAACATTTAGACTGAAATGGCATTTTCTGAAATAAACACATTACAGCAGTCCAACAGGCATTGATTTCTACACACTGAATGCTGAGCCTAAATTGGTCGATGAGTAATTTTACCTAATAAAAAAGAGAAAATCCGACTCTTTAACTCAAAATGAAGGATTTTCTTCCTCTACTTCATATTTACTAACAGCACATACAGTGCATCCGGAAAGTATTCACAGCGCATCACTTTTTCCACATTTTGTTATGTTACAGCCTTATTCTAAAATGGATTTTTTTTCCTTAGAATTCTACACACAACACCCCATAATGACAACGTGAAAAAAGTTTACTTGAGATTTTGGCAAATTTATTAAAATAAAAAAATTAAAAAGCACATGTACATAAGTATTCACAGCCTTTGCCATGAAGCTCAAATTGAGCTCAGGTGCATCCTGTTTCCCCTGATCATCCTTGAGATGTTTCTGCAACTTAATTGGAGTCCCCTGTGGTAAATTCAGTTGATTGGACATGATTTGGAAAGGCACACACCTGTCTATATAAGGTCCACAGTTGACAGTTCATGTCAGAGCACAAACCAAGCATGAAGTCAAACGAATTGTCTGTAGACCTCCGAGACAGGATTGTCTCGAAGCATAAATCTGGGGAAGGTTACTGAAATATTTCTGCTGTTTTGAAGGTCCCAATGAGCACAGTGGCCTCCATCATCTGTAAGTGGAAGAAGTTTGAAACCACCAGGACTCTTCCTAGAGCTGGCCAGCCATCTAAACTGGGCAATCGGGGGAGAAGGGCCTTAGTCGGGGAGGTGACCAAGAACCTGACGGTCACTCTGTCAGAGCTCCAGAGGTCCTCTGTTGAGAGAGGAGAACTTTCCAGAAGGACAACCATCTCTGCAGCAATCCACCAATCAGGTCTGTATGGCAGAGTGGCCAGACGGAAGCCACTCCTTGGTAAAAGGCCCATGGCAGCCCGCCTGGAGTTTGCCAAAAGGCACCTGAAGGACTCTCAGACCATGAGAAACAAAATTCTCATGGTCTGATGAGACAAAGATTGAACTCTTTGGAGTGAATGCCAGGCGTAACGTTAGGAGGAAACCAGGCACCGCTCATCACCAAGCCAATACCATCCCTACAGTGAAGCACGGTGGTGGCAGCATCATGCTGTGGGGATGTTTTTCAGCAGCAGGAACTGGGAGACTAGTCAGAATAAAGGGAAAGATGACTGCAGCAATGTACAGAGACATCCTGGATGAAAACCTGCTCCAGAGCGTTCTTGACCTCAGATTGGGGCGACAGTTCATCTTTCAGCAGGACAACGACCCTAAGCACACAGCCAAGATATCAAAGGAGTGGCTTCAGGACAACTCTGTGAATGTCCTTGAGTGCCCCAGCCAGAGCCCAGACTTGAATCCGATTGAACATCTCTGGAGAGATCTTAAAATGGCTGTGCACTGACGCTTCCCATCCAACCTTATGGAGCTTGAGAGGTGCTGCAAAGAGGAATGGGCGAAACTGGCCAAGGATAGGTGTGCCAAGCTTGTGGCATCATATTCAAAAAGACTTGAGGCTGTAATTGCTGCCAAAGGTGCATCGACAAAGCATTGAGCAAAGGCTGTGAATACTTATGTACATGTGATTTCTCATTTTTTTTATTTTTAATACGTTTGCAAAAACCTCAAGTAAACTTTTTTCATGTTGTCATTATGGGGTGTTGTGTGTAGAATTCTGAGGAAAAAATTAATTTAATCCATTCTGGAATAAGGCTGTAACATAACAAAATGTGGAAAAAGTGATGCGCTGTGAATACTTTCCAATTGCCCTGTATTTCCCTTAACTCTGGATGTGAAGGCACAATGGTCGTTACTCTGGTGAATTAAGTTAGCATCATGATTCCCACCTCCAAGACTGAGTGGAACAAAAAAAATTTTTTTTTTTTTTTTTGCATGCGCCCATGCTGCCCTGATATCATGCCAGCGCATTTTTGGAATTGCATGGGCACTGATCGGTTCTTTATTGCCCATTTGCGGGGAGTAAGGGCATCCTCCATTTGCAAGGTGCACCTGCTGCTTGCTGCACAGGGAGGAGAGGGGCGGGGCAGCGGGGGATTCACACCCATATATGCGAGAAGTGAGCGCGAGGGCCCTCGGTGCGTCTGCTTGCTGCTGCTGTGCTAAAGTCTCACACACAACCTGTCAAAAGGGGAGGGGGCCAGTGTGCTTCCAAATTAAGCACTTTTCATTCATAATATTGTCAATCCAAGCCCATTTTGTCACAATTAATTTTTCCTTGGTGGTGCAAAATTGCAGAAAAAAAACCCTATACAAACCGAATCTGCGCACTAAGGTGAAGGTCTATTAGTTTACGTTGTGGTGATTCTTGGGTTGGGGGATGGGTGTTGATGCTGGAGTGCAAAATTAACACCGATGGAAGAAGGACAAGAAAAGGTCAAAGCCAACACAAGATAAAGATAAGTAGATGTGTCATTGGATAATGGCAGGTATTATGCATGACATGTATCCTGAAACAAGATAACATTAATTAGTAGGGATAGGGAAAACTTCTGTTTACGTTTGTTAGCCACTTCGCTATGATAGTAAACAGTAGACAGACAGTAGACACTGATGTGGCTTATTGAATCTTTTGGACCGTGTTCAGCCTAATATTAATTAGCCATTAATTGGAAGAGGTGTATTGTTGATTTGTCTCCTATTCTCAATGTATGATGAATTATAATGGCTGTTTGTTAGCCGTTTGCATACTATGCTACGCTAAAACCGGACGATAGTATTCTGTTGTAGTCTAGCTGACTTAGCAAAAAAAATTCCCTTACACTATTAGGCTACATTATTTAGGAAAGTTATCTTACTGTAATTATAGAGTAATGCATTAGTTCCAAACACTGATTTTGTGATAGCCTATTCAATAAAATGCTTGTTATACATATAATTCTGAATATTTGATAAATTGGGCAAAATTATATGTTTGTTTTAATTATGAAAATGATGCATGCATGTGTCAGAGTTTTATATTGGGTTTCTATTCAGGGGCACTTCTGAAATATTTTGGAGCACCCTCTGCCACTGCCACTGCCCAAGATGAGGTGCCGTCCACCTCTTCAGCCACATGTGTCTCCACAAATGTCTGATCCCGAGGATGAAGACCCAATTGTGGCCACTTCAGGCATGATTGTGTGTAGCCTGAGTGTGTGTGTTGCATAATATTTTGCAAAGACTGTTCCGCCAATATAAATGCTGTGTATTCCAAATAATTTGTGTATACTAATGCAAATGTATGCTCATAGAAATGCCTGGAGCTGAACCCCCTGAGGATGAGACCCTGCCTACGGACCCTGCAAACTGGCCTTCAGATATCACTGACAGCATTCGAATACAGCTGGTTTGCAAAGGACCAAGTCAGGTAGCACCTGACTTTGTTTTCCCTAGAAATGAGGGTGATGGAAGAAGTTGCCACCACCAGTATTTTAAGAAAGTACAAGTTAGCGGTGAAAAGATGCCTAGAAGCTGGCTAGTATATTCTGAGAAAAACAACAGCCTTTTTTGCTTCTGCTGGAAGCTGTTTTCTAAAAGACACATCAGTATAACAAGTTCTGGACTGACAGATTGGAAGCATGCCAGTGCTCTTCTCACCTCACATGACAATAGTCCTGAACACCATAACTCCTTGAAAGCATGGAAAGAACTGGTAGTGAGGATTAAAAAAAGGTGAAACAATTGACAAACAAGAGATGGCACTTCTACAGACTGAGAAAATAAGATGGAGAGCGGTGCTGACTCGTCTCACTGCTATCATTCAGTCTCTCGCAATAAGAAATTTAGCACTAAGGGGACACACAGAAATATTGTTTTCTCCATCAAATGGCAATTTTCTAAAAGAAGTTGAACTCATGGCAAGGTTTGATCCCATAATGCAAGAGCACATTAATTGTGTCCAGAAAGGTACTTGCAGTCACACCAACTATCTCGGTCACCATGTATAAAACAAACTCATTGATTTGTTGAGTAGCAAGATCACTTCGACAATGGTTGATGATATCAAGCTGGCAAAGTTTTTCTCCATAATTCTAGATTGCACTCCAGATATTAGTCACACTGAACAGCTGTCAGTTTTGATTCGAATTGTGTGATTACAAGAGAAGCCCCATATTAAGGAATATTTTATGGGTTTTTTGGAAGCTGATGAATCCACAGGGAAACATTTCGCATCCATGATTTTAAACAGGCTGGAAGAGCTGAAAATTCCCTTTGAGGACTGCATAGGTCAGTAATATGACAATGGGGCCAACATGAGGGGAAAAACAAGGGCATTCAAGCCAGGCTCCTGGAACTGAATCCTAGAGCTCTCTTTTTCCCTGTGAAGCTCATGCACTGAATTTGGTTGTGGCTGATGCTACAAAGGGAACTATTGATGCCACAAGTTACTTTGGGATTTTACAAAAACTTTACAATTTGTTTTCAGCCTCCACTCAGAGATGGGCCATCCTGAAAAAAACATGCTAACATTACACTGAAGATGTGGTCTAAAACAAGGTGGGAAAGTAAGATCAACAGCGTTGAGCCCCTGAGGTACCAAGCATCTGCAGTGAGAGAGGTTTTGATTGAGGAGAGAGACCACACCAAAGACTCAGTCATAAAGATTGAGGCCCAGTCTTTCTCTGAGGAGGTGGGATTATACAGATTCAGCATTTGTACAGTGGTGTGGTATGACATCCTGAACCAAACCCACCATGTGAGCAAGCTCATGCAGTCTCCCAACATACATGTGGATGTAGCGGTCAATCTCCTCAAAAAGACAGAGAGAGGTCTCTGCAACTACAGGGCAACAGGCTTTGCATCTGCACAAATTTCAGCCAAGGATATGTGTGAGGACATGAACGTAGAGGCTGTTTGTAACAGAAAAGACTGAGATCTACAAAGCGACACTTCTCTTACGAATCATTTGATGAGCCATTGAGTGATGCCCTAAAGAAGCTGGAGGTGACCTTTCTTGATGTTGTTGTTGATGCTGCAGTGTCTTCCATCCAAGAGAGATTCACCACATTGGAAAATGTGGGAGAGGAATTTGGAGTACTGACACATTTTCCAAATCTCTCAAAGGATGACCTCACTGAACAGTGTAATGCCCTCAGTGCTACTTTGCTTTTTCAGGACCAATCAGACTTGGATGCCAGAGAGCTTGCACAGAAGATTAAGAATTTGCCTGACTTACCATCAAAATCTATTACCTCTCTTGAGCTGCTTAACTTTGTGCATGACAGTGAACTCTCAGAAATATACCCAAATTTGTGGCCTACTCTGAGAATTGCAGTTACTCTACCTGTAACTGTGGCTTCAGCTGAGAGGAGCTTTTCAAAGCTGAAACTTGTGAAGACATATCTGATGTCCACTATGTCTCAGGAACGCCCCACTTGCCTTGCCATCATCAGCATCAATCATGCAATTGCTGACCAGATTTCATATGATATTACTGATGACTTTGCATCAAGGAAGGCAAGAAAGGTCCTGATTTAGATGACAATTATTTCATATCAGTTTGTGTTGTGCGAAGTGCAATCATGTTAATTGTGCAAATTAGGAATGTCTTATTTTAATTGTATCTGCCTTTTATACTTATTTAATATAATAATTGTTATATGGATGTCTTATTTTGACTTCTGTGTGTGTTTGTTTTATATTTAAAGTTGTATTTCTTCCAATTTATATGTAAGTTATTATGTTTTTTTATATGTTTATCTGGTTAAATTCAGTATGGTTCCAACAGCAGTTTTTACAATAAAATATGTTAATGTACAATCCTTAATATGTTTTATGTGTCTGTATGTCGCCAGAGCGGGTGTTTGCCCAGGGCACCAAACAGGCTAGGACCGCCCCTGCTTACGGTTCTGGAGCTGTTGAAGGGTTTAAGTCAGTCGATGATGTTAGTCCTGGAAAGTACGCCCCACCAAACCAACATTCCAAAAACCAACCAAACTTACTGTTATCTGCTTGAACCAACACCGACTTACTATACTTGGCAGTCCAGCGGCGTCACTGACGCATTCGAACATTCTTAGCCAGTCATGCAATACTGTGTCTGCGTTTGCCATGTTATGTTCTAACTACAGAGGCAGAGTCCCATTGCATGATTCTAACTTGTATTGAGTCAAGGTATTGACGCGAAAACCATACATACGGGGTATTGATGGGAACACCATTGTTACGACCTACTCTAGACTTTTGGTTTTTATATTCTAATTTGATATTTACCTTAATTGGGTCCTGCCCTAATTACCCATTTAAGTTGCTTATTTAACTCACCTGGGTCATGGGTGGGTGTAGGTTTTATAAATTAAGCTTCTTTGGGTTTGAGGTCAGAGAGAGAGAGGAGAAGGATAGAGCAAGGTAAGGAGAGTTAGGGTTAGGGTTGGGTGGTCAGGCTTTGAGTTTTTGGTTACTTATTAAAGGAATATAACTGTAAACTAGCCTTCTAAGTAATGCAAATAGTTTGTATCCTGCTGTAAACTTTGTGAAGTTAGGTAGCTATGTTAGTGTGGTTCTCCTGCCTTGCTTGTTTTGTGTAATTTTCTCCATATTTTGTGTGTTGTGTTTTTTTTTTTTGACAATAAATGGAGCCTGTTTTTATTTAGCTTTTTGTGCTTTTTCTCCCCGTCTCTCACTTGTGTACGACCTATTTACATATCCCTAGACTTTTTGGTATGCCGTAACAACCATACATACGGATAGTATCATATTATATATAAGGAACTAGAGGGCAAAGAACTAGAGGGTAAATATTATCTGGTCCTGGAAATTTCTTTAATCTCAGCCTATTTAATCTGAGCAGTACTTCTCCCTGTACACTTTCCAAATCAATCAGTACCTACTTAGTAGTCCTTTTTACCCCATGAAGGTTATCTCCTTCCTCAGAAGATCTGAGAAAAATTATTATTTAGAGCATCCACTATTTCACTGTCTATATTTTTTAATTCTCCTTTACTATTCCTGATGAACTTCACCTCCTTCCTGACTGATCATTTACTACTAAAATACTGAAACAATCCCTTTCGGATGTCTTTTGCTTTATCTGCTATAGTTCTCTCTAACTGTCTTTTAGCCTCCCTAATAACCTTCTTAATGGTTGACCTCATGCTCTACAATTCACATTATTAGTCTTACACTCCTTATACAGCTGTTTTTTTCCTTTGCAGCTTGTTTTTGGACTTTTTATTAACTTAATTAATTTCCTATTAATTCTAAATTTAGGTATGTACCTGTCCTGCATTCCATGTAAAACTGCTCCTTGACTGTCTCAACACTCAACACTTATCCTCCTTAGACTTTGCCGCATCTGCTCAATATTTGCCCCACCAAAGTTAAACTTAACAGTTCTGTTTTTTGCATCCACACTCTAAATCTAGACAGGGTTCACCCCATGCGGGTGCTTTAACATACTGTGTTATAAAATAGTCACTGATTACTTTTAAAAACTCCTACTCTTGTTTTCTGCTGGGTAAAGGAAAAAACCCCTTTTAAAAAAAGCAGTGCACACTTTTGTATATAAACAAACAACTACCCAGAAGATGATTACGCCCTAGTAACATTTAGTGTTTCAAACCAGTTTAATCCAGCTCAGGTCACAGGTCTATCTATCCCAGCAGCATCAGACCTAGACAGTGTGCCAGGTCTTTAAACCTTATTTGTTTTCTACATATATTACAATATTGTTATTTCAACCTGCATATATTATCAGTTCTAAACAACTTAGCTTTGAAGGTGCCGTGCGAAGATTTCCCTTTTATAAAGTGCTAATGTGTGTTCACTGACTTAATGCTGTAAAATAAAATAATTATTTAGGGAAGCTCACTACTGTTTCAAGGGATCAATCTCACCACTTATAAGCGGTAAAGTGGGGCCCATGGCAATTGCATGGTTGTTTTTTCACAATGCTTTATTATTAACATGTGTCTATTTGACATCAGCATTAAAAGGTTAATGGTTGTGTCATTCATAAAACTCCATAAATCTTATTTAAGAATATTGACATTTTATGTAGTTTATGTTTGATGTACCTCACTGACCACCTAATCATAGCATTGGAGCTATTATTACAGACTTGAAAACAAATCTATATATAAGGACTGTACTTTTTCTATCACTTGTATACCTGTGTTATATAAGTGTGTATTGATTAATTCTTATCCACTCTTTTTGGTAAGTCACTTATTCATTCTTATTCTTATCTAATTTATTTGTTTGCTTTGTTTTGTAACTTTTCCTTTGATGTCTTGTAAAGCACTCTGAGCTATGTTCTTTGCATAACAATGAACTATACAAACAAATATTGTTGCTGATGGTCTTTGTAAAATTGGATTTAATTTAATTTCACATAAGAAGGAGCCAAGCTAATTTTTTTGCAATAAGGCCAGGGAAGTTCTTCTTATGCCACTGCCAGGGATACACATTAATTGTTTCCTTTAGTCAACTAATAATACAAGTGAAATAAGAATGCAGCTCTGTAACATATGATTGGTGAAATATTTGAAAAATTACAGACATTGCATGCAGAAAAAGATTGTGATCAATTATATAAAGAAAAAAGCATTCACCAGACACACCTAAAGTGAAAAATAAACCTGAGTCAAGCAGAGATCGTTCTCATTTGGGCTTCGTAAATATCCATCTCTGCAGTTGCTCATCCTGAATGGACATAAGCGGATGCCTTTTGGGTACAAGATGGCCTGATATGTGGTGTTTCAGAATGATATTTTCCTGGAAATGTTTTTCATGCTGACTGATTTCACTATTGATTGTGTTTTCATTGGTTTTTCTCCAGCTGCCCCATGACTACGAAAATGATAAGAAGAGATGTACATCTGCAACGCTGCAATATCTGATCACAGTGTTTTAGAGCTAGCACATTAGCTTTATAAATGGACGAGGTATTCAAAAAGAAAGGCACTATATGACATTTAAATTAATGCAGATTTGAAACAGAAAACACTGTTTGAATACTGTCTATGCTCTTGTTTATTGCATAGTTTTTACCAGACTTCTTCACCCTGTAAACAGCAATTCATAAGCAAGTCAAACATGGCAGGCTGCCATTGCATGATCAGATAGCCAAAAAGCACAAGAGGAGGTCCACTTTGTAGTTTATAAGATGTCATATGCACTTATATTTTTATCAGCATGGCCCTCTCAATCTACTTTCTACTAACTAGACACATGCTGTGATGAAATTTCCACAGAATTTGAGGGAGATGATTTTTAGGAGGTAAACATCTCACACACCTGCACTCATACTCCATCTTGTTCTTACATAATAAATCATAACAGGACACACTTGTTAGTGTTTCTCATTCACAGCCCAAGTTTAAGTGACACCCCTGTCATTTTTTCCCAGTGAGCATTCACCAGATTTCCACCAGGATCCCAAAGATGCACATGTTTGAATAAATTGTTCACACAAAATGCCCAGTGTGAGTGATTATAGGAGTGTGTGTGTAACTGTGCCTTGTGGTTAATGATTATCTTGCACCTGATGCTGCCAGCTTTCAAAATCTATGCAATAAAAAAAAATAAAATCAATCAGCTGATGGTAAGCTTAATAATAAACATTTTGGTAATCTCTTGATAGTTAGAGGAAATGGTTAAGCATTATTAAACCTCAAGGTGGTAAATTTAAATACCACTGTTTATCTTCCTGTGTCACCTGGGCAAGAGACAAGCACTTTAAACACAAATATTCATAACCATAAATTGGCGGGAGATGGTATTAGCCATGAAGGCTGATAAAGGAAATGAAGATAAACTGATTAAAAAATAAAACAGGAGAACATGCAGAGGGGAACTAACTAAAAAAGAACAGACAATACAGACCTTAACAAGTGTAGTTTAAAGTAAATAATCAACAATAATTGTTTAAATGAAACTAACCAATGACTTGGAACATTTCGCGAAAGAAGCCCAAAAAAAAGATCAATGGTCCTGCGTTTGAAACCAGAAACCCCACTCCCTGGGGACAAAAACTGAATAAAGAGAGAAGGAAAGTAGTCAGCTAGTCCAAAAATGAAGACACTTCTTAACTAAAATAGTGGTAGGAGACTTAGAAGTAAAAGAAAACCTTTTACTACTTGACCTTAAATCCAGCATCACACTACATGCCTCTGTGTGATTTCTAGCCAGACAGCAAGTCAAATGTAATGACTGCATTTGAAAGAGGTGAGTAACTACATGATTAACTTTCAACTCTCAACTAACATCATAGTTTCAAGTCTCCAATTGCACCGTAAAAGTATTGCAGGATCCCTTTATACTGACAACTAATCAATGTGAACTTTAGTACTCAGTCAGCCTAGTCACTGAAACAGTGCTTAATGGGTATGCCAAGTTCTTACACAGATGTGGCTCATCAGCCATCTTTGCTAGGCCAGTGACGTGCGATGAGGTTCATGGCTGGTGAGGCACTGACTCCTTCAGAGTCAGATTTACAAATATATGAACCCAAAAGAGTAGCTTATTCACTATTCAGTTGACAGCATGTACATTGACTACTGGTTATGTTTCATATCTCATCAGCATTCTTTACACACACAAAGGTAAGTTGCATATTTGGCTAAGAAAGAACGTTACATTTAGAGCGGTGAGAGAGAGCACATTTGCTCCGCACCTTCCATGTGTTCTAAATTTGCCATTGTAGTTATACAATTCATACTCATTCAATACAAATGAAAGTATAAAGTGGTTTACAAACAAAAAGAGATGTCAATTTTGACCTTAATTGAAATATTTACTTGTTTTTAACTCTGATGCTTTAATCAATTTTAATACAGACAGTTCAACAGAAAGATAACAAGAAAAACAAAGTAATATTTTATTTAAGGTCAAAATTTGTTTTTTTCTTCATCTGATTCCATTTTTATTTTAATTGAAAACCATTTATGTCCTTACCTTTATTTGTAAATGAAGTCCATGCACCTATCCTTCTCCACGAAAATCTGTGTCACTTTCTTGTAACAAACAGTCTTTCAACCTTTAGTTTTGAAAATCATAAAATAAGATAAAAAGATAAAAATAAACGGACTGCTATATTGCACTTGACTTTCTGATATCGCTAACTTACTGGCACCAAGAGCCCCTGCGTAGAATAACCGCATCAACAAGCACCTGTTGGCCTCACAAGCGCCCCCTTCAGTGCGGCACAGTACTGTCTGCCTCACCTTGTGCCTTTTCACTGCGGTTTTATGTCCAATCAGCAAGACTAGATATGTCACACACAATCACTAAAGATATTAGTCAGACTGTGGAAAGTCGGGGTGTATAATAAACATGTCTGCAAACATTAGATTGGCATACAGAGAGACAGCAACAGGCACGTACCAATTGCATGCATCAACCCAGTGTGTGAGGGAGAGCGTAGTCCGAGGTGAGTTGAGGCTTGACACTGCCGTACCTTGCGTTTCTCCCTTGTATTTGACCAGGAAATGAGCAAATTCAGTGATTTTTGACTATAAAAATTATCAAAAGTATTGGAGTCATAAAAAAACAAACTTATAGTACAAACCAGTGGACAAATTTATTTTATGTTATTGTTATTAGTTTTTTTTACTTTTCAAAGCCTCACCTGCCTCCCCTGACCGCACGTCCCTGCTGCTAGCTACAAACTTTTGATAAGCCTCTTGCACAGTCCTAAACACTTACTTTCCTTCCTTTTTTGCATTCAGTCTTGTTCTTCTCTGTTTGAAGGCATTATGTACTGTATATTACTCTTCTCACTAGGTAGTCATTCAAATACACAAAAGCCCCCTCCTTTCACCAGCGAATCAGTAGAGCAAGACACAAAGTGTTATAGTGTTAGAGGTGCCACACCACATGATTGCATACTTGTGTGTGACTCGCTTGGAATTTCATAAGGTAAATGAAGACCATAACTGAGAATTCTTGGAAAAAACATGTTGCCTGACATTGGCTTTACCTGAAAAAGAAGAAGGTATGAAGGCCTTATTTGGACTTGCTTCACTACAAACATTAGGCACAAGTTTTAATCTAGAATATACTAGCACTTAGTTACTATGATTGTTGGGCTCACTAAATGTAACAAGGTTAAAAAAACTAAGTTTAAAAAAAAAAACCCTGAAAACTTCAGATTCCCCAAATAGGAATCAAGTAGGACCTTTTGAAATTCAAGAAGAAGGCACACACAGAGGCAAAATTTATTAACCTGAAAAAGGGAAAGGGAAGTCAAAATACTCCTGGACCAAGGAAAAAGCAAAGCAATAATATTAAATATAAAGTTTATTAACAAAAGGGTCGCAAATGATATAGCACAAAAGGTTTTTAAAGTCTAAAATTCTAAAAACAATGGCTTTGACAACAGCAGTAATTGCATAAACCACAGAATCAAACAAGATTTAAAATTCAACAAAGACAAACTAAATCAAATAAAGTAGGACAGCCAATTCCTAAGCACAGAACTGAAGCCAATAGGTTCTTTAAATAGGGTCCCTTAGGTCACATCTAAAGTCTGTAATACTTTAGATTGAATGAAGGGAAAAACATAAGATGTTTGACAAATGAGAGGAGACCATTCAGTCCATCAAGCCTGTTTGTTTAGCTAATAGCTAAGCTGTCCCACTATCTCATCCAGATACTTCTTAAAGGTTGTTAAGGTTTCGGCTTCAACTACATGTTTAAGTTTGTTTCAGTGTCCCACAACTCTTTGCGTAAATAAGTGCTTTCTGGCTTCGGTCCTAATTAATTTCTACTGATGTTCTTGAATATGTGAATCACTGTTAAGCTGAAAGAATGTTTCTAAATTTACTTTATCAATACCTTTGAGGATTTTAAATACCTATATTAGGTCCCCATGCAGTCTCCTCTGCTAGAGACTATCCATCCATCTATTTTGTAACCCGTTGAATCCAAACACAGGGTCACGGAGGTCTGCTGGAGCCAATCCCGGCCAACACAGGGCACAAGGCAGGAGCAATCCTCGGGCAGGGTGCCAACCCAAGCAGGACACACACACACACGTGCCAATTTAGAATCTCCACTGCACCTAACCTGCATGTCTTTGGAGTGTGGGAGGAAACCAGAGCACCCGGAGAAAACCCATGCAGACACGGGGAGAACATGCAAACTCCATACAGGGAGGACCCAGGAAGCAAACCCGGGTCTCCTTATTGCAAGGCAGCAGCATTACCACTGCGCCACCGTGCCGCCCTGCTAGAGATTAAACAGGTTTCATTTTTTACATTTTTAATGGAGAACACAAAAGGGAGTGGGAGAAAAATACAAGAAAACAAAAATAAACAAAAAATATAATGCAATAAGGGCAATACCCTAACACTAAGCACCAAAAAAAGAAATACCAAGCAAAATGCACATCAGCACTAAAACAAAGACATATGCCTACAAAGATAGGAGTCAAATCCAAAAAAACAGTACAAAACAGTAGAAGGAAAAAGATAAAAGGATATGATTAAGCTGTCCAACAAAAAAGGTATATTTATTAGCTCTGAAAATGCTAATCTGTCCATCTGTCACACAATTACTAACAAACTCCTAGGGATAGAACCTTGATCTTTGTCTTGATTGAAAGCGTTTTACCTGATTACCTTTCTGGTAATACTAAAAATTTGAGGTAGCAACAAACTTGGTAAACTGACCTGCGCTCTTACTTCTTACTTTGACATGGCAGAAAGAAAAATAACACCAGCAACATTTACTGAGTGTCAAGCAAATTGCAGAGACATATTACTTGACAAAGAACACCATAATTCGAAGATGAAAAAGAACAGCACCACTATCTGCTGAGAGTCAAGCATGGGATACAGAATGTAAGAATGGCAAAGACTGAGAAATGTATGTGACCAAGGGTCCACTAGGGCTAGACCGAGAGTGTGAATGCAAGAATGACAAAGACAGAGAAATGCTGTGACTGAAAGCTTGTTCATGGTCTTAATTGAAGGTTAATAATATAATATGTCATGGAAATGCAAAAAATTTAAGGCAGTGGCAAACTCAGGAAACTGACCTGTGCTTGTGGGTTTCTTACAGCAAAGTAATAAGCAAACAAAGTGACATGGCAGAAAGAAAAAGAAGGCCAGCGGCATCTGCTGAGCAGCAAGCAAAAATTGTAGAGACAGATGCTAATAAGGAACACCATAATAAGAAGAAACTCTGCTGAGACTCCAGTACGAGATGCAGATTGCAAGAACTACAAAGACAGAGAAATGCATGTGGCTAGAGGTCTGCATGTTTCACTAGTATTTTAAAAAATGTCTTTCAGGACTGCTCACACCAGTACACATACCATACACCATCTAAATGTATGTATACAGGCTACAAATGTAAATATGGAATTCTTCATTAACTTTATTCAGGTAAGGTGTCATTTACACAAATATACAAGTTTTGAATCTTGTTTTAAACCCCGATTTCCTTTTCACTGAACCTTAAGTTATCTGCATGCAATACATGAGAAATGGATGGATAGCTAAGTGGATCATATTATTGTATATACTCTGCTATGACCCGAACAATGGCTTCCTGTATTCTAGTGTTTCATTTCTAGTAATTTTAATCAGGAATCAGAAGAAAGATGGCATAAACCTTTCTGGAGGCTTGCAACTTCTGAAGAATTTCTGTATTGCTTCTTGGAACCCCTAAATGGAATAATAGGTTTTTGGTAACTAGGGGAGAGGACTTAGATATGGAGCTGAAAACCAATAGTTGCCATGCCAAATATTAGTCTTTGGACCTGTGAGGAAGAAATGCCATCATGCAGCCACTTTTTATTTTTATAGGGTTTCTTACAATGCACTCTGTCACAAAGTTTTAGCAACATGCAGATATATGATCTTTTAAATGTGCACACAGGCCGACTGGTTCACCCAGAGGCTAACCAGAAATGGAAACAAATCAAGGAAAAAAGTAAACGATTGTAGTTAGGTACACCAATCTAATACAATTGTAGGGTCCAATATTACTTTCAAAACAGCCTGAGTTCATTAAGGCAGTCATTCATTAAGGTCTTGGATACATGCCTTACTGATTTGGGTCCTTGGTGACTTGATAGCATCAGGCTGTTCCTATTAATGTTTTGGCCAGTCATGCATGCTGTGAGCCTTTGTCTACGTCATTCTAAAGGCCTAAGTTCTTAGTCACTGGAATAAACTGAATTCATTCACTTATTTGTAGATCCAGCTTGAAATGATGCATGCAATGTGACGTGATGCATTATCAGTCTGAAGAAGCATAGACTGTGGCTGTAAAAGAAGTCAGTAACAATGCTCAGACATGCTGTGGCATTCAAATGATGCTTGGTTGACATCTAGACCCTTAATGTCTGTCTTCTGGCATACTGTCTTCACTAGTGTGTACCCTTGATGCCAGTATAGGTCCACTATATGCATGTTGTTCATGCCAAATTCTCACTCCCTGCATGATGAAACAGAATGCAAGCTTCTTCCAACCAAAGGACTTTTTAATGTTAATGTGTCCACTTTACCTTCATCTTTCTGTTCTGAGCTGAGGAGTGGAATCTGGAGAGATTTATTGCTGAAGTAGTCTATCCACTTCAATACTTGTGGTACTGTGTTTTCAGGTATGTGTTTTTATACTCCACTATTGCAAAGGTTCTACCACGTGATTAATGGCCGGCTGTATATGTGGGACAAACATCAAAAACACTTTCCATACAGGAACATCACAATGCGGTTAGAAGAAAGGAACCAAGGTCTCTGATTTACACACATACAAGTTCGACCAGACACACATTTAAATGGAAGTCAGCGTAAGTAAAATTCAAGGCTAATACTAAAAGTGCCAGAGAACTGGCTGAAACGTGGCTATCCAATGAAAACGCCATGAATAGACATTTTGACATGAACCCTGCTTATGCATGTTTGAAAAGTAGAACATGAACATAATGAATAAGACTTTATGACCAACATCCTCCAAACTCCACTTTATCAGTCCCCCCCATCCACCTCCCCACCCCTCCTTATTTGTTTTTTATTCCATTGGATCCTTGTAAGTCTAATCACTTTCCTCTGATTATGATGATTCCTGATAGGAGTTAAAAGCTTAGTAATAAAAACTATTTTAAGATATGTGATTCTTTTTATCCCTTTGTGGATTTCCAGCTACTTACATACAGTATATATATATATATATACACAGTATATATATATTCTATCTGTGTAAGCCCATGCTGTAAAAAGCTTGGGGTCCTAGAAACTATTGAAAATGTCGTAAAAAAAATATTTGAAATATAGAGATGTCAGGTAATTGAAAGAAATTACTCTGGGCATCTCTCGCCTAGAAGGATTGGTTTTGCCAACGTGCTTGTCTCGCTTGTGTATTAGCGGCGAGAGGAAAAGTAAAAGGAATACCGTTTTGCCAATGTTAGTGGGTAAGCGACTTTGTCTTCCTTCTGAGGTTTCATTTTGCTGACGTGCTGGCCTCGCTTGTGTTATTAGCGGCTAGGCAAGTTTTCTGTTTCCACGGAGGTGGAGCCCTTACCCCGACTTCATTTCTCACTTCCGGGCTGGACAGATACACACACTTCCACGCATAGACATTTATATATGATACTGTATGAAACAATAGGTGCATTGGGAGGCAAAATAATACTGGTTCAAATGAAAAGTGAGTTTAAATTTAAATGTAAAACATTTGTGATCATAGTTTGGTGGGATTAGGTGTTGGGCAAGCTGCAATCCACTCCATAATGTTAGGTACATTGGTGCTTTTGAAGTAACACATAAAATTCAGGAGGGGGACTGGCCACATTTTAATACCTGTGGCCTAAAGGATTGGCTGTCTTGGCACACCTATAACTCTGCCTACTGATTGTAATTATAACAAAAGAACAGGGTTGACTTTCTGATGGCCATTTGAGTTTTTGCACCTATCATGCTGGATGCAGCTGTGCTAGGGTAGAGATTTTCTAAAAGCACGTCATTAGGCTCCACTGCATCAACAGCCTCCTGCTGAGAGTGAATGCTGCCTTGCAGAAAACAAAGCAGGTGGCTATATTCTGCAGAAAAGCATGCCATTCCGTGGGCGTCAAACAAAAACAAGTCAAAAGTCCCCAGTGACCTCATCGTTTGGCTGTGGTTTAGCCGAGTGAGGTCACCTCTCTGGGTCTGTCTTTTTTGATGCTGCATCTGGAGGCCTCTGTGTATTTGAGGGAAGCTAGAGAAGCGATGGCTGTCTGACTCAGTAAAAATGTTAATGAACGGAACATGGGCGGATGAGACAACCAAGTGCTTGAGTTGAGATTCGTCAACCGATTTCCTATTCAGCAGCAGGTGCAGCACCTATTGTGCTCTTGCAAAGGAGGCAATTTCCATTTGGTGACATTAAGAATGTGGTCAGTATGTGATTTATTTCTCACTCTCTTTATGTGGTTTTGCACAGCATGTGGATCTTGACAAACTTGTTCAAGTTTCTCAGAATTAAGTTTATTTCACCCTGGGGAATGTGATAATCAAGTCTACTCCTTGTCACCCATTGCCACTAACGTATACTGCAGTAATTATTATTTATTTTATACAGTACCATTAAGAGAATGCCCCATCACACAGGCTTTATAGAGGAAACAAGATTTTCAAACAGTATCAAATATGTCAAGCATGTTTTACCAACTGGGACTACAGTGTAATAGTGTACTGTGCAGATATATAATCTTATGCTTAGAACTGTAAAACAGTAAACACTTTTTCATAACAAAGAAGCACCAAGCATGTGCACAGACAGATCTCCATCTATTTAATCCAGCTGTAAAGGTGTATTGAGCTATAGGCTAGGCTTTTCAGCACCACTGAGTCCAAGGTAGGAACCAACCCTGGATGGAGTGCCAGGGCACACATTTAGCTAAAATAAATCACCAGCCTTTAGGATGTTTCTGGAAACCCAATAATTACTTGGAGGAAAAGCCATGTGGACATGGGATGAATGTGCAAATCGCAATTGTGTCAGGATCTGTGCCCATTCAGCAATGATGACTTTTTACCCATAAATCAGTCCTTACTTTATAGATCACCATTGACAAAATCCATCAGTACAAGGAGCTTTACAACATTAACAAGATTACAATGCAATTTAAAATTTAACAAGCAAATAGTATAATATTAGAAATAACTAAAACAAATAATAGTAGATAAAATAATGGGCCAGTGGTCAGGAGGGCAATGAAATGGTAGCTAAGAGATTTTGCACTGCAAGTATATAAGTGGTTATAATGTCTTCCATATTTACTAGTTAAATAATTGTACATTATAGGATTTGAATATCATTCTTCAGGAAGGACACTGAAAACATTATATACAAGTCAAAACATTATTTTATTTATTATAAAAAAAGCCTGCTAAACTTACTATTTGGCCACTGAGAACATTAAGCATACAGGAGTTACATTTAATACAAGTTCATATATTACACAGGAACGTGTAAATGTTGTCAAAGATTTTGTTTCCTATTGAGTGAGTTAGTCAAGCAGAGTACGTTAATGTAGGCTACAGAACTTACATCAGCTATGTTGTGGGATTTTTGGTTGACTGCAAGGGGATGTGCAAAAGGTAAGCTGATCATCATTTAATTTAACATAATGAAACAACAAGTTTATCCCCTTTCACACAAGTAGGACAAAGATGAGTCTAAGATGTTTCACTTCGAGGCATGACAATAACCAATAAATACACGTCTAGCTCCTTCAAGGGACAGTCCCACTTATTTTCAGAATCTATCTAAACGACTAGCAGCTCATTAGGTTGTGCTAGTTGACTGCATTTCTAAAAATAGTATTTCCACCTCCTTCTCTCAACCCCAGCTCATCCTATTTTGATGTCTCAAAGTGTCCACTCCCCCTTTTAAAAGGCACCAATTGCCCAAATGCCTTCAAAAAAATAGCTATTAACACTAGAATTAACACTAGAATTACCAAAGCCTACGAAAAAACTCGTAAATCCGACCCACCTTAAATCCCTTCGTACTTTTCAGTCAGCGTCTTTTGTCTTGCAAATGTGCTGATCACGACAGCAGCAAGCAACCTACTATTCCATCCCCCCACTGACATAGAATGGCCACAAAGTTCTCCCAGTTCCAGCCTTGATTATCTGGGAGTGAAGTGCTGGAGTTTTAGAATGGAAATAATAGATTGTTATTTGGAACATATGCATTTCATGTGTGTTCCGTTTCTACAATAATCTGTGTAAACACATTGTTAAAAAAGAAACGTTTTTCATATTTTAGTGATAGATAGATAGATAGATACTTTATTAATCCCAAGAGGAAATTCACATAATCCAATAAATGACAAAATGTAGACAAACTATATAATGTGTAAAGCCTGAACTGCAAAGATCAAATAAACACTTTCACAGAAGGTTCAAGGATGATACAACAGCTTCCGTGACGCAGCGCTAAGAATTGCTGACTTATAATCAAGAGTCCCCTGGTTCCCCTGGTATATTTACCGTTTTGAATAGTGAGCTGCACTTATTGTTAATATTATACTACAATAAACACATACATTTGATTTGCGTCTGTAACAGCCGCTGTAAATGTATAGTATTTGTAAAAGTTACCTTTTTTTCACTTTTATTCTGTCAGTCATGATCGCAATGCATACTAATTCAGAATACTAGAATACTAGAGCAACTCATAGCTACACCCCATTCATTGGTCAACAGCAACTCAGACTCCACAAATGGCAGATCTGACCTCGTTATAAGTCTATGTATTCACAGAAAAATTAACTGACTAACTCAAGGAAACACCGCAGTCTGAATCTGCATGCTTATGCATTTAAATACACCAAAACCACTCAGTTTGGTTGCAGATGAATTATTCTGTTTGTAGTCTGTAGGTTTCACGTAAGTGTTCAAAACAAATTTTAGTAATGCTTTCTTTTGTCATTATTTTAATAATTGGAAAGTGGTACAACAGATTATAGCATATATAATATATGTTACAATGAAGTTAACAGGATTGCTATAAATACCAAGGTTGCAGACTAAAAAAAAAATAATAAAAAAAAATTTCTATTTTACATAAAGCAGCTCATAGTGGTCCGTCATTTATTGGTGAACAGAATGTCAAACTACTTTACACAGCTGGCACATTTAACCTCATTATACTGTAAGTCTACATATACTAAGAAGCGAGCGGGCACAGAAAGGTTAACCAACTCACTCACTCAAGGAAACACAGCAAATAAATCTGCTATCCTTATACAGTACTTTCAAACGCAACAAAACCATTTGCAGATCATTACTTCACTTTTTAGTCCATGGGTTTTACATTATGGCCAAAACAGTTTTAAATGAAAAGTAGTATGATGGTATATATTATACAACTAGCAAAATACCCGCGCTTCGCAGCGGAGAAGTACTGTGTTAAAGAAGCAATGAAAAAGAAAAGGAAACATTTTGAAAGTAACGTAACATGATTGTCAATGTAATTGTTTTGTCACTGTTGTGAGTGATGAGTGTTGCTGTCATATATATATATATATATATATTTACACACACACATAAACATATATATATACATATATATATATATATATATACATACACACACACATATATAAACATATATATACATATACATACATATCTACATATATACACACACAGCTATTTCAGATCAGTGCAATACGCTGCTTGTTAAAACGGATAACTCCCGCTCTTACGTGCAAGTCTGCGTGGATATTATGAACTATCGTATTTGTTCAAGTTCTATTTAAATTTTAAATAGAAGGAATTTTTATTTAGTCGACAGAAATATCTTTGGTAGGAATGGTAAAAACAGACAGGAATATTATTCCTGAATAAATCAACTCAAACCTTAAACAACTTATAATATTTTGCTCTCCATAAAAATATATCCTGTCTAAATTATACAAGTTAGAAATAAAGTAAACATTAAAAGAACAAACATTCAAATTTCTTTACTCTTATGTAATTTTATATAAAAATAAACTTAGATTTTAAATATCCCAAAAGATTTTGCTCTCCATAAAAATATATCCTGTCAAAATTATACAAATTCAAATATGAACATGCTGCATAACAAAACCTGGAAATATAAATAAAATGTGTTCCTTTCAGCAATAACAAATCAAATCATTCAGTTGTCTTTGCTCATATGTCATTTTAGAGCTGGACGCCTGGCATCTTTTTGGCAACAAGTTCGTTTATGTTTGGTGTGAGGTTCTGTGTTGTGGAGATTCTCAGGATGGATTGCAGGTGCTCATCAGTGAGGCGACTCCTGTGTGCTGTTTTGTTAGTCTTTATCACTGAGAAGAGCTTCTCACACAGATATGTGCTACCAAACATGCACAAGGTTCGAGCCGCATGTAGACGGACTTTTTGTTCTTCAAAGTCACCAAAGCGCCGTGCAAACTCAGTGCGCCAGTTTATCAGCAAAGTGCGATTTGGGAACACCGTAGTGACGACTTGGTTTAACATTACTTGGCAACAGGGAAAGTGGGGCAAGTTGCACTGGTGCATTTGTGTCTCCCATAAAAGCAGCTTCACTTGAAATCACTTTGTGATTGTGCACGGTAAAACGTCCGCTGAAGTGTCAGATTCTTATTTAATTCTTCTGCTTTCTGTATCTTCTGCATTGCATTCAGGTCTTTCAGGTTACCCTGATGTTTTGTCTCATAGTGCCGTCTTAGATTAAATTCTGTAATTACAGCCACATTAGCTCCACAAATGAGACACGGGTTCAGTAAACATATACTCAGCCTCCCATCGGTTTTTAAAGGCTCTATTTTCAGAATCAACTTTTCTCTTCAGCATCGTGTGAGCTAGCTTCGCAATAACTTGCAGCATCATAAGCTAGACTTGATTAACGCGTAAGTGTTCGGCAAGGCAGCTGAAGCGCTGCATTATGGGATCTGTAGTTTATTGTGTTACCAGCGCTTCATATACCCGGCCATTAATAACAATAATACAGTATATAAAATGATCTGGGCCGGATATAATTACACGCTGGCCGGATGTGGCCCGCGCCCTTGAGTTTGACACATATGGACTAAATAGAACTTGAAAAGATATATTTTTTCAAATGTGATCGCGCAATTCAGATAGAGTTGACGCGCACTACAGCCTGCATGCCTCAATAAGTCATCCTCCCTCGCTCTTACTTTTTACCGCTCATCTAATGAATACACTGAGTATGGCTTTACCAAAACAATCATTGATGGCTAATAAAGTATCCATTATTCGAGTATGTAGATCGGGTATATATATATACATATATATATACCCGCGTATCGCAGCGAGAGAGTAGTGTGTTAAAAAGCTAGAAAAGAAAAGGGAACATTTTAAAAATAACGTAACATGACTGTCAATATACAGTATTTGTTTTGTGAGTGTTACTGAGTGTTGCTGTCATCAAGGATTTGATTATCATTATTTCTTTCAATCAGGTTCGTATTTGTAGGATGTGTTGTGTTCAAGTTACATTCCGTGTTTGTCAATCGCTGTAAAGATGACAGGTTTCATTCATCGATTCGCTTCTTACTGCATCAATAAACAGCTCGCCTTCTTCTTTATCTGAGACCTGACACACTGCATGCACGGGTTTTTTACACTGTCTTCCTTTAGCGGACATTGACTTTTTCCACCGTGTGCTTTGTTTCCACAGTAGCTGGATTTATGAATATGCTTGTATGTATCAGACGCTTCATATTTTTGCTGCCTTTTCAATTGTGTAATTCGGTTTTGTTCAGCTTTTGGAACTGTTGCTTTTATCTGTGCACTCGTCAGTTCACGTGAGCCGCTTGGTGTACATGCATCGAAGTTTCCCAGCTGTGCTGGTGCCATCTCGTGCTATGTCCATGGCTGTATTTAATGTTACCTTAGTCCTGGCACTTAAAACTTTCTCTCGCAGTTTCGCTGAGTTTGTGCCAAACACCACCCTGACCATCTCATCTTCCTCTGCATAAGCACAGTCCTTCACCCGTGAATATTTACCCGTGGCAGTTTGCTATTGGATTGCCGCTGACGGACGGCCTTATATGGGCAGGCACTAAATTACAAACGCCAGCGCAGCCTGTCTATGAACTTAATTTAAAGTGTAGGTTTACATGTGCTTTGTTTCCGAAGTAGCAGAACTCATGAATATGGTTGTATATGTCACTCGCTCGCTTCTTATTGTTTCGCTGCCTTCTCAATTATATAATGCATGTTTTCTTCAGCGCTTTTGGGGTCTTCCTGGTTTTCTATGTACTGCGTGATTACGTGGAGGCGTGATGATGTCACACGAAACTCCATCCCAACGGGTTTCAAGCTCATCTCCATTACAGTAAATGGAGAAAAACAGCTTCCAGTTATGACCATTACGCGTAGAATTTCGATATGAAACCTGCCCAACTTTTGTAAGGAAGCTGTAAGGAATGAACCTGCCAAATTTCAGCCTTCTACCTACACGGGAAGTTGGAGAATTAGTGGTGAGTCAGTCAGTCAGTCAGTGAGTGAGTGAGTGAGTGAGTCAGTGAGGGCTTTGCCGTTTATTAGTATAGATATACTGTATGTTACAACCCATCTCTGTAAATACTAACTATGCCAATAAAAATAAAAATATAAATATCCTATGTTGCACAAGATAAACAGCTGAACAATGTCAGCCTCTAAGCTTCAAATCATATACATTGTCATTAAATCAGGAGTGGAGCTCCACAAGGATATTCTCCAGGTATTCCAAGTTTCCCACCCACATCCCTAAAGACTTGCAGGTTAAGTTAACCGGTGATTTCAAATTTCTCCCGGTGTCAGTTTGGCGGTGCACGTGAGTGAGTGGCCGGTGTAGGGTTGTTTCCTATCTTGTACCCTGTGCTTCCACAATAGGATCCATCCCCCATAACTCTAAATTTGATTAAGTAGGTTGAAGAATGTTATATTATGTTACATATAATTTTTTTTCATCATTTTATTAAATTTATTAAAATCAAATAACATCCCATACAAGCAAGTCAAATTTTACAAAACTAGGTTCAAATCAAGTCAACCCCGCCCATGAGAAAGAGAGCTAGGCCAAATAGTGAAACTTTAATAGTAGAAAGATAAGTAAGTAAATAAATAGAATACATATCATTCCATCAGCTTTTTGACATTCAGCAATAAAAAAACTAACTAATATGTATAACAAAGCCTCTCATCTCTTTTGACATTCATCCACCCATCCATCTTCCAAACTTGCTTTATTCCAATCACGGTCAGGAGGTAGTTTATCTGTTGAAGGCTAATTGTGAAAATACCAAAATCACCAAATCACAAGATATTTCTGTAGTCATAATAATGGCACTGGTTATAGAAGTTGCTAACATGACACTGACCTGTTTGTATTGATTCATCAACATGCAGTAGTGGAGACTCAATGAGGCAGACACTGATTTAGGCTAGCTGGGTGGCATGGGGTATCCAAGTGAGTAGCATTTACTGTTCAGTACTTGCTTATATCATCATGGGAATAGCTCTCAATCAAATCATTAACATAAGCATGAAGGGGGAAGCAGAGTTAATTTCCCTTAAATTTTCACCATTATTTTTGTTCAACTGTGGAGTCTTTAATGATATAATGACTACACTAACTCAACCTTGAGCTGACAACTCTCTGCTCTCTTTTCCCTTGGACTTTCTTTTTGCAAGTACTTAAATAATCCAAGTAAAATAGCCATAGTTTTAAATAATGTTTTGCCCATTCAAATGAATTTTTTTTCCTGCACAGCAGGCATCTCCACTTTCTTTGAATTTATCTATTGTTTCTTGACTTTGAACTCTAAAATTGGTTATCGCTTTGACAAAGTATCCATCCATCCAGTATCCAACCCACTATATCCTAACAACAGGGTCACGGAGGTCTGCTGGAGCCAATCCCAGCCAACACAGGGCACAAGGCAGGAAACAAACCCCGGGCAGGGCGCCAGCCCACTGCAGGGCTTTGCCAAAGTACTAAAAGTGAAACTGAGAAACAAAGAGTTGAAGAAGGGCAGCACACGTATGAGCACTTAAAGGAGAAGAACTATGCCTGAAAGGCACTTCCTGTCAAAGTTCTGTCCTGAAGTGGACCCAACTCTTTTCACCTGACACAACTTTGCACATTTACCTTGAAAGGTAGGCATTTAATTACTGCAAAAGACTTACTTCAAAAATTGGAGATAGGAAAGTGACATGGACTGCTTCATAAGTAATAGTTTAGTGTGGCTGGTGTTTACTACAGAGCTTTTTATCTTGAACTAGCCAACCCGTGGCGTAGCATATGCCGCATAATCAGGCCGCTTTTTAAATGATTTTTAAGCACAGAGGAAAAAATAAACATTTGAAAAATCCGTAATTTAATAAACCACCAAGAAAAGTAACATTGCAACAATGTACGCTACGAAGCAACATACAATTGTCCGTGACTGAAAACCGGAGGAGCGCCTTCTCCTTTCAAAGCGAAGGACGGGTTGATCGGCGCTCGTTCAGTACGCACTGCCCGCTTATGTGCCCGCCCCCAACTCCGTACCTGAGTCGCTTTTGTCTGTGTACAGTCCACACGCACCTGTGAGTCACGTTGACTGGTAATTTTCCAAACACCGCCTCAGTCGGTTTCCACGTTTATTTTTTATTGTTCTTTGCGGTTCTGGGTGCTTTTTTATATATAATCCACCAAGTCACCCGACCGGGGGGGGGTGGGTTACAAAGGGCAGGAACGTAATCAGTGCGAGCGTATGACCCGCACGTACTGGGAATTTCTCGTTCGTGGAGAACAATTGCAAGCCACGGTCTCCATCACGAATGGGGTTCAACGGCTTACCCACGCCGGGTAGACAAACATTGATCCATTCACTGTAGCACGCGTGCAGTAACGGACATACAAGTGCATCACAGACCTGTTAATGCTCAATCTCACGTGGCTGAAAGCCACTTGTCCCTCTAAGAATTTGGACGCCGACCGCTTATTTGTTTGTATTAAAAGTGGTAACCCTACCTGTGACTCACGTAGACTTTTCATTGCTCTGTGCGGTTTTGGCTGCCTTACTAAATATATTACACCAAGACACCCGACCACGGTGGGGGGGGGGGTGTGTACAAAGTGCAGGAGCATCTAAGAAGACACATGTTTGTCGCGGATGCGAATTGCTGTATGTAGCGTGTAAAACAGTTTGCTATGAGCAACAGTTTCGTCAATGACATTTCTCCAAAAAAACCCGACTGACAGAAACAAACAGTTACCTGAAGCAGGAATTTCTATAACATTGAAAGAAGTGTTGTTTCCATGAAATACATTTGAAGCGGCAGCCATGGAGGGCAAAAGAACAGTCAACGTGGCTCACAGCTGGGTTTGGACCGCAGCACAGACCAAAGCGAGTGAGTATGTGTTTGATGAGCTGTTTGATTTGGCGGGCAGTGGTCTGAGGTGCGTTCCTGTGCACGGGAGGAGGGGTAGAGTTTGTGGGCGGGGCTTCGTTGTTCCTTTCGCATGGTTTTCATGGTGGACGCAGTTGGTGTCGAAACCGAAAAGAATAATGAAAAGTCAACGTGGCTTAGACGTGCATGTGGACTCCTAGCACAGACGAAAGGGGCTAACTGGGTGGTCGGTGAGTTTTTGCGTTCGGGCACATGGGCAGGCAGTGTGAATGTCTAGAGAGCGAGGGTAGACACGGGCCGGTGAAAAAGGAGTGTTGGTGGGCAGGAAAAGTCTTCCATGTTCCTGCAGGAGCATCTAAGAAGACGCATGTTTGTCGTGGATGCGAATTGCTGTATGTAGTGTGTAAAACAGTTTGCTATGGTGCAAGCGGTCATGCGTTGTAACCGAAAACTCGTAGACTGCTTACTTCATTGTGTTTTAACCTCAGTTGTAAAGGATTGTTTTAAAGATCCCATGAGATACCCCTCGCAAACCGTTTCATACCCTGCATATGGCGATTCACCTCCGCAAGAAACATGCCTCTATGAACAGTCAACGTAGCTCGGAGGTGCATGACATGAACATGACATTAACCTGACCTGCACCGCATGTGGCCTCCACGACAGACGAATATAAATGACGCCACTTTTTCTGTGTCCTCGCGTCCGACTTGGTGGGCGTGGCCCTGCGAGTTGTCGTCATATCCAATGGGCTTGGAGTTGGTGGGCGTGGCTCCTTCCTGCGAGCGCCATAGGTGTCTCACTTGTCGGCGGCTTAGTGAATCCACGCCCCTTCCGGCGTGCTTTTCATGGTTGTCTTGCCTTAGTGAATTATATATATAGATTGCCAAAAATAACCCTCTGGTAACACTAGTAGTTAAAACAGTGGTAAAATGTCAAATTGGGCAAAAGGTCATACACACATTAAAAGATGATAACAGGCCAATTTGCAAACTGTAATCCAGACGAATGCTAAAGTAAATCCAAGTCCACCTATAGACACCATGTGAGTTCAGAGCCTGACCAGACTCTCATAATTAAAAATGGTGGCATGGTGTGATTAGTGCATTGGCCTCATAGACCTAGCAGACATGACAAATCCCAGCTAGTCACTGTCCAGTTGGAGTTTGTACATCTTCTCTGAATGTTTATGGAATTTTTCCTGGATACTTTGATTGTTCTCTTACATCCCAAGATTTTCATGTCAGGCTCAGATTAGTCAACTAGATTACTGTAACGCAATCCTCTCAGGAATACCCAAAAAAGACATAAATCGGTTACAACGAGTGCAGAATGCAGCTGCTAGAATCCTAACCAGGAAAAGGAAATCCGAGCACATTTCTCCAGTTTTGATGTCACTACACTGGTTATCTGTGTCATTCAGGATTGACTTTAAAATTATGCTTATGGTTTATAAAGCCTTAAATAATCTCGCCCCATCTTATATATCGGAATGTCTGACACCTTATATTCCAAATCGTAACCTCAGATCCTCAAATGAGTGTCTCCTTAGAATTCCAAGAGCAAAGAAGTGGTGAGGCGGCCTTCTGCTGCTATGCACCTAAAATCTGGAATAGCCTGCCAATAGGAATTCGCCAGGCTAATACAGTGGAGCACTTCAAAAAACTGCTGAAAACACATTACTTTAACATGGCCTTCTCATAACTTTACTGTAATTAAAATCCTGATACTCTGTATATCCAATTCATTATAATAACTATTCATGGTGGCTCTAAAATCTGTACTAACCCCTACTCTCTCTTCTGTTTCTTTTTCCGGTGTACTTTAGGTGGTGGCCTGCGCTACCACCACCTACTCAAAGCACCGTGATGTTCCAACAGTGATGGATTAAAAGTCAAAAGTCTGCATGCCCATCATCATCAAGAGCATCCATGAGAACCCTAAATACAAAGAGGACTATTGCATTTATGTTAGGTAGAATGCCCAGAGGGGACTGGGCGGTCTCGTGGCCTAGAACCCCGGCAGATTTTATTTTTTTCTCCAGCCATCTGGAGTTTTTTTTTGTTTTTTCTGTTCTCCCTGGCCATCGGACCTTACTCTTTTTCTATGTTAACTAATGTTGTCTTATTTCTTATTTTGTCTTTTATTTTTCTTCATTATGTAAAGCACTTTGAGCTACATTTTTGTATGAAAATGTGCTACATAAATAAATGTTGTTGTTATTAGTAGGTTTCATTGAGTAAATCTTGATGTTGTTATGTTGATGTGGTGGACTAAAGGTTGCTCCTGCTTTAAAGCAGATGTTGTTACATAGTCGGCAGCAATTACAACTCTAGTTTATTGACAAAGGATGAGTGGATGGACAATTCCATCAGAAACTACTGTCACACACGTATGAATGGGAGGCAGCTAAAGGGCCTGAATAGTGATAATTCCACGTCAGACCTGGGTGGGGGGCAAGGTGCACTGACTTTCTCTCTCAATCCTCTCCATACCATTCACGGGAAATTCCACCGTGTCCCGTGTGGACGAAAACTCAGACCCGACAGTAGGTGCAGTTATAAAGCAGCTTTATTTTCAGAGTCACGGTGAGAAGCGTTTCAGAAAAGCAGACAATCAAATATACAAGACAGCGTCAGGGCTCTTCTGAACCCCATCTGTTGGGTGGTCCAGTTTTATACCCCTAGAATGCATGATTTAATATCATTATAAAATGTAGTAGTCAACACTTTATTATACACAATCCTTGAGCCCCTTCAACGCCCCTTATGCAACTTGATTTCTTGGCCCCTTTTGTTATGGCGTTTAGATGTAAGCTAAGGGAAAACGTGATAAGGCAGACTCATGTGTGGAATGCTCAGACCTTGAGTCCTTTGCACAAACATTTTTCTGTTTGCTAAAACAAAGCATGCTGTTACTTGGTTTCGTAAAGCTTCCTTCTCAGACATGAATTAGTACAAGGGAACGAAGAGAACATTCGTCTTCCACACCCGGCGCCCATGATGACATCACTTCCAGTTCAGGTGGCCGTGATGACATCACTTCCAGTTCAGGCTCCCGTGATAACA
Source organism: Polypterus senegalus (assembly GCF_016835505.1). Lineage (NCBI taxonomy): Eukaryota > Metazoa > Chordata > Cladistia > Polypteriformes > Polypteridae > Polypterus > Polypterus senegalus. The sequence goes on along the minus strand of NC_053156.1, from coordinate 245,257,753 downwards.
TCATGTTCGGTTCTGGCACCAGTGGTGACATCACTTCCGATCTTGGCTTTAAAAGCCACTGTCTTTGCATCTCTGAATCAGTTCTGTCTTGGACTTTGTACTGAACACAACTCTTCAAAAATGTACCCATTTGCAGCCAGGGCATATTATACGGGTGGCTGCACCAAACCTTTGATGTCTCCTGTGTATTCTTGTCACACTACTTTAGATGGTGTCCAAATAATTTCTGTTAAAAGTGGGGTAGATGGTGAGACGCAACCTGATCACATTACTCTATAACTCCTTTAAGTCTACCCACATACAATTTAGCCTGTCACACAATATCAATAAATTTTACTCACATTGTATAGGAGAACATTACATATTTAAGACATTCAAACAAGAAATATGTTTCAAACATACAAAGTATTACCTCTATCCTACATATCAATAGAACGCCTCTTTAAATAGTAGGTTGACTGCATTATAAGATAGCTATTTTAGATAAGGAATACAGAAGCTTCACGGTAAAGCCATTATGTGACTTCTAGTCATTGGGGATGTAAGGCTTGCTGACAACTGTTCCTGATCTTTTCACGAGACCATGTCGATTTACATGACTGAAAATCACTGGACAATGTGACTGTGTGCTGACCTTTCAACAAAGTTGCACTTGTCCTTTCTTGTGACAGCCAAAAAAGTGCTGCCTAACAGAGATGGTACTGTATGAAAGGTCCACAGGTATGGCAAGATCAGCCGCATTCTCCACTGTATTATATGAATTGCACTTCTGGATGATTACTCATTAGTTGCCAGCTTTCATGCATACAGACTTTACCCTTATTTTGTCGAAATGCATCAAGGACATGTTACATTATGCAATTGACTTCACAGAATTGTGCCACCAACTACCTCAGACTCATTAAGATTAAGTAAATGAAAGCTAGGATTTGATATCTATGGAAAAGTGATCAAATGTCACATGGCCTTAATGAAAATGGAAGTTTTGAGGTAAAAGAGACAGAAGTTTCAAAGTAATGTAGTTATACTCACTAATCATAGTGCCAGAGATGGACAACGTTTTGCATGTTGATTAGGTCATGTAGAAGTAAGAATTTAAATGTGCTCTGTACATGTGATAACATTAACCATATGAATCTATACAAGGGAATACTAAGTGATAGCAGGTGACAATCAGACTGGCAGAACAGCCTGGATTGCAATCTGCTGTCAGCATGGTACGTATTGAATTGCTGTGTTGTCCATTCTGAGAAGAAACCTCACTGTAAAAGGACTCTACAGCACCTGTATGTAAGAAATCATATCAAAGACAACAAATGGCTATTGGCAATCCTTATTGCCATGAATAAAATGTACACTCGTCATAAAGGACATGGAAGTACAAACTGACTGTGTGGGAATGCTTGAAAGACATGGCTGTGACAGGTTAAATCCATAGCCCACACAAGCAGAAGACAAATTGCACTTACTAAAAGGCCATATACTCCAAGTAGTTAAATATACATATATGTTCCATAACCAAGTCAAAAGGATTTTTGTGTGTTATTTTTTTTTTGTTTGTATAGTTAAGCCCATCTTAAATCAAAGTAATTCTAAATTTTCCAGCAGGGGCAATAAATAATAAAGCAGAGTAAATAAACTTTATAGTCTTAAGTGTACAATAAATGCTTGGCTCTTGTCTTATATGACAGCTGCATCATAGATAAGATAGCACACTGGTGAGATTTTGTTCTTGTAATGTTCCCACAGAAAAAAAAAGTTCAATGTACTAATTAGAGTAAGATATGAATGATAACCTGAAACATCTGATAGAACCATAAGAACATGAAAGACGAATTATCTTTTTTTTTTGTTAGCTTTACACCCATCAGCTGTAATAGCTCATTAAAGCATGGCAAAAAGCTGTGAAGATGGGAACATGCGGCATTTAAAGGTAGTGTCGAAAGCACTGGACTTTAAGTTTCAAGGTTGCTGAATCAGTTACTGCCTCTCTTTCATTATGTGACTCTGAGTCAAACATCATATATATTGACAGCATTTACTGTATATTGTGGATGAGTGAGGACGTACAAGTCCCTAGCAAAGAAATGATGGGGCACCAAACCAGTCATCCCCATTTACTTCTTTAAAATATAAACAAAAATACAAGTGCCTAATGACACAGAGGCAACAAAACGAATCAAAACAAAATAGCCCCAGTCTGGCGCCTACGTCATTGGGTCAGTTACACAGGAGCTCCATCTTTATTATGTTCTGTTCATGAAGCGATGCCTCCTTCTGTCAACCATATGATTTACAGTATAGGTGGGGAACCAGAAGGTGCTCATGAGGTGTCTTCTCGCTGCTGTGGGAGGAATAGGAGAGGACATGATTAGTGACAGTGCCTCCTCTTGACCTGTGGTAGTATCACATACCTTTGAGGAGCCATGAGGGTGATCCACAAATGCACATGCTTGTCTATATTGTTATATACAGTATATACCTATATGTATGTATAAATGTGCTGTATTCCAATGTTAAAGATGCCTTTAAATGTAATCTACTGGCTTATCCAGACAAATCTGACCACAACCTGATTCATCTTATTTCCAGCTACAAGTCTGTTATTAGATGGAAACCTATTACCACCAGAATAGTGAGGAAGTGGAACCTGGAGGCTGAAATGCCTCTGAATGACAGCTTCCAAATGTCAGACTGGGAAATGATGTGCAAGTCACATGGGGACAATAGTGAGAGACTCAGTAACTGCATCACAGACTATATTAACTTCTGTGTCGACACAGTGGTACCCACAAAGACAGTGTGTTGCTTTTCAAACAGCAATCCTTGGCTTATTGAGGAGGTAAAAGGTCTCCTGAATGTGAAAAAGAGAGCATTCATATCTGCTGACAAAAAGGCATTGAATGACTTACAGTGTGTGCTAAAGAAAAAGCTGAATGTAGGAAAGGATACTTAAAAAGCTAAAATAGAAAACAAACTTGCTCAAAATAACAAAGATGTCTGGAATGGACTGGGTATAATTATGGGACTCAGGAGCAAGAAGGGGATGTTGGCAAAGATAACATCTCAAACCTATTTTTAATAGATTTTCTCCCCCACTACCACTTTCTGCCAGTGACCAGACTCCCCACACCATCCCTACTACAACAACAACTCTTACCGCATCAACTGGAATGGCCAGAGACAACTGAGGAAGATACACACAGGAAAGGCTAAAGGACTAGATGGAGTCAGTCCTTCAGTTCTTAAGGCCTGTGCTGACCAACTTTGTGGTGTCCTCTGTTACCTAGTTCAGTCTGTCCCTGGGGCCTCAGAAAGTGCTACTGCTGCCAAAAACATCCTGCATTGTTCCTGTTCCAAAGAAGGCAGGAACCTCCTCACCTAATGATTACAGACCAGTGGCACTTACATCTAACACCATGAAGACCTTTGAGAGAATGGTCCTGGACTGTATGAGTCATGCTGTTGTACAGTAGAACACCAGGATCCACTGCTGTGTGCCTAGTGGACAAAGACTGGAGTGGAGGATGCATTTATCTGTCTGCTCCACAAGGCTTATTCTCACCTGGACAAAGCTGGCAGCACTGTGAAGATTATGTTTTTTGATTTCTCCAGTGCCTTCAATACCATCTAGCCATCCCTGTTAAGGGTTAAGCTCAGAGATATGGAGATATCCTGGATAATGGACTATCTGTCAGGTAGACTGCAGTTTGCAAGGTTCAAACACTGTGTTTTTGATATGGATGTGAGCAACACTGGAACACCACAAGGATCTGTCCTGTTTAATTTTCTCTTCACTCTGTACACCTCCAACTATAAATATTAAACCAGATCATGTCACTTGTACAAATGCTTAGATGATTCTGCACTTATGGGGTGCATCGATAAGGGGGATGAGACATAGTGTAGGAGTCAAGTGGAGATGTTTGTTTCTTGGTACAAAGAGAACGATCAGCATCTTAACCAAGGAACTCATTATTGACTTTTGCCACACTAAGAAGCCTCTATGTCTGATCACTATTCAAGGAGTGGATTCAGAGGTTGTACACTCCTACAAGTACTTGGGGAACTCAGAGGAACTATATAAGAAAGGGTAGGCCAGACTCTTTTTCCTTAGGAAACTGAATTACTTTAATGTGCGAAAGTGACATCTTTCAAATCTTCCATAACTCTGTGATGGCCAGTGCAATTTTCTGTGTTGTGGTGTGCTGGGCTGGTAATATCAGCTCAAGAGAGGCCCACTGAATCAACAACTAATTAAAAGGGCAACTTCAGTTATAGGACACACTCTGGATCACGTGGAGGTAGTAGCAAAGGAAAGAATTAAAATAAAACTGAGTGTCATATGAAAACTTCTGCACATCTTCTCTGTGACACACATGGGGAGCCACTCTTGTCAGCTCAGAACAGCCAACTGAAGCTACCATTCAAAGAAGCTCACCAAATGTGGACAATAGAAGATCGGAAAAATCTGGTCTGATGAGTCTCGATTCCTGCTGCAACAATCAGATGGTAGGGTCAGAATTTGGTGTCAACACCATGAAAGCATGGCTCCATCCAGCCTTGTATCAACAGTTCAGGCTGGTGGTGGTGGTATGGGGGCACATTTTAAGCCCAGTACCAATTGAGCATCATTTAAATGCCAAAGCCTTCCTGAGTATGGTTGCTGACCATGTCTGTCCCCCTTTATGACCTCAGTGTACCCATCTTCTGACAGCTACTTCCAGCAGGATAACGCATCAAATCACAAAGCTCAGATAATCTCAAACTGGTTTCTTGAACATGACAATGAGTTCACAGTAATGAAATTGCCTCTGCAGTTGCCAGATCTCAATCCAACAGAGCACCTCTGGGATGTGATGGAACGGGAGAATTGTATCATGGATTAATGTTTGTTGAATCTATGCCATGAATAATTATAGCAGTTCTGAAGGCAAAAGGGGGTCCATCCTGGTACTAGGCAGAGTGATGGCTCTGAGGCCAGGGATCTGCACTGGCAATCGGAAGGTTGCCAGTTTGAATCCCGTAAATGGCAAAAGAGACTCTTGCTCTGTTGGGCCCTTCAGCAAGATCCTTAACCTGCATTTGCTGAGCGCTTTGAGTAATGAGAAAAGCGCTATATAAATGCAAAGAATTATTACTAGCAAGATATACTTAATAAAGTGGCCAGTGTGCATGCGTGTGTGTGTGTGTGTGTGTAAAGTTGATTCTGTACGATGACCTATTAAGTTACTTTGGATAAATAATAATAATAATAATAATAATAATAATAATAAGGCTGGGATGTCAGGGCACACTGAACCTAGGCTAACTTCAGAAAACCGAAGTATTTAAAAAGTTTGTGGACAAGCTAGAGCCTGGCCCAGCAACATGAAAATAATTTGCCAGCTCCACTCAGGTGATGACCCAATCTGATATCTTATCCAGTAGGTTGTGAATGTGAGCAGCAGTATTAATGATTTCACAGAAAAATGTCCCTCTATATAACATAATGTAAGATTCTCAAGTCTAGTTTATGGGGCCTATCCAGGCAGCACTGCTTGCAAGGCAGGAACCAACCCTGAACAGATTGTTGGTCCATTGCAGTTTCTCTCTATAAATTACTTTACTGTATTTTTATAATGCTATATATATATATATATATATATATATATATATATATATATATATATATACTTCCATTATCCATGATCACCACCTGTATAATTTCCCTGCTACTGGGAAAAAGGTGGTTTCAGAAAATGGTGCTACAACTTATATACTCCTGTTGAATACAGCTATACCATATTCTCAAAAGAAACACTTAAGCACAGATACTATATGATAGTTATATTATTTAATTTGTATTTTTTCTTATTTTCTAATGAAGCTCAGTGTTCACATGCATGCAGGGATAAGAAAATGGGGGAGCCACAATTGAAATTCTCTGTTCAGGCCTAAGACAGTAACGTCGGGCTCTGACACGGCTGTTTCTATCTGCTTGTCTGCTGCATTCTCATTCACCAACCCCCCTTTTTTCTTTTTTTACTTCTTTCAGCAAAGTTCTCTAATCATTCATCTACATATTTTCTAGATGTGGCGTGTCTGGCAAACAGACCCATTGTTCCTACATAGCTCTGTTTTTAATCCATGCTAGTTAAATGTAAATCTTTGAAATTGCATACACTGGAATGTAATTTCAATATATTAACTAAATATTAGGACTTTTATTTTAATTATTTTTGTTGCAGTTGCCACCATTGTTGGCACTACTGCCTTACACTTTCCTGATTCTGTGCTCAACTCTTGGTCACTGTCTGTGTGGTGTTTGCACGTTCTCCCTGTGTTTCAGTAGTTACTTTGACTTTTTACCACAAGGGTAAGTGGTAGCTTTCAACTGATCCTATGTGGATTTTGGCATGTGACTGCCCTGCAATAGACTGGTACCCCATGCCATGTGGGTTCCTTTCTTTCACCTTATGCTACCAGAACAGGCTCCTCTTCCAATGACACTAAACTGGACTTAATGATTATCTAAGTAGATATCTACTCATTTTTTTTCAGACTCAAACGCTTTCATTTTACTTCTTTAAGTTTCTTTTTAAGCATAACTGTGTACTTTTTTGAATGACATTAATGCCAGCCTGTACAAAAGTTCACCATTCTTCTGCAGGCAGTGAAGGACCTCAAAGACTATGATATCATTTACAGCACTGCAGGCACTCATACATCCACCAGAAGAATTTATGTTATTATTTGGAAATAAAAGAATTCCATATATGGTGATAAGAATTTCACTCTGATGACACATGAACTCCCTCAATGTACTTTAATGGTTTGGTCCATTCTGACAAGATGGGAGTGGGGAAGGTGGGGGGCTGGGAGGTTCTTATGAACAGAGCTCAATTATTTGATTATTTTCTAAAGCCTCCCACATGCAATTCCATCTGGTATTAAGTCAGCAGTAACACAGGGAATTAAGGCTTACATCAGCACCGTAGGACAAACAGACACACGAGGGCAGATTTAATGTTGAATGATAAACGCTGACATAAAAGATCCTGAGCAAAAAAAAAAAAAAAAAAAAAAAGAGTTGATCCTAATGCAATAAAGTATAATAATTAACATTGTGCAAGGTAACTGAGAGCAACATTTCCATGGGGTTGTGTTTGAGCATTCAATTTATTACACTGGAGAGACGAAAGCCAAACAAATTAGTCATTTTGAAGTCATTTTTTGCATTTGGTCCAGGTATTCAGGATTTTTTCCCACAGCCCAAAGACCTGTGAGTGGTTGATTTGCCTAGTATGACTGAGTGTGGGTGTGTGTCAGATGGACTGGTGCCTTGACTAGGGTTCATCACATCTTACCCCCAGTGCTCCCAGTTCAGGCACAGCCCAGAATTAAGTAATCAAGCAAAAACATGAATGGATGGGAGAATGTGTAAGTCATTGAATTGCCATTGTAATAAACTCTTATGATAGTTCATTTATTTCTATCTTCTGGCTAGAAGAGATACTGAGTTAACGTAAGTTTCATCTAAGGAGACTTCATGGAATAAATGGTCTCCTCTGATCGTAAACTTTAATGGAATGAAAACTACTCTCAGTGCAGAACCACTAAGTGGCACACATGCTTGTTATCTGTGCATTCTAATTGTCCTTTAAAGTTTAAGTTTTCAATTTGTGGTGACCCTGCCCATCATCGTTAGTGAAAGAAGTTGCATATGTAAGGAACAACATTTAACATCTCCATCTAGCTGTTAAAACAAAAATCAAAGGTGGAAGTGCTGATGTCAGGATTAACTGCCAAATATTCTCACATTGTAATACTTACTAAGAATACCTGCTGCATGAAAACAAAAAGGGCACCAGTTCATAGGAGAATGGTACCAATGTAATCCTAGACAGAACCCATGCAGACTTCCTACTTGGTGTTTTTACCTGTCAGTTTGTCATAATATAACAGGAGCAGGCCTCACAACAGCCTAAGATGGATATATTTATGCATATGAAACATTTGGCAGTAAGAAACAAACAGGCAAAATAGTGATGCCAAGGTGTATTAGGGTAACAGTTGGTTCATTTTTTTTTTTTTTACTAGAAAGTCTTTTTTTCTGGAAGATACTGGTGGGAAGCCAAAGCAGTAGCAGATGCTTGGCAGGAAACAGTCCTGTGTTGGGTGTCAGTCACAGTTCTAACATGCATGTCTTTGGGGGTAAGTGACATCTGAGGGGGAAATCTGCACCAACACAGGAAGAACATGTAAAACTCACCTAGTCAGCGACGAGGCTGGTATATGAACACAGAATTCTGGAACAGTGAGCTACCAACACTAACCACTGTGACAGCAATGCAACCCAGGGCAACAGTGTATTCCTAATTTCAATTTCAAATAATTACTCTGTTTATTAAAAGGCCTGCTGTTACCCATTAACTAATTCATTTAAGCAGGATGCATCTGATCGGTAATGTCCAAACTGTTCTCTAATGGTTGTGTTTCTTTCCCTAGGAAATAAAGCAAGAATACTTGTGACATTAACGGAGAAACAGATTAACATAATCTGACATTCTCAAACCTACTTAAAGGAATACTCCATCCAAAAATAATATATATTTTTTATATGTTACCTTCCCCTTCTAATTTTGTAGCTATGGCAAAAAAAAAATGTAATCTCACATTTTTATGCAGGACCAAGATAACATTTCTGATAGAATAGGAGTCTATGGTGACCAGCACTGAACAACAGCAAACAATATCAAAATGTCCATGAAAAAATCTCATATTACCCAGATTCATAGTACCCATGTACCTACATCAAGTCATACAATCACAATACCCCTAACACTTGTATTTTTAACTAAAATATTATTAAAGAAATACTGTCAGAAAACACTCTTGTGAATAAAAATATAAAAGCTCTGAAATTAACAAGCATTTCAATGGTAGGCCTGTCTCTCGTCATTATATTTACTCTTATATCAACAACTGGATTATTTAGTGGCAGACTGTATATTTTATCCTTCTATATAAAAGCGGTCGGGATTGTCCTTCCGTCCTGTGAGTGCTACGCAGGCGCGGAGTTTCACACACGCCCCGTTCATTTTGCAATGCACGATGAGATTTGTAGTTTCATTTTTCCAGGTAACAGATGATTTTCTACTCCAGACTGTGCGATATCTTCTTCTTCTTTCTTACTATATAAAAGCGGTCGGGATTGTCCTTCCGTCCCGTGAGTGGAAAGCGTAGTGGTATTCCGCTTATCACATACTTACTACTTGCGGTACGAAGTGACATGATGTGAGCAGAGTTCTGGTGCTCCCATCGTTCCCTTGCTTTTGTGTGCGATGCACTGGAAAAATAGACAAAATTATGTCTCTGAAAATAATTAATGTTGATGGAGTACAAATGCATCACCGCGTAGTAAATATCAGGGGGGTTCAAAAGGGCGAACTCAATATAGAAAAAAAGTTTAAATTTCATCACAAAAATAACAGAAACTTTGAGTATTAAAGTAATACCGCTCAAATGCAATATAACCAAATTAATGAGTTTGTAGAAAATATCAAATTGATCTACATATTGAATTGCCTTAAGAAGTGGTCAACTTAAAAGTCGGTCGCCTTAAAAGGCATGTCTGTCTGCTTTTCAAGAGAGAACTACTTAACGGATTTAGATCAGGTTTTTTCTATAATTTGTTTGAACATTCCAGTTGACTTTGCAACTCATCGCACTAAGTATTATAGTATGGTTGCAGCACCGATTTATTTGCTCTAATCCAAGAGGGATGCATGCTGCAGGCCCATCCTCACTTACGCACCTGCCTCTGTTCCAGTTGCTGTACCTCTCACCACATGTTGGAGCGTACCTTGTTTACGCTTAGCTAGCGATACCTGTTGGTTCAGCAGACATAATCATCTAGAGATTATTAAAGAGTAACATTTGATGTTTTGGAGAGAGAGTTCACAGATACATGTGTTTTAGAGGGTAGCTGAGATAACACAGCCACGTGCTCATCTCCCCATGAAGGGAACGCTCTCCCGTGAGAGTTGAACACTATTAGATACAGTGACATTTGTTGTTGGAGCCTTTCACTTGGCCAGAGATACCTTGCCAACTTTTTACATTTTTGGCAAAGACATCACGGCTACATTCTTGCCCTATATAGCAAAACCAAAAATATTGTATATCAAGAGGCCCTCACAGATACGAAAGCTATCAATAAAAATTCTTCTCAATACAAATTTTTATATTTTTATTATGTTTGCTATAAAAGCCCAGGGTACTAGAAACTATTGAAATCGTCAGAAAAAAAATTGAAATGTAGAGATGTCAGGTAATTGAAAGGAACTACTCTGGGCATCTTTTTCCTAAGAGGTTTAATTTTGCCGTTGTGCTCACCTCGCTTGTGTATTAGCGGCAGGAGGAAAAGTAAATGGGATATCATTTTGTCGATGTGTTCGCCTCACTTCTCTATTAGTGGCTAAGTGAGTGACTTTCTTTGGAGGTTTTGTTTTGCTGATGTGCTGGCCTCGATTGTGTATGCTCAGAGGAAGAGCCCTTAGCCCGACTTCACCTCTTACTTTCGGGCCGGACAGACACACACACTTGATGTTTATATATAAGATATAAAATATACGGGATGTATAAAAACATATTCATACATACATGCATGTTTAGTATACACATACTTACATATATTTTAGATACATTAACACATATACCCCCTGCACTCACACTAATATAGCGTGAGCTCTTCACAAACAAATGCTTTATACATATTTGTGCATTGAAGTGAATATCAGCATACAAAATTAATTGCTGCCAACAATGAGCACAGCTCACAACAATCCACTAATAGTCAATACTAATCACATCACAACAATACATTCTGGAAGAAGCAATGATTCTTTGAAAATAACACCTCCACTACCTCCACTAAGTAACTAGTAAAAGAATGCAGCACACAATTCCTGATATCTAAGTATTGAATCGAACAAAACACAACCATTTTCTCAAGTATTTTCTTGCATTACGAGTCAGGGTAAGGATATTTAGACCAGGGATTGAACATTTTGGATTTAGAATTTTTGGATTATGTTTTTGGTTTTTGCTGCTTGTTTTTTAATATTTTTGTTTGTTTGTTTGTCTTTTGAACCCCATCTGTCCTACAAATATTCTTTTTCTCTTCCTTTATAACAATTTTTATTTCCTGGTACCACAAATCTTATTACCTTTTGGCTGCTCTTTACCTACAGCCTAGTGTATTTTAATTTAAGCATTGCTTCACTGCACATACCGTCCCTTTCTTTACTTTCTAACCCCCAATGGTAAGCTATGTGACGGTCATGTATCTCTTTTTTTTCCTGTGATCCATACTGATAGAGGATATGTACACACAAATCAGATTGGTGGATTTTGATTCCATGAAAGCCTGAGTAGCTTAGATTGGTCATTTCAGTACATGGGAGAGGTTAACTAGTCAATGTATGAAATTGTTCAGTATGCTATGTTTGTAGCATTGTAGTGTGAGAGACTCCATACAGAAAAAAAGCTGTGAAAGCCACAACAAAGATGACACTATGTCTGAACAAGGTGGCTATTGGGAATGATGAACAAAGGAGCAGTTTAACTGTTTGAAAAAATAAAGTTACAACAGGCTAGTAGCTCATAACAGTCAACTAGCATGCAGCATATGTCACTGATCTTTCTAAGAGCCAAAGACTTAAGCTGTCAAATGAATGGAGTGAGTGTGCCATCTCTTGTAGCGGATCAGTCAGAGGTAGCCAGCAAACTTTAAGAAAGAATAAAAATATTTACAAATATTCAAAAGCACATGAAACAAGCCTTGAAATTTCCCTGTGAAGGAAAATATATGAATCTGATTATGATATATTTGCTTTTTGTGTACTTTTGACATAATCTACATGACTGGTTCAGAAGAAACTTGGGGTGGGAGGTGGTGGAGATTTGTGCACATGAACTGCAGCATCTTATGTCCTTTTTTCTTTCCATTTGAAATACTGCTACAGCCGTAGCAAGCAGCATCATATGCAAAGTAGTGACCAACTACTTGATTACAAGGCACCAGCGTGGCCTAATTTCCAAAATCACAGACTGGGACAGCCACCACCATTCGAGCAACCAAAAAAAAAAAAAAAGATGTTAAGGAAGTTTTTATTATCTTTTGTGGAGTATTTTTATCTTTGGAACTACTCATCTATAAGGATGAAAAGTTTTGACTTGTTAGAATATGTTACTTTTTAAAAACCAAATTTTAGATAAAAAACATTTATATGAAATGAAAGAAATAATGCTTATCATCATAGTACTATTAAAAAAATCTGTTTGCTTATTTGACGTACACAAGCACTTAGTACTAGTAGTAATGAAACATTTCAATGCATACTAAACTAAAATAAATATGAATACATGGTAAACATTTCACACAATTTTGTAAATAACCTCACTTATCATTTCTTTTTCGTCCAAAATTTAGACACGGGTATGCTTGATATAACTTGTAACATGTTTTATGTTTCATATACTATGATATGATATTTGTAAATAGAATGCAGATCTATAGATACAACCTATCTTGTTAGTTGAAAAGCCTTTACCAGTATCACTTCACTTTTAAAACAAATTGCACACGAACACAAGCAGCCATAATGAGCACAAGGAACATAGGACCACACAAGCATATGATGTACACGAACACTCAAAACTGAAACATTTGGATTTAGCTGACAGGTATTTGAAGATGGTATGCCAGGCAGTCTACAGAAATGTAGTGTGCCTCTTTAACTAGATATTCAATATAAAAATTTAATAAAGTTTTTTTTTTTTCTACATACAATTTTTGTTCAGTTGGGATTTTCAGAGGTAATGTGGGATTTGTTTATTGAACTTGGAACAGTCCCGTTCAGATCCATCTTAACAGCATTATAGACCCCAGGGCAAAGCAGTGCACTGTGGCCCCTACCTACACAACCACTCAGCGAGTCACAACATACATAGATTAGCATGAGGCCCCCAGGCAACTGCCCAGTGTGCCCATGCATTAAGATGGCCCTGGTCCCGTTAAAATTGGTAAGTCTGATAACACTGCAAGGCACCCACACACATACATCTAGTTTAGAATCAACCCTATAAGCACACATCTACAACTTTGGAATGTTTGAGAAAAATTGGGGTTCTGAGAGAAGCAAAAATGGCACAAACACAGGGCGGACATCCAAACTCCACAAAGACAATGACCAAGTGGCATTCAAATCCAGGACACTGGAGCATTGAAGTACCAGTGCATTATACATTTCCTAAGTAGAGACCTTTCTTCCAGGAGCTTTCATCGTAATTCATACTGTAAGGCCAAACCTAAAACACACAAAATGGTCAAAAAGTGTGTCTTAACAGAATTTAAATGACATTAAAAAAAAAAATTGTTAAAGAAAAGCAGCCGTAACAGCACATTTTGCTGTCCTTGAAAAGAAGGCCATAACATTGGAGTGAGGCACAGACCTTGTGTTTGTAAACGCAAAAGATGGATGAGAAAATTGACAAATAAGTTGTACACTTACTTGCGTCGATGTATACATGTAACTTATATGCTTTAATGCTTGATATAAACATACTTGTATGCTTACTTAACTCCTTATTGAATTAAGTAACATATTTAAGAAGAAAAGCTTTACATATACGCAATATTTTGAGTAAACCCTCTGTCTTTATTAGGAATTAGCTTTCCTTGCTTTTCTGTATCAAGAACTTTAACATTTGCTCTCAAGATTGCTCTAGACCAAGTAACATAGGTTTGGCCATATGTAAAAACTGGCAACAATAAATAAATATTAAACATATTGAAACTTTTGCCAAGCAATATAGATGAAGGAACTGCCACACATGCTTTCACTCTGAAATATAATATGAAAATGAATGCAGTTATATGGTGTCACATATGCACGAATAGGGGGAAGCCAACGGGCTCGACACAGTGTGAATACCACAACCGCGGGGATTTGACACAGAACGCTAATGACTCTCTCTCTTATTTAGCAGGAAAAAAGAAGAAGATTGCAATACTTACCTTTTGGAACTCGGATCTATACCCACATAAATAATAAGCCTCTTCCGGGTTCCAGTGATCATCTCCCCAAGGTGACTTCACATCCTGTCCACTCCCGATGACTTCACTTACGCCTTCCCTCCGTTTCATCATTTGCTGTACAGTATATGTAATTTCCTGTCCACCCGCTATAAATTTCCCCGTGTTTGCAACTATCATTTGTCTTTTTGATGTCTGTTATGCCACTAATTTCAGTGCTATTGACTCATCAGTGACCTACAACATACGGGACGGTGTCCCAAACCTTTATAAGTTTTTCAGTGTTGCTTGTATCTTCACAACGGCTATAAACGCACTTATTTGCATAAACCTTAAAGTCTTTTCTTTACATGAGTTGTCCAAACTGGACATCTAATTTCACCTTCAAACTACCTGCTAATCCTAGAAGCTCACATACTTTTGCCACTCACAAATATGTAATATTCGATCATTTTCCTAAATAAATAAATGACCAAGTATAATATTTTTGTCTCATTTGTTTAACAGGTTTCTTTTTATCTACTTTTAGGACTTGATTGAAAATCTGATGATGTTTTAGGTCATATTTATGCAGAAATATAGAAAATTCTAAAGGGTTCACAAACTTTCAGGCACAACTGTAGGAGAAGTGCAAGTTTCAAAATGTGCCCTCTGTTCATTACCTCTAGCCCCGTTTCTCATGACAATTGTTTTCATCTGTCTACCTGTTTTCTCAGTCTGCTTTTTTATTACAGGTTAATGGGTTCTTGCATTTTTACCTAGTAGAACTGGGCACAAGGAAGGAGTGAAGCACGAATGAGACTACAGAACACACATGAGCACATGTTTTCACATATAAGTACTCCAAAAGGGCACTATCTTTGGGATGTTGGAGTCATGGAATTGCAGAATCCTAGAGAAATCCTATACATAGGTGAACTCATTATGTCGCCTTGTCTAGCACTATTGTGTTTGAGTAAATTAAAAAGTTTTCAGGCTCAATAGGA
Organism: Polypterus senegalus; assembly: GCF_016835505.1. NCBI lineage: Eukaryota > Metazoa > Chordata > Cladistia > Polypteriformes > Polypteridae > Polypterus > Polypterus senegalus. The sequence goes on along the minus strand of NC_053156.1, from coordinate 245,242,684 downwards.
TCCCCCTGATGCTCCAATTATACAACCTGAAACCAACTGTAGGCAAGAGTAAACAGCAGTTTATCAATGTTGTTCTTAATGGGGGTGTTATAAATTCCAACTGAGTCTTCACTGCTCAGCAAAGCCTAAAGAATGCTATGAGCGCTTTTTTGTCTTTGTAACCATTATGGTTATGCTAGACCTAAATTAGATTCAGTCTTCTTCAACTACTTAATTTCATTTTCTCTAGGCTAAATTGAAGCAATTTATTTATTACACAGGAACTCCAAGCACTGTGATTTATTAATTACAAAACAAGCTACCTTTTAATTACAAATGGATCTTTATTGGACCTCTCTCCAGTTGCAAAATCGCTCCTGTGCCCCACTTTCCCACGTAAAAGCATTAGCGAGGATTTATATTCCTCGATGTGAGACCTTTACACCTCCACCTGCACATTATGGCTCTAATAAACCTGTTATCAGCTCATGAAAATGATGGCAAACAGGTGACTGGAGGATTTGATAAGTCAGCAGCAAAGATTAACAATATTTTTTCACAGAAAGCTGCAAGTGGCTCTTCCATTTAAAACAACTGCAGCGTGCGAATTTTACAGCACTTAAAAATCATTATCAGCAATTAGTGCTTGTCAGAACAGACTGCAGCTGGCTTTAATTACAGGTAGCCCCTTATTACTCCGCAGTACACTGAAATATTAATTGTGTTTGTGTCACAGTAGGAACAACACATGTTTTGAGAGCTAAAGTATTTGTTATAATTTGCACTGTGCGTTTGTTCGCTGTGAGCCTCAATGACGGCCAGAGTCTTGCTAAAGTGGGCAAACATGTTGCCCGTGTAGTGTATAGCTAACACAGAAAACTTTGTGAAGTTGATTTTTTCGTAGCACTTTCTGTCCCCTTCCTGTGTTCTCAAAAAGTGGAACTGATCTCTTCAATACTGGAATAATTCAAAAAGAATAAGAAACAGGGGACCATTTACAGAGAGAAAATATCATTTCTCTATTAAACAAAAAGTCTAATCTAAATACGATACTAAATATACCATAGGAGGATACAAGACTAACTATGTAAATAAATCATCCTTCCTTCTCTTTACTGAGACTGCTTTTTGCATCACAGTTAGCCATAGCCAATCCTGGCAGCACTCAGAGTGAAACACAAACTATCTCAGGATTGGTGTACAAATTAACAGTGAATAAATGTCCATCCATCAATTATCAAGTAAATATAATGCAGGGTATAGTCTCTGAAGTCAGCATGCAGGAAACACGGTGCCAGTCCTACACAGGGCGCTTTCATGCACATACCTGTTTACAATTTCAATGTTTCAATTTAGTAATAACCTAATAACTTAACACACATCTCTTTGGGATGTGGCAGGGAAACTCATTAAACATTGTGTTACTCTTTTTTAACATCATCAATTCCTCTGCATCCAACTCTTGCAATTATTTTTTACCTCCGGGTCGGAGACACTCATGCACTTATACTCATTGACATTAACTTGACTCACTTAATTCAGTTTTAGACCCATGGAGATAAAGAACTTTGAATGGCACACCAGTCCATCACAGAACACACTGGCTCACACACCCTCACATCCATATTCAGGCCCAATCTTGACTTGCCAGTTAGCCTAATGTTGGAAGTAAACACTTTTTATATAGCATTTTTTCCTTAGAATTACAGATGTACAGTAGAACCTTGGTTTCCGACCAGAGTTTTCGAACGAATTTGGTCGTGAACCGAAGCAATTTCCCCCATAGGATTGTATGTAAATACAATTAATTAGTTCCAGACCATACAAACTATATGTAGATATATATATATATATATATTTTAAGCACAAATATGCAGTAGTTAATTAAACCATAGAATGCACAGCGTAATAGTAAACTAAATGTAAAAACATTGAATAACACTGAAAAAACCTTGAACAACAGAGAAAACTAACACTGCAATAGTTCGCTTTAGCGCTACGAACCGCTGGCTAAAAGCACTTTTTTAGTGAGTTTTAAGCACAGGGAAAAAAATAATAATAATAATAAACCACCAAGAAAAATAACATTGCAACAATGCACGCTATGAACCGATCGCTGGAAACAGAAGTGAAAACAAAATCAAGCCCAGTACATTCTTTAACTGCCTTCCTACCTTAATGTGTCCAGCTCTCTCTCTCGCACTGCCTGTGTGTCTGTGTCTCTCTCTCTCGCGCTGCCTTTGTGTGTGTGTGTGTGTGCGCGTCTCTCTCTCGCTGCCTGTTTGTGTGCACGTCTCTCTCGCGCTGCCTGTGTGTGTGCATCTGTCTCTCTCGCGCTGCCTGTGTGTGTGTGTCGCGCTCTCTCACTCTCTTTCTCTTGCTTGCGGTACAGAAAATGCACAGGGAGAGACTAAACATGTACAAACCGAAAGGGAAACTGGCTTGTTCGTATACCGAGTGTGTGGTCGTGAACCGAGGCAAAAGGTTTGGCTAACTTTTTGGTCGTAAACTGAGTTGTACGTATACTGAGACGTTCGTGAACCGAGGTTTCACTGTATATAGTGGTTTTATTGTTTATACATTGTGAAGCTTGAGTCACAAAGTTGCACAGGAGAGTACAGGAGGATTTCCAAGGAGTAGAAACTTTATTGCTGTCCAGGCAGATACAAACACAAGTATCTTTCAGAAGGAACAGCTGTCAAACTTAACGCTTCAGCCCGACTCGTGGTCAAAAGAACATAAAGTCTTCCTCTTCAAGCGGGTACATTGGCTCAGAAGCAGCGACGGAGCAGAGGGAGTCTGAGGAAAGAGAGGTAGGAGAGTGAGACCTCAGGATGGCTGCGGCTAGGTCTTTTAAATTTTCTAAGCCCGTGCGAGGATTATGTCACACGGCAAGCCAGCAAGCCCGCAAACAGGAGGTGTAAGAGTGTGTTTGTTTCCCATTGAAATACTGTTTAAAAGGGAGTTTCTGAAGAGTGGCAGCGTCCACCTGTGGCAGTGGTCACGACATATTTTTAACAGTGGTAATTCAAGCCAGGTAAGAAAGTACTTGAGGTTACCAGAAGAGGGAGTGAACTAGCAGCTATGTGGTTTTGAGTCCATTCTGATATACCATACTGTCTGCACACCTGGATGATGTTGAAGGAAGCCAAAGCATCTGCTGAAAGCCACAAAGACATATACAGATGTGCAAACTCCACAAACATAATAGATGAGCTGGGAAGTAAACCTAGAACTTGGGAACTTTGAAACATTACACCATAAAGCCACCAGCAACAGATCTTACAGAAAAACATAATAGTTCTGTGTACAATAAAACAGATTAGTTCAGTGGAAAGAAACCTTTACTTAAAATAACTAGGTCAATGTTTTGTTTTTCTTCATATGTTATTCTAGATCTGTCTAGCACAGCAAAATCAGGAAATGTAGCCCTAAACTCATTCTGGCAAATTTAGTAAAGATAAAAGATTTGGTGGGTAACATTGTTTCTCAGAGGTCAGTGCTATTGCTTCAAGTATTCTGTGTGTTCTGTGCATGGCAGTATGGAGTGTGCTGGCTTTTCTCATGTCTCTGTAAGGTTTTTCTCCAAGCCCCATTACATCGTCTCCAGCTGAATTCATTGTTGATGGGCCCACTTTGAGCACTAATGTAACCACAATCCCATTTTGAATATGAAACAAATGACCTGCCATGTTGTCCCACATGTGCTCCAAACTTGCAACGAGTGCTGCCCTTACCTTCATCTGACACTCACAAGGAAAACCAGTCTCTTGAGATTATTATCTCAGTACAAAGTCTTTATCACTTTTAACATTTTAACGTCTCTTGGAGACATCTCTCATTTACAGCTCTTTTGTACCAGGATATATTATGCTTACTCTGAATATGCATATTACTTTTATACAATATCTGTGCCCCCAGTTCTTCTATAGTACTCTAAAACAAACCTGCTGAGGCAAGCAAAATTCCTAAAGGCTAGTAGAAGTCTGCAGCCTTGGACTGGAGTGTTGGTGTGTCCTCCATCCTTTTAAGATGGCTTACACAAAAATCCATCCTTTTTTGATCCAGTCAAAATTTGTGAGAATACCACTATCAGTTGTGGCCACCAAGGGGTGCACCAGCTCACCAAACACCCAACACAAAGGCTCGGACACAAGTACAAAATGAACAAAATTTTTAATCATGGGAAGCTCTTTCTTAATCCTTTCCCACACCACAATTACAGTCCAAAGCAGCATACAGCAATACTTTGTCTCTCTGTTTTCTTCTCTCTCTCTCTCTTCATCCCCAGCTCCTATGCTCCTCACAGCAAGCTTTGTACTCCTTCCTCTTGATTCTGACTCTCTGAGTTATGGCAGTCAGCTCCTTTTATTTTATCCCGGAAGTACTTAGTAGGGCTATTCAGTCCCTGCAGCATCCCCATGGAATCCAACAGGGCTGAGCCGACAAATTCCAAGTTCCATGATATCCTGTGGGAATCCGTGGTGATGTCGCAATCCAGGGTGGCTGCCATCTAGCTCTCTGGGGTAGACAACGCCCTGTGAAACTTATCTTCCTTCCTTCCACGCTGTGGCCGTCCTGGCAGGGTAAGGTTCCCGGGTGGTACCCTTCACACAGTAAATATTTTAATATGCCTTTTGATCACTCTACAGCATGTATAAAAAGTAATTTTGAATTTAATTTGGCTTTTTTTTACACTGATCAACAAAAAGATTATTAATGTCAAAGTGAAATCAGATCTTTGCCAAGTGATCTAAATTAATTACAAATATAAAAACCCAATAATTGACACTTTATATTGGCACTTTATATATTTACACAGTGTTTGGGCAGCAAATAAACTAAAGAATGTATCTGCACTGCCATTACATATTATGCAAATTGTCAGAATCAAGGTAGATGTCAATATATAGTACAGTAAGTTTAAAAGTACTTAATACTAGCAAAAATATTGGTTAAAATTTCAAAATAATCAGGACTGGTCTCCCCTAGACTTTCTCGTATACTCAGATGTGGGATGGATATTTGAGGAGTAAACTGCAAGACAATGATTACGTTTTATATTATGTATATTAACACTACAGTAGAATTACCAGAGCCTCTGAAAAACTTGTAAATCCGTCCCACCTTAAATCGCTTCTTAAAATCGTTCACAGCTCTCCACCAGCATCTTTTGTCATCTAAATGTGCTGATAAAATCAGGCAGCAAGCAGCGGTTATTCAATCCCCACCGACTTAGAACGTGCACAAACTTCTCCCAGCTCATGTCTTGATTGATTTTCTGGGAGTGAAGTGGAGTTTTAGACTGGAAATAATAGATCGTTGTTTGGAACACACGAATTTCATGTCTGTTCGCTTCTACAGTAATCTGTGTAAACACATTGTTAAAACAGAAACTGTTTTTATATTCTACTAGTAGATGACAAAATGTAGGCATAAACTATATAATATATGAAGCCTGAAGTATCAAATAAATACTTTCACAAAAGCTAAAAATCTAACACAACAATTGCTTTTATTGAAAAATATAACTGCAGAAACAAAAGCAGCTTAACATGCGACATGTTTATTACGACTGCCTCCGTGTTGCAATAGAATCAACTGCCGACTGGGAATCAAAAGAAGTCGAGTTCAATCCTGCACCACTCTGTTTTGAGAAGTAAACTGCTCTTAGTCTTACTATTTTAGAATAAAAACATACATTTGATTTCAGTCTGTAACAGCCGGTGTAATTTATGATACTTGTAAAGGTTAGCTTTGTTTTTTTTTTAGTCAGTTTTATTATCTCAGCCGCGTTCACGAGCCCAAACACACCCCACCCCCGCATCTGACACTGCTGTTTTCACATAGGCGCTGTAACCGAGGTAAACTCAGCTCCCTTCTACATTGGAGCAAGAATGCACATACCATTGCTTGCATACTAAAGTGTCAGCAGGCACCTTTCGCGGCATTACACACAGTTTTGAGCATGCCCTCTGCACACTACTTGTGACTTTAGGCTTTAGGAAGTAAGTAAATAAATAAAGGTAAATCGTGTCATAAAATGATTTCTTCAAAATGTCGAATGTTATTTATTTGGCACGGACATGTCTGCATGCACTTTTTGTGGCATTACACATGTATTTTTTGGGCATGTCCATGCCAGTTTATAGTTTATGCTTACATTTTGTCATCTACTAGTAGAATATAAAAAATGTTTCTGTTTTAACAATGTGTTTACACAGATTACTGTAGAAACGGAACAGACATGAAATGTGTGTGTTCCAAACAACGATCTATTATTTCCAGTCTAAAACTCCACTTCACTCCCCGAAAATCAATGAAGGCATGAGCTGGAAGAAGTTTGTGCACGTTCTAGGTGGGGGGATTGAATAGCCGGCTGCTTGCTGCCTGATTTTTATCAGCACATTTAGCTGACAAAAGATACTAGTGGAGAGCTGTGAACGATTTTAAGAAGCGATTTAAGGTGGGGCGGATTTACAAGTTTTTTCGTAGGCTCTGGTAATTCTAGTGTTAAAGAACCATCAACATCAGCAGTGGATCATGTTCTTCCATATCTTCCTGTCTTCTACATCTTGCTCTGTCACACCCATCACCTGCATGTCCTCTCTCACCACATCCATAAACCTTCTCTTAGGCCTTCCTCTTTTCCACTTACCTGGCAGCTCTATCCTTAGCATCCTTTTTCCCAATATACCCAGCATCTCTCCTCTGCACATGTCCAAACCAATGCAATCTTACATCTCTGACTTTGTCTCCCAACCATCCAACCTGAGCTGACCCTCTAATGTATTTCTAATCCTGTCCATTCTTGTCACACCCAATGCAAATCTTAGCATATTTAACTCTATCACCTCTAGCTCAAATAAAATTAATAATATATTGAACAATTATTGTAAAAGTAAAGTTGAATAAATAGGACTTTGCAGCTGCATTAACAAAAGGTAAAGTACCACTTCCGGTTAGCTGAAATAGCCCAAAAGTTGACAGAAATCTACATTTTGCACCTAATATTTGTATGCAAAATTTGGTTGACCTAAGTGAAAGCGTACTCAAGTTATCATGTTTACATACACACACAGACACACAGACATAATTCCAAAAATGGTATTTTCGGTCTCAGGGAGGTCTAAAACATCGAGATTCATCAAAATCTCGAAATGGATATTTTGGGGGATTCCAATACTTTCCCTATACCTCGTATACAAGAAAGTAAAAATGTAATCCTACTTGATTTGACAGAAATATAATCAGAGGTCAATAGCATCTAATGCCACCAGATTAGCAAAAAGGGTTTTTATTCCTCAATTATATTTTTTATGTTTATGATTATATAATTTTCACATTCATTAACGTAAGTGAAAGATGCCCACCCATAATTTTTAAACCTGTTTCTCCTAGTAAAAACCAGGTTTTAAAACTGTAAGAGAGGTGAAGGGGTAATACAATTTACAATACAATACAATTTATTTTTGTATAGCCCAAAATCACACAAGAAGTGACGCAATGGGCTTTAACAGGCCCTGCCTCCTAACAGCCCCCCTGCCTTGACTCTCTAAGAAGACAAGGAAAAATTCCCCCCCCCACAAAAAAATGGAAGAAACCTTGGGAAAGGCAGTTCAAAGGGAGACCCCTTTCCAGGTAGGTTAGGCGTGCAGTGGGTGTCAAAAAAGGGGGTCAACACAATACAATACACAGATCAGAATACAAGTAATCTTCAATACAGTATAAAACTAAAAATATTAGAAGTATGGAGCAGAATTTAACAGTAGATGGTATCACAAAATATGATTTGGATTTAGGTATGTGTCTGTTGTTAGGCTGTCTTCAATAGAATAAAGCTAAAACAATTGGTAACTGTAGCAGTGCAGGGTGGATACACAGTTTTATAGGTATGATATAATAATTATAGTATATACTTGCATCCATCTTCCGTTTTATTTATAAGCGTAAACCCTTCTTTGCACATTTAAATATGTATCTTGCAAGGGATTGCTCCTTAAAGCTGCCTTCCAGAACACGAGGGCCTTCAGGGTTAAGAATACTGTATAGTTTCAGATGGGGATTTAAAATCTAAATCTGTTGTTATCATTTTTACTGAAAGAGAGCTGAATGGTGACTCAATTTATAGTGTTACTGCTTCATTAATCCAGGTTCAAATGCTGTGCTCCGTTACCATCTGTGTGGAGTTTGTCTTTTCTCCATAGGTTTATGTCAAGGTAATTTGTTTTACATCCCAAAGAAGTGTGTTTTAGTTTAACTTCAGAGTTCAAATTGCCTCTGTGTGTGTGTGAGTGACCTCTGTGATGGACTTGTGACCTGTTCAATATTTTCACCTGCCTTGGTCCTGATGTTGCTGGCTTAGGTTTAACACCCTAAATTAGACTAAGTAAGTTCTAATGGTTTAACTGTATACCTTGTCTCAAATGTTGTACCAAGTTACCTCCCCACCCACCTCTCTGTTCCTCACTCCCATTTTAATGCCCTTTTAATGATTACTAGAATGTTCTGCAACAGAAACTGGAGACCTTTTATCACCTTTGGAATAAGATCAGTTTTTTCATTCAAGTTAAAAATCTAGAGCTTGGGACAACAGAACAACCATTTCAGCTCCTTGCTGCCTTAGATGCATACGTTTAGCGAAACAGATGTTGAAATAAAACATATTTTGGACTCATCAGCTTCAGTCCTGGATTTCTTTACTTCTATTTCACTTTTCAACATGCCTTATTAAAAGTTGGTAAAGTTGCTATATTTTTTTTTTTTCCGCACTATTCACACTTAAATATATAAACAAAACCACCTTTTCATCTTATGTCCAGGAGAAAATCTGAATTGTTTATGCTTTTTATAACTCTCAAAAGTAACTGAACAGTGATCAAGAACTTATCTTGCATTAGACACAGTAGTGGAGGACTGTTATGTCAACACAGCCAAATGTTAAGTGAGGATCTTGCTTAAGCTTTTGCTTTGAGATTCTGCTTTGGATTTTTAGATGCTTAACAGATAAAGTGATGTTTACAAACTATCTATTTAGCATGGTTGGCAGCCCTTTAGAATAGGGGATGCCTAAAGGCATCTATGAGTCAGTTACCGTTATATAAGAAGACCCTTTTATATAACAGCCCCCATAGGAAGTGTAAAAGGCATGACTGGAAAGAGGATCACAGTTTTCTTTGTCTCTTCTTCTTGAATGTGCTAGAAAGGCCAAGATTTCAGAATGCTTTAGGCCTGGTCTGTTCTTTTTACAAGTGGGAATCAGGCATTTGTCACCCAACACACACCACAGCAGCCAGCCAGCCCACCCAACCCAAGTGGGTCAGAAAAGAAATGAGGACTGCCCCTCCTGGTGACATGTTTACAGCAAGCCAGATGAATGATAGTTCCTTGCATACATACACAGAACTCTTCTGAAGTCACTGCTCCAAACTTTGCTCACTCTGGTCACATTAGTAAGTTCACTTGTAAAGTAACCAGAATGTCTGCATATAAAGTATCTCGAATCATATGCTGCACACTCATATTATGAAATGTAAGTGCTTACGGTGCAAGCTAATCTTTGTCTGACCACATATGTTTCGATTTAAGAGTGCTTGAGAAGTTAAAGTCGAAACATACTGTAATGTAGCCAAAATTTTTAAAAAGCTAGAGACACAGTAGCTCCTACGGTCTTTACATGTTATCCAAAGCAGCCCTTATAGAAAAGTCTTGTGAGACTATGTGCTTTCATTAATATAATTACAAATGAGTATATTCATTAATTGAAATGGAATCCAAATCAGCCTTCTCCTTTGTTTCATTCTTTTTCATTTACCGCATTTGCTGATTGATGTTCAATTGCCTCAAAGTTAGCTAAAACTACAATCTAGCAACTTGGAAAGCAAAGGGAAATTCTCCACTCTCTGCAACTTCCTGACAGGAAGTCTATTTCATTTGCAGGCCTCAGGGTGATCTTCCTGTTTAAAGGAAACAAATAAAAGTCAGACAGATATCAAGATGCAGGAAGCGTTAACAGCTCCTAGAAGTTAAGGTTTCAGGGTATAGAAAACTAGGTCACACCAGTTTAATTTTTGGAAGAACATGCAAAGGAACCAGTTTAACAATTTTTAAAACATCTCAAGATCTTTACAAGAACATGCGTTTTCTAAAAAAATAATCGTAAAGCTCTTTAAATGCATACAATATAATGAAGTCACCATAAACCGTGAAAATAAAATCTGTAGCTCATTAGTCTAGAATTTATATACTGTATATTTTAATGTAACATTCTCAGATATAATTGCATTTTCACAATAAACCCACACTTTGTGCTTTGCTAAAATATTAGAATGCTTAGTTAAAAAAAATGCAAGCCTAAGAGCAGTCATGTTTTTCTAGTTTAAGACAAAATGATTATTTTCATTACATAAAAAACAGTAGTACATAATTTGAAAACTGAGTGTAACTAAATTCCAGTGCTAAAGTGTTATTCTAGCAAAGGTTGTATAGTTGCCACTCAAAAAAATGAACTATAGGGATGTCCAATTTATATATCTAATTTAAGTTAATTTAAATTAAATAATTATGCTTTCTGCCATTAATCACCTTTTTCTAATTATACTAATTTAAATGTGTTAGTTGGCACACTAATACAATGTAATTTATGTTAAAACAAAGCAGTCAGATTATTTTCTTTCAACATAAGCATAATTTGTCTAAAGGACTGTTGTTGTTACTCATACATTTTAATTTTATATTACTCAAAATTAATATATTTCTAATCCTCAAAACATGGTATTCTCACTGTTCTTATACACAGTTAAACTTGGTTGATTTAACTTAGCATAATCAAGTATTATGTATATGACAATCCCATATTTGCATAAAGTATGCTATTTTGCATAAAGACCCGTCCCTTTTATTGTCAACACATACAGTGTGATCTACATATCTTTGTGCAGTTGGAAAGAAAATTTTTAGAAGATTATTAGTAAATTGATATTTTTCCAAATACCGTGAGTTTTGTAGGTTTGTGGAAACCAATTTATGAAACTTTTTTGATATATGTCACCCAACCTACACCAAAAAAGCATCTTTTGCTTTGTTTTCAAAACAGCAATTTAAGTAATGTTAACATTATATGAAAAATGCAAATCAATCTAAATAAAATTTGATTATTGTATGTGGTAATAGGTGAATGACCATTCACTTAAATAGCATTGATATAGTTTGAATATTACACAAGATGTTTATATAATTCATAAGTAATGCTATCTACAGCTAAGTAAAGATAACATTCTGTAATGCATCTGTTATGCAAGTCCATTTGGTTCATGGTGGCACAGTGGTAGTGCTGCTGCCTTGCAGTAAGGAGAGCAGGTTTTATGTTCCAGGTCCTCTCTGTGTGGAGTTTGCATGTTCTCCCTTTGTCTGCATGGGTTTCCCCCTTGTACTGCAGTTTCCTTCCACTGCCCAAAGACATGCAGGTTGGTGGATAGGCGATAGTAAATTGGCCTGTGTGTGTGTATGTGTGCATGTGTGCGTGTGCGTGTACTTGCCCTGTGATGGACTGGCACCCTGTCCAGGCTTTGTTCCTGCCTTGCACCTTATGCTGGCTGGGATAAGCTCCAGCACCCCCGACGACCCTGTTCTTTTAGTTCATACTACTAAAATATATATATATATATATATATATATATATATATATATATATATATATATGTATAGTCACGCACTTGAGTAGGAGACCATGGACGGATTTGAACGCACCTGGGAACACATTCGCCGGCAGGGAATGGCGGGTACTAACTTTCTCCCTCTGCTTCCTCATAGGAAAAAGGACCCTCCACCACCATAAGCCGGGTTTTGACCGCAGTACGGTACTTCTGCCCTTCCTCCGCCATCTTGTCCTGACGTCATCAATCCCATCCTCCCTCACGGTCCTTCCCAGCATCCCTCCACTTCCGGCTCCTCCCTAATAAAATGGCCCGATGCCATGATACAGCGTCGCGCATATGAACAGTTTTTGTTTATGTTTTGACCTTGTATTTGAATATATATTTTGGATTCTAGACAATATACGGGGCCAGAAAACCCCAAACCTTTTGCTGTCTTCTCATCGGTCTTTTACTATATATATATATATATATATATATATATATATATATATATATATATATAATGAAGCTATACAATTCAGTAAAGTAAAACAATGTTTAGGTTGTGTTAGACTAGTATGTTGAATGTAAGAAAATGTATTTGATCTAACTGGGCCACATTATGTAAGCGAGTTTAAGCCATTTAAGAAAACAATACTAAATGCTTACAATAACAATTACAAGTTACACAATTCAGCTTTGTAGAATTTGTTAAGTAAGTGCAGCAACATATTTTTTGAGTGTGGTTAGCACTAATAGCACTAATGCTTTACAGTTCCAAGCACCCAGGATTTACAGTATATACCATTCTGGAGAAAGCCTATATGGAACTGATGTTCTCCTCATTTTCTCATGTTTTTTTATTTTACAGGTCCTTCCAAAGACTTGCCGTCTTGAGTGAGTGTTTAGCATGAGTGAGTGTGTCCTTTGATGAACTAACATACCACCCAAGGCTTTCTCCGCTTCGTCCTCTAAGATACAGACTCTCCACCTCACCTTTCAACATACTCATAAAATTAAACAATTATAGAATTAATGTAATTATTATATAAAATATATCATTAATAATATAATTAATATAGAACAAATAGTTTTATATATTTCATTTGGGGAATTACAGGCATTTTCCTAAAACATACTTCATTATATTAAAAGATCAATGAAATGCACTGTTTATAATTTAACAATAGCTCTCAATTGTTATTTCCCTGGTAAATCTTTGGACATTTTTTTCTAATAAGAGTTTTTAAAATAGTATGTTTCAATGTGTGGAGAGATTGTTTAAGAAGTCTGCTAATTACAGTGTAGCTAAATAAAATATAATTACTCAGTTATTGCAAGTGTAACTACACTGTAACAAGGCATTACTACTGTATACTTAGTGTGTAACTCAAGTGCTGGTATAGTTAAATAAATATTCAGATTTGGGATAAAAATGAAAAGCGTGCAGTTACTCCACACCTTTACTCAATTTGCAATATCTGGTTATACTGTAGTTAGGCTGGTATTGGACATCACTTTAAATTAAGGATTCCTAATTTGCTATTATTCAAATTGCATTCAAAAATACCACATTGTATCTATTTCATTATTTAACAGGTATATTATTTCATTACAGTTATAGTTTTTTATGATTTTTTATTTACCTATTTTTTTGACTTTCAATGCATTATTATTTTGATTATATGCTGTGCTCAGTTTCTACTTGAATATACATTCAGTATCTTGCATGAATAATTTTGTAAAATTACTTGATTGAGGTTTTTTTTGGGCAATTCACAGTAATGTAAATAACATCATACACAAGAAAAACTGGCTGATTTAACTGTCTTTCCAGAGAGGCATACTGAAATGACAGTGGAGTAGGTTTGAATAATGTAATGTTTTAATATTTATCAGGAAAGTGATAACCACACAGTTTCTGATTTTTTTAAAGCAACATGAAAGGCTCTGACTACTACTCTGTGGTGTGGTTTCTTTGGCATCCTCTCTGTATACATACTTTAGTAACTCTGTAGAATTGTCATTTATATACCTCTGGCATACACCCCCAACCAACTAGGGTGACCAGTTGTCCTGAATATGTGGGATATTCTGATTGTCGGCTGTATAGAGGCATCCCAAAAGAAGCCAAAGACAGAATGAGGAGGCCAGAGGGCCAGTGTGGAAGGAGGCCTTGTATAGTACAGTTTTCTGGTCAGTTAGCCAGTCATTTAATACCTGAATAATTTTTCAGAGGTTACTTATGTTTTATCATTATCAGAAAACTCAAAAAGATACTCTGTTGAATTAATTATTTCTTCAAGTTGAAAGAAACACACCATGCTCCTGAGTGGACATTGTTTCCCAGAAAAAATAGATTAAAAAGAAATTACACAATCTGGAGCGCACCGCATGCTATCTCGTGTGCACCAAGTCGTACTAGGTAATATTTCGTGCTAACCACATAACTCTAGATTAGTGATTCTTAACCTTTTTTGAATCACGGACCCCTTTAACAATCTAATGAAAGCTATGGACACCCTTCCCCAGAAATATTCACATAAAGACAACTTTGCATGCAATGAATATGATTCTCTCATACATACTGTATATGACATACACAAAGTATTATTAAACTTTAAAGTAAACAATCTAAAAAAACACTCCTTTTTAAAGGAAAATGTAATGGCCACTCATTATTATTATGAAATACAATCCTCTTGTGACATTCTGTAGCCAAGGATCGGACCTCCAAGATCCCTGCCTTTGGCCACCACCCAACTCAGTAGAGAAGTTCAAGTATCTCGGGGTCTTGTTCACAAGTGAGGAAAGAATGGAGTGTGAGATTGACAGGCAGATCGGTGTGACGTCCACAGTGATGCGGGCTCCGCATCGGTCTGTCGTGGTGAAAAAGGAGCTGAGCCGTAAGGCAAAGCTCTCAATTTACCAGTCGATCTACGTTCCTACCCTCACCTATGGTCATGAGCTATGGGTGACCAAAAGAACGAGATTGCGAATATAAGCAGCTGAAATGAGTTTCCTCCATAGGGTGTCTGGGCTTTCCCTTAAAGATAGGGTGAGAAGCTCAGTCATCCGGGAGGGGCTCAGAGTAGAGCCGCTGCTCCTCCGCATCGAGAGGAGTCAGATGAGGTGGCTCGGGCATCTGATCATGATGCCTCCTGGATGCCTCCCTGGTGAGGTTTTCCGGGCACGTCCAACCGGGAGGAGGCCCCAGGGAAGACCCAGGACACGCTGGATGGACTATGTCTCCCGGCTGGCCTGGGAACGCCTTGGGATTCCCCTGGAAGAGCTAGAAGAAGTGGACGGAGAGAGGGAAGTCTGGGCATCTCTGCTCAAGCTGCGGCCCCCGCGACCCGATCCAGATAAGCAAAAGAGGATGGATGGATGGACAATCCTCTTGTGCAAATTAAAACAGATCTACTACGTTTTCTACTACCATTACTACTACTACTACTACTACTACATCTAAACTAAATCAACATTACCAGGCTCTTTAGTGAATATGTTCATTTTTATCTGACCCTCACAGACCCCCTGGAACCCCCTAGGGTTCCACAGACCTCAGGTTAAGAACCCCAGCTCTAGATGATAAGCAAATACTGTGGTGTGCACCAATACATCATTTTCTGCTAAGAGAACATTCTGCCGAATGTCCAATGTTACGTACACAGTTACATTTACAAAAATGGATATTGGTAGGTGTGTGTAAGTATGCACTAAAAACCAGGCTGGTGGATCAATGAAGCAGTAGCGCAAACCACCGCACTATAGTGTAGTAAGAGATAATTAAATTGGTTAACTAACTGCTCACAACTACTAATTATCTCGCGGCCAGCTTCTTATTCACACAACTTAACATGCGATATTCATATTCCATGTTTTGATTGTATATGTAAATAATTGCATGTTAATTTTTCCCACTTCCAATGTGGGCACACTAATTAAATTATCTGGAAAACGTGGCACACTTATTTATCTCCACCAGTAAACTGAAGTATTTAGTGTTCACTCAAAAGAGTTAAAGATTTAAGAGCCCTTCTTAAAATGAGACGATTTTTGACTGGCCAAATTTGAATATCCTAGTCAAGACCAGTATGCAGAAGGAACTGAACTATGGGCATAGCAGAGAATCACACAGTCTTGCAACTGTTTTATTATCATGTTTCCAAAGTTAAATTGCAGGTGATGAGTGTTTAGCCTAAACGTGGCTACACTTTTGAAATTCATTGGATATTCATAACATGGCTAATTATGCATGCAAGTTTTCTTCATCTGATGCATTTCAGAATTTGCTTTCCTTCTTTAGGGACATGTAGGTAAACATTCTTTAAAGACAATAAATAATATATCCACCTTGTTGATAATACATATACAATACAGTTGTAAATTACAATAAATACTCATCTGGGGTACTCACAATATCAAGACAATAATTCACCACAGACATGCCCAATGCATCTGCAGTCCTAAATTGCTTGTTAGAATTGTGCTATTTAATCCCATCTTCATTAAGCTCAACATTACCATCTTTATAGCAATTAAATACCTTAAAGGCATTTGAGGCTATTTATACCAATATCACAATTTGCACCATACCGAAACATTCTGTGACATATCCAAGCAAGGATGTTCTATCCGTTGGACCAGCTTGCCTAGATCCTGAACTGGATAAGTGGCTTAAAAAATGCACAAATGAATGTTCTGATAAGCAAGACATAGTATGCTAACATTAAAAAAAGTGTTACTTCTGCACTTAAAAATATGCATCTATTGTATTTTCAACATGATCTATATTTAAAATGCAATATTATATAAAAGATGTACTGATCTAGTCAGCAAGGAGAGCACAGCACAGTGCTAGAGGTGTCTGCTCCCCTACATAACACTTTTGATTGACCCTGGGACACTGCCAATTTATGCTATGAGAAGGATGACAGCTTCTTCACCAACAAGATGAGTGTATTGGTCTCCAATAAGGTCATACTGAGGCTTTGCACAATACAGCGGTCAAAAGGAGTTCTAACTTGGCTCTTTGTAGAAGTGATGTGCACTTTATTTAAGAGTTATCAACTTTTTATGTGGAGTCAGAACATGACTGCTGCCTCTGGAACTGACCCCACACTGGAGTATAGAAGGCTGCAGTGTCTCATTTAGTGAGAAAAAGAGACACGTTTGAAAATGAGATTATAATAGAATTTAAAGGATCATCAGTATGGCTATATAGTCCAGGAGTAAGGGTGCTACAAACTGGAAACATCTATGTATCTATTGTCACAAGAATGATGACAAGGCATTATGAAGGTTTGGGGCAGCCACACGTTTAATATATTCTGGCTGCAAAAAGGTATTTTTCAAGAGATTTTTACAAGACAGTGTCCAAAACAGAACTGATTATATGAAATCAAGATGGGGCTTTAAAGGCCAGGGCAGGACATTACCTCATCGTGGCTGGAAGGGGAAGTGATGTCATCAGAAGTGGGACTGGAAGTGAAGTCATCGGAGGCGGGACAATAAGTGACATCGTCAGAGGCACCAGAACACAGAAGAACACCAGAAATCTTGTGGGATTTCCCAAGAATGGTCTGGAAGGGATTGAGAGGGACAGTTAGTGCAGCCCGCCACCCCCTGGTCGGACGTGGAATTGCCATTATTCATGCCCTTTAGTTTACTTCTACTAGCACGTGTGTGACACTATCTATCTAATATAAAATTAATTTTAATTAGCTTTGATTTTTAATTAATTTTATAAATATCAAAACAACGGTTTCATAAACAGCAGAAGCTGCACTGTATGATTCAGAAGTCAAGCTTTCAAGCTAGACTGCCAGAGTCAGGATGGATTTACAGTGTGACCCTGAGCACATCACTTTACCACTGCACACTCTGTCTTTCAATTAATATATGAAACTCTTTTATAAGTGACTTTCCAATATATATGTGTAACCCCAGACTCTTTAAAACTACTTAACAGTGATTTAGCACTACATAAAGTAATTAAAAGCTCAATGGTTTTTGTTGTTTGAAATAAGGATCAGCAGAGAATTAGATTCAAGTGTCTGAAGTGCAGTCACAAAAATACATAGAATTAAGTATTCAGCATTCCTAGTGCAGAATAATTCTAGGCTTAAAAGACAAAAATGAAACAAGTCAAGGAAATTGCCGAAAGACCCACCAAGTCTCTGAGGGCTTCTTTTCAACTATATCATGTAAGAGACCAAGAAAAAAGAGATGTCTGTTATTTAGATTTTTAGGCTTCTGGGGATCTTGTGCCTTTTCTACACAAAGACAGAGTCATTTTTTTCAAAAACATTGCAGGTACTTAAATATTAAAAAATTTGCCCATAGCAAAAAAAATCATTTTATGCATTTTTAAATGCCATTCTTTTATTCTCATGTATTACATATTTAATGTGGAACATACAAAGCTAAATTTTAAAAGTAAGGGCAGTAGGGGTAGTGGAAAACACTCTGGAATTTACACCTTGATCACACTGCCCCCATCTTTCAACTACTAGACTTAATGTGTGAACTATAACTAGTCCCTTACCCCATGCACCTAGATCCTAATCTTTTCAGATTTAACAGATCCCACATATGCTTGAATGGATTGAGATCTGGGGAATCTGGAGGCCAAATCAGCACCTTGAACTCAAACCAATGCTAAACAATTCTTTCATTATCCAGCCGAAAGAAGGCACTGCCATCAGGTAATGACTTTGCCATAAAGAGGTGTACATGGTCTGCAACAATTTTTAGGTAGGTGGTACTTGTGAAAATAACATCCACATGAATGTCAGTACCCAAGGTTTCCCAGCAGAACATTGTCCAGAGCATCACTATGTCTCTGCTGGCTTACCTTCTTCCCATAGTGCATCATTCTGTCATCTCTTCCCCAGGTAAATGATGCACACGGACCTGGCCTCCCTTATGAAATAAAAGAAAATTTGATTCATCAGTCCAGACCACCTTCTTCTATTACCACATGTTCCCATTCGAGGGCTCACATGTCCATCATAGGCACTTTAAGTGGTGGACAGGGGTCAACCTGAGCACTCCAACTGGGCTGAAGCAACGCAGCCCCATATGCTGCAAGCTAAGATGCACTGTACTGTGTGCTAACTGTGTGTTCTTCTGTGTGGCCAGCATTACATTTTTCAGCAATTTGTGCTGCAGTAGCTCCTTTGTGGCACTGGACCAAACGGACTAGCCTTTGCTCCCCACATACATTAAAGAGCCTTGGGCACACATGACCTTCTTGCTGGTTTCCTGGTCGTTCTTCTTTGGACCATTTTTGGTAGGTACTAACTACTGCATACTGGGGACACCTCTCATGAGATTTTGTTTTGGTGATGCTCTGGGCCTGTCGTCTAGCCACCACAACTTGGCAACTTGTCAAAGTTGCTCAGGTCCTTAAACTTGCCCATTTTTTCAACTTTCAACACATCACATTTAAAAATTGAGTGTTGCTTGCTGCTTGATATATTTCACCCCTTGACAGGTGCCATTGTAATGAGACAAAGTTTTTTGTTTTTAATGTTGTGGCTTATTAGTATGGATACTGTATATATACAATGGTTTTAATACATCCGTTCAGATATATATTTCGGTTCAGATATATACATTGTTTGGGATATATTGGTTGAGATATATACATCGGTTTGAATACATCTGGTCAGATATATACATTGGTTTAGATACATTGGTTGAGATGTATATAAATTGGTTTGCCTAGATCCGTTCTAATATATATACATTGGTTGAGATACATCCGTTCAGATATATACATTGGTTTGAATACATCCATTCAAATATATACATTGGTTGAGATATATATATTGGTTGATATACAGTACATTGGTTTAAATATATATATTGGTTAAAATAGATGGGTTTAGATATATACATCGGTTCAGATACAACCGTTCTGATATATATATATTGGTTCAGATAGATCCGTTCAGATATATACATTGGTTGGGATTTATGGGCAGGCACAACGCGGCCACCCATGTTTAGCATCTCCCTTTCGCTTCATCATTGCTTCAACACTGTTGTAATTATTGTGCACATTTTATACAAGTAGCATATGCTTGTCTGTCGCGTTTTGTTTCGTAAGCCCTCTTGGTTGGGGGTCCTCGATTTCAAAGCACTTTTTCCTTTCATATATTTAAAACACTAGCACAGATACCCACCCTTTTGCCTCGCTCCGTCCCGCCCTGGCTCATTTTACCCGCCTCACTCGCTCCCTCTTGTCCTACCCATGACAGATTCTTCTCAAAAGCAGAGTTACCAGAAAGCATTAATCGCAACCACCGTACGTCCCATTTTTTCACCTCATGAAACCCTGGATTATCATTGGTGGAAAGCCGCCCGGTGATATCTGTTATTCCGTATTGGCAGTATTTCATTAAAGGGCGATCTGCTTCAGCAAGGAACTTAGTCCTGTTAGCTGAAAGGATGTTATGGAGGAAAACACTGGAGTTGCTCTGTTTCTTTAAATGTTCATCAGGGATGAAAATGACCAGAATATTCCCGCTTCACAAATAACTGATGTTTAACTGTTTTTATAGTAAAACTAACAAAACCACACACAAGCACGTAAATGATCACACACACACTCACACTAACAAATCGTGGGTCGCACGTATTACTAATTAAGTGTATCTGTCAAGGGCGATTATTTTTTCACCCCATAAAACAGATTCTTCTCAAAAGCTGAGCATTGATAGCAACCGCAGTACCTCCCATTTTTTCACCTCAACAGACGCTGGTTTATCATTGACCGAATGACGCACGGTGATTTCTGTTATTTTGTATTGGCAGCATTTCATTAATGGGCGATCTGTTTCAGCAAGGAACTTACTCCTGTTTGCTAAAAGGATGTTATGGAGGAAAGCACTGAAATAGCGCTGTTTCTTCTGAATATTTATCAGTGATCAGGGACCAGAATGATCAGAATATTCCTGCTTCACAAATAACTGATGTCTGTTTTTATTGTAAAACTGAGAAAACCACACACACACGCGCGCGCGTACACAACACAAACACTCAAACTCACAAATCGTGGGTCGCACACAATACTGAATAAGTGTATCTGTCACAGACGATCATTTTTTTTCACCCAATAAAACTTTAGTTCGTCAAAGTTAAAAAGCAGCGCGGTGATTTCTATTACAGTGATCCCTCGCTATATCGCGCTTCGACTTTCGCGGCTTCACTCCATCGTGGATTTTAAATGTAAGCATATCTAAATATACATCACGGATTTTTCGCTGGTTCGCGGATTTCTGTGGACAATGGGTCTTTTAATTTAAAGTACATGCTTCCTCAGTTTGTTTGCCCAGTTGATTTCATACAAGGGACGCTATTGGCGGATGGCTTAGAAGCTACCCAATCAGAGCATGTATTACATATTAACTAAAACTCTTTAATGATATACGATGTGCTTCCCGAGCGGATTGTTTGCTTTTCTCTGTCTTTCTCTGACATTCTCTGCGCCTGACGGAGGGGGTGTGTGTTTGCAGCAGAGGATATGGACGCTGTTTGCACAGAGGCTGTTTGTTTAGAAGATGCTCTGACGGAGGGGTGTGAGGCCACTCTAAAAAATGCTGAAAGATTACCTTCACATTGCTCCCTTCTTTGTGGCTGCTTTATCGCAGTGCTCATACTTAAAAGCTCAACAGCACGTATTGATTTTTTGATTATTTGTTTTTCTGTCATGCTCTCTCTATCTCTCTGACATTCTCTGCTCCTGACGGCGCTCATTTGAAGAGAAGATATGTTTGCATTCTTTTAATTGTGAGAAAGAACTGTCATCTCTGTCTTGTCATGGAGCAAAGTTTAAACTTTTGACTAAAGGGTGTTATTTCAGTCCTGCGGTGGGTTGGCACCCTGCACAGGATTGGTTCCTGCCTTGTGCCCTGTGTTGGCTGGGATTGGCTCCAGCAGACCCCCGTGACCCTATTCGGATTCAGCGGGTTAGAAAATGGATGGATGGATGGATGGTGTTATTTCATGTCTAGAGGGCTCTAATAATGTTAACAATGTGAGAGAGTTTATAAGGGCTTAAAATATATAAAAATAACCATAAAAACATATGGTTTCTACTTCTCGGATTTTCACCTATCACGGGGGGTTCTGGAACGCAACCCCTGTGATCGAAGAGGGATTACTGTATTCCTTATTGGCAGCATTTAATTTAAAGATGATTCACGTCAATAAGGTGAAAGAGTCTCTTATTTTGACAGGGCGATCTTTTTTAGGCTTAAGCATTTTTGATTGACTTACAATAGAAAATAGTTATTACTTACCATCTTTGCTTCAAATTAGCTTTTTAAAAAACCTTTTTGATATAATTTCTGACAGTATAAAATAAAAAAGTAGTGCTCAAAATTATAATGCGCGTATCTAACAGGAAAAGGTGGTGGTAAGAGACTGCTGACTCGCAGTTAAATGATCACTGGTTTGTGTCCGGGGGGCTTCCTTTCTGTTATTTTATTTATTTATTTTTACAAATTGCTTTGAGTAGTAAGAAAGGCGCTATAAAAACGTAAGGAATTAATAACAATAATAATGGTAGTAGTAATATTATTATTATTATTATACGTGTGAATGCATGATCAAATTCAGCCGCTGTGTAGTGGGGTATGAATAGGGACAATACCACGAATTCATTGAAATAATTACACAGCAAGGTGCACACGCAGTGCAAACATACTGTGTATATTATTGAAGTAAAGGTTCATATAAATTAATTATATACAACGTTTTAACAAGTTGAGAGATTTCAACTGGTTAAAATGAACGAAATTATACATGCATTGCTTTATAGTCCACACATAGTGTATGTATATTATTAAAATAATGATTTAAAAATCCTAAAAAATGGTATAGAATCTGCGTCGTAGACTGATCGCTGATCTTAATCAATTTGTTTTAATGCATGCTCTGTGCAAAATGCTGTCATATCTGTTAGTAAACATGCACGAGCAGCGATGTCCTGATGTCTGCGTTCTAAGGCTGCAGGTAAATTAAACGCTATTGACGTTTTACTGGGGTGCTCTGTGATTGAGGGCGGACAGTAAACTTTGTTAAAATGATATTGAAAAATACCAGTCGTCAGTTGTGTTTTCAGTCGTTTTGGCGTGTTTACTGTTCTGTTACCAAAAAAATCTTCAACGGGGCTCATCAACAAAGAAACGTGGATAGTAAGATTTAGTAAAATATCAGTAATAATAATACATTGCTCGACACCCAGTAACACTTTACAAAGTCATTTAAAGACAGCTAGTTAAAATAAATGTAGCAATCCATTGTCATGCTATAAGTGACAGCTTGCTCTTAAACATTTACACAGGTGGTTTTTCCTGGGAATAAAAAAGGAGAAAAAAATCCACGGGAAATGTTTTGTTGTTGAACTCAAATTTCACCTACGCCTTGTGAGTCATTAAAACTATTGGAATGAGATATAGTTCTATATAAATAAATAAATAAATTTCCTATCACGCCCACCCTTTCACCCCTGTACATTGGAGAGGAATCTCATTTTCACAGCAGGTGCAATTATCCTATAAAACACATAGGAGTTCTGTGCACCGTTTTTCATGGGAGATTAAAACTCATCAAATGTATTTTAAAAACTTTTAGTAGCCTGGGGCATTCCTCATCTACAGTGGTCCATTACAAAATGAACACCAGACAGTTAAAATTGTGCAGTTTCTTTAATAAGCCTATCAGACAGTCCTTTTGTAGCGCTTTCATATCAAGTGTGTCTCTTAATCCCTTCTAGCAGAGGAGACACTTATTTCCACAGCTTGGTCTATGCTGTAGAAATGTGTGCCCCCTATCTTCTGCTTGTAAATTAATACTGGAATTACAAAACTGTCCACAGTTTATTATTAGTAGATTGAAGGAAGTCTTCTATATCACTTTTTAGTCTACTATGTCCTTACTCATCCACTAATTAAAAAAAAAAAAAAAATCAAGGGCTTACACTGTCTTTTTTTAAGTATGTCTATGAAAATCGCTGTGAGTAGCCAGAAAAATGCTATAAATGTAAGATATTATTATTATTATTATTGTTTTTTAGGTTTTTTAAAATCTACCAAGAATGTCAAACTGATTAGGAAATTTTGTGATCAGTTTATTTAAAGTATATTAAGCAAAAAATAACTTTTCATCATCTTCTCATGTCTAATTTGGCATTTCAGGATACAGTATATACTGCAAATATACATTTAAATTGTAACCGCTGATAATTATTTACTTGTGTGCTTGCATTTTCCATAAAACAGCTTCAATATGTGCACAAAATATAGGTGATAAAACACACAAATTCTGACATTAGCATGACTGTTGAAGGAAAAACATGTATTAGAAAGTATTCTATGGAGTTTTAATAAATTGCCTTTTGAGGTTTCTTGATATATTTTGTAATCAGGTTTTTAAATTTTTTTTTGATTTTTACTGCCACTTCACAGATCAACAATCCCCAACTTGGTCACTGTCAGAATAAGTCTTTCAACTTTTTTCCTGTATCCATTAATACATTTTCCGGGTTTCACTACCCATCTGAAAGAGTTGGCATCAGGTTGGGTGGCACTTTTAAATTTTAGTAGTATGAGCGAGCATCAGTGTGGCAAGCACTAGACTGGCATTCCTTTCTGTTTCATTTTTTGTCTTCTGGCGCAAGCCTGTAAATCTCTTTTGTAAATAGAAGACCTGGATAAAGGACAGATACTAACAATTTTCAAGGCTATATTAAAACAATACTAAAAGATATTTGTGTATGTGTGTTGTAGTGCCCCATGTTGTAAGTGTTAGATCCATTGAAGAAGTCAACTTAAACAAAGAAAATGTACATTTTGCAGGTTTGTTTGAAGTGTTTTACATTATAACCATGTTATTAATTGCTGCGTGAATATAACTTTTTCAAGGGGATGACCTTTACTATTGTCAAAAAAGACAAGCAAGGCCACAGGAGGAATATGAAAATTATTTGTTGAGTTTAGTAGACAAAGGATACTTGTAAGGAAGTTCATGCCAGTGCTATCGGTGTACATTCTGGAATTTATAAAACTGCTGATATTATTTCACAAAGATGTTACTGGCCTGGTTTTATGCTGACATTAAAATGGCTACGTTTTCTGATAATTATAATCATTATTTTAATTAAAAGACTATAATTGTCAGAACAGATTCAATAAAATGTTTTAATATCTCAGTTGCTGTTTGTCGGACTCTTTAATTGACTTGTCCTACAAATGTGTATCAGTGGATATTTGGTACTTCATTTGACAAATAATATTAATTTTTCCAAGTCTCATATATTTCAGATAGATAGATAAATAGATAGAACTTGTCCTCTAAGGGAAAATGTGCTTCTTTTTTTTAACAGAGGCTGAATGAATAAATAAATTAATATTAACATAATGAAAAAACAGCCAATCCAATAACAATTTGAGCTGTCTAATGTTCATTCTGCAAGCAAGAGTTGGGGCTCACAACTCTGACGCAAAAGCTCAGCTGTAGAAGTGAGTGTCCCTTTGAGTGGAGAGGACAGTGGGACACAGTAGACTTGAAAGTGATGTAGAAGACTTTCAGAAATCTTTTACCATGGATTTCAGATAATATTAGTTATCCAGTGTTCATTTTGAAAGCAGCAGACAGTGTGCACACAAGCCTATGGATCTGCTCCAGCCATGGAAATCAGTGTTCCCTGTAGGGGATAGGATGCAGACACATAGTGGAGAAGATTATATAGAAAACTATATCTACAACCTTTCAAAATCAATTTTACATATTTTTACCTCTCCGGTGTTCATTTTGTAATCAGCAGTCAGAGGGCACACATTTTACGGCTCTGCAGCAGCCTTGGAAAACGAGCGTCCCGACCAGTGGACCAGTGGATGAGACATGTGTTTTCATTCCAATAGTTTTAATGACTCACATGGTGGAGGTGAAATTTGAGTTCAACAACAAAACCTTTCCCGTGGATTTTTTCCCCCTTTTTTATTCCCAGGAAAAACCACCTGTGTAAATGTTTAAGAGCAAGCTGTCACTTATAGCATGACAATGGATTGCTACATTTATTTTAACGAGCTGTCTTTTAAATGTCTTTGTAAAGTGTTACTGGGTGTCGAGCAATGTATTATTATTACTGATATTTTACTAAATCTTACTATCCACGTTTCTTTGTTGATGAGCCCCGTTGAAGAATTTTCTGGTAACAGAACAGTAAACACGCCAAAACGACTAAAACACAACTGACAACTGGTATTTTTCAATATCATTTTAACAAAGTTTACTATCACAGAGCACCCCAGTAAAACGTCAATAGCGTTTAATTTACCTGCAGCCTTAAAACTCAGACATCAGGACATCGCTGTGCGTGCATGTTTACTAACAGATATGACAGCATTTTGCACGGAGCATGCGTTAAAACAAATTGATTAAGATCATCGATTTTCAACGGTTCACATGTTTGCTGTAAGATTTTTTTAAAGCAAACTAATTAAATAAAATAACAGATAGAAAGCCCCCCGGACACAAACCAGTGATCATTTAACTGCGAGTCAGCAATCTTACTCTTACCACCACCTCTTCCTGTTAGATACGCACATTATAATTTTGAGCACTACTTTTGTTATTTTGTACTGTCATAAACAAATTATATAAAAAAGTTTTTCTAAAAAGCCAATTTGAAGCAAAGATGGTAAGTAATAACTATTTTCTTTTGTAAGTCAATCAAAAACGCTTAAGCCTAAAAAAAGATCACCCTGTCAAAATAAGAGACTCTTTCACCTTATTGACGTGAATCATCTTTAAATTAAACGCTGCCAATAAGGAATAATAGAAATCACCGCGCTGCTTTCTAACTTTGACGAACTAAAGTTTTATTGGGTGAAAAAAATGATCGTCCGTGACAGATACACTTAATCAGTATTGTGTGCGACCCACAATTTGTGAGTTTGAGTGTTTGTGTTGTGTACGCGCGTGTGTGTGTGGTTTTCTCAGTTTTACAATAAAACAGACATCAGTTATTTGTGAAGCAGGAATATTCTGATCATTCTGGTCCCTGATCACTGATAAACATTCAGAAGAAACAGTGCTATTTCAGTGCTTTCCTCCATAACATCCTTTTAGCAAACAGGACTAAGTTCCTTGCTGAAACAGATCGCCCATTAATGAAATGCTGCCAATACAAAATAACAGAAATCACCGGGCGACTTTCGGTCAATGATAAACCAGCGTCTGTTGAGGTGAAAAAATGGGAGGTACTGCGGTTGCTATCAATGCTTCCTGGTAACTCAGCTTTTGAGAAGAATCTGTTTTATGGGGTGAATAAATAATTGCCCTTGACATACGCTTAATCGGTAGTACGTGCGACCCACGATTTGTGAGTGTGTGTGTGATCGTGTACGTGCTTGTGTGTGGTTTTGTTAGTTTTACTATAAAAACAGTTAAACATCAGTTATTTGTGAAGCGGGAATATTCTGGTCATTTTCATCCCTGATGAACATTTAAAGAAACAGAGCAACTCCAGTGTTTTCCTCCATAACATCCTTTCAGCTAACAGGACTAAGTTCCTTGCTGAAGCAGATCGCCCTTTAATGAAATGCTGCCAATACGGAATAACAGATATCACCGGGTGGCTTTCCACCAATGATAAACCAACGTCTCATGAGGTGAAAAAATGGGACGTACTGTGGTTGCGATTAATGCTTTCTGGTAACTCTGCTTTTGAGAAGAATCTGTCATGGGTAGGACAAGAGGGAGCGAGTGAGGCAGGTACAATGAGCCGGGGCGGGACGGAGCAAGGCGAAGAGGCGGGTATCTGTGCTAGTGTTTTAAATAATTAAAGGAAAATAAGTGCTTTGAAATCGAGGACCTCCAACCAAGAGGGCTTACGAAACAAAACGCGACAGACAAGCATATGCTACTTGTATAAAATGTGCACAATAATTACAACAGTGTTGAAGCAATGATGAAGCGAAAGGGAGATGCTAAACATGGGTGGCCGTGTTGTGCCAGCCCATAAATCCCAACCAATGTATATATCTGAACGGATCTATCTGAACCAATATATATATTAGAACGGATGTATCTGAACCGATGTATATATCTAAACCAATCTATTTTAACCAATATATATATTTAAACCAATGTATATCAACCAATATATATATATCTCAACCAATGTATATATTTGAACGGATGTATTGAAACCAATGCATACCTGTATATCTGAATAGATGTATCTCAACCAATGTATATATATTAGAATGGATCTATGCAAACCAATTTATATACATCTCAACCAATGTATCTAAACCAATGTATATATCTGACCGGATGTATTCAAACCGATGTATATATCTCAACCAATATATCCCAACCAATGTATATATCTGAACCGAAATATATATCTGAATGGATGTATTAAAACCAATGAATGTATTTGAACAGATGTATTCAAACCAATATATATATCTGAACGGATGTATCTCTACCAATATATATACAGTATATTAGAACGGATCTATGCAAAACAATTTATATACATCTCAACCAATGTATCTAAACCAATGTATATATCTGACCGGATGTATTCAAACCGATGTATATATCTCAACCAATATATCCCAACCAATGTATATATCTGAACCGAAATATATATCTGAACAGATGTATTAAAACCAATGTATGCATTTGAACAGATGTATTCAAACCAATATATATATCTGAACGGATGTATCTCAACCAATGTATATACAGTATATTAGAACGGATCTATGCACACCAATTTATATACATCTCAACCAATGTATCTAAACCAATGTATATATCTGACCGGATGTATTCAAACCGATGTATATATCTCAACCAATATATCCCAACCAATGTATATATCTGAACCGAAATATATATCTGAACGGATGTATTAAAACCAATGTATGTATTTGAACAGATGTATTCAAACCAATATATATATCTGAACGGATGTATCTCAACCAATGTATATACAGTATATTAGAACGGATCTATGCACACCAATTTATATACATCTCAACCAATGTATCTAAACCAATGTATATATCTGACCGGATGTATTCAAACCAATGTATATATCTCAACCAATATATCCCAACCAATGTATATATCTGAACCGAAATACACTGCTCACAAAAATTAAAGGAACACTTTCTTTATTGGGCCTGGCATGAAATCAATTAAACATGTCTGATAATTTTCTGGTTGGTTAAGCAGCTGAGGTCATTGTTAATCACTTTCAGCTGTATTGGTGTTCATGGACTTAACGACAGGTGCACTAAAGTGGCAACAATTAGAAAACCCTCAAAACAGGACTGGTTTTACATGTGGAGGTCATTTCAAATTTCTCCTTCTTGATCTTATTTGGATGGTTTTCCACTCGTGCTAGTTTTGGCTTGAGTAATCATCTCTACTGGCAGTATGAGGCGATTCCTTAACCCTACAGAAGTTGCACAGGTTGTCCAACTTCTCCAGGATGGCACATTTTGTGTGACAAACATGCAAAAGAATAAGAAATCAGGAAGGGGGCAAATAGTTTTTCACACCACTGTATATATATTGAAATATTTATTTTCACCACTAGGATAGGCATGAAAGATCAGGGAATTCCTAGAGTGTACACTGCATATAAAGGCGGCATGGTGGCGCAGTGGTAGCGCTGCTGCCTCACAGTAAGGAGACCTGGGTTCGCTTCCCAGGTCCTCCCTGCTTGGAGTTTACATGTTCTCTTCATGTCTGTCTCCCAGCACAATCTCCAGAACATGAAGGAGATTTCAGGAGACTGGCTGTTATTCTCGGAGAGCTGGACAGGGCCTTAGAAGGTCCTCAACCCATCAGCAGGACCGATACCTGCTCCTTTGTGCAAGGTGGAACAGGTTGAGCACTGCTCGTGCCCTACAGAATGACCTCCAGAGGGCCACTGGTGTGAATGTCTCTACCCAAACAATCAGGAACAGACTTCATGAAGATGGCCTGAGGGCCCGACGTCCTGTAGTGGGCCCTGTGCTCACTGCCCAGCACCGTGGAGCTCGACTGGCATTTGCTCAAGAACACCAGAATTGGCAAGTCCGCCACTGGCGCCCTGTACTTTTTACAGACGAGAGCAGGTTCACCCTGAGCAGCTGTGATAGACGTGAAAGAGTCTGGAGAAGACAAGAAGAACGATATGCTGCCTGCAACGTCGTTCAACATGACAGGTTTGGTGGTGGGTCAGTGATGGTCTGGGGAGGCATATCCATGGAGGGACGCACAGACATCTGCTGCGTAGGAAATGGTGCTCTGACTGCCATAAGGTATCGAGATGAAATCCTTGAACCCATTGTCAGACCCTACGCTGGTGCAGTAGGTCCTGGTTTCCTCCTAATGCACGACAATGCCCGGCCTCATGTGGCAAGAGTATGCAGACAGTACCTGGAGGATGAAGGAATTAAAACAACTGAATGGCCTTAATGATCCCCTGACTTAAACCCAATAGAACATCTGTGGAACATTATGTTTCGGTCCATTAGGCGCCGCCAGGTTGCTCCTCAGACTGTACAACAGCTCAGGGATGCCCTCATACAGATCTGGGAGGAAATGCCACAAGACACCATCCGTCGTCTCATTAGGAGCATGCCCGGACGTTGTCAAGCATGCATACAAGCTCGTGGGGGCCACACAAGATACTGAAAAGCATTTTGAGTAGCAGAAATTAAGTTTTTGAAAAAATGGACTAGCTTACCACATCTTCATTTCACTCTGATTTTAGGGTGTCTACACAATTGAGCTCTCTGTAGGCAGAAAACTTTTATTTCCATTAAAAGACTTGGCATCCTTTTGTTTCTAAGACATTGCCCTGTCGTTATTTGTATAGATATCCAACTTCATATTGAGATCTGATGTATCTAATGGAAAGGATGAATTAAAACCAATGTATATATTCAAACCAATGTATCTGAACTGATATATATATCTAATCCAATGTATATATTTACTAACCAATGTTTATTTCCTGAATGGCCCCTCATAATGTATATATATATATATATATATATATATATATATATATATATATATATATATATATATATATATATATATATATATATAAATAAATATATATAAATGTGACAAATAGAGAGAATAGGATGCTAATTGTCAATTCAAAACTCTGCATATTTTGAGTACAAATAATGAGTGATGCACACTTTTTTTCAGTTATTCACATGCAGTTCATGAAAGTTCATGAAATTTAAGACCTTCAGCTCAAATTTGTCAAATGACAATATATGTGAATGCATAATCATCCTCATTTGAAGTTTTTCTCTTTGATTTATACCTCCTCCTATCAAACAGTCAAGAGGACAACACATAGGTTTGAGAAAATGTATAATTTGAAATAAGGAATTATTATAATACTCGCCCAAGTCTTCAAGTTGCTTTAATGGATTTGTAAACTTGAAAGCAGTTTCTTAAGTGAAGGATCCCATCATAGGACTTAGATAATATGCATAACGGATGGAAAATTTTGCTAGAAAACCATGAATTTTATTTAGGCAGTCAATAAACAGTCACTTTAATTGGCAGAGGCAGTATCTATTAAAAAAAAATAAAATAATAAGCAGCCATAGTTCGCCGTTGTGTGTTGCTTAATAGCTCTTCATCTTGTTGTCATGGTGTTCATCAAATAAGAGCTGTTTAAGAAAGCATCAAGGGATGTTAAAGGCATTTTCTCTGGACTACTGATTAAAGCTGTCAGAAACAGTGGAATATCTGACATTTCTGGACAGATAATGCAAAAAGAAACAGTGAGAAAAGCTTTTATCCCACAAGCAATTAAATCTAAAGTATTGCATCATTCTATATTATCCTTATCCCACATGTTAATAATAGATTTATATTTTTAAATAAAAATACCAGTGGTAAGATCTAAAGGCATCAATATTTGCAAGTTCATGTCATCAACAAACCATAGCTCCTGACAGTGTGACTTAGTGATTAAGACATTAGCCCTCAACTGTGAGGTTGCCAGTTCAATCCCTGTATTGTAGTTTAATCCACCAGTTCAAGGATATGTAAACTATAGTGCTTTACTTTAAAAAGGAGCTATATAATACAAAGTCTAATTGTTAAATCAGATGAATATATATTTGACCTGCTGACTCCATCCATCCACCCATTTTCTCCCTCTTATCCAGATCCGTGTTGCAGAGGCACAAGTCTAAGCAACTATGCATTTGCTGACTGCATTTAATTTACTTTTTCCACAGAATGTTGTTTGGACTATATTTCAGCAGATTCAGACAGACATTGAACCTGTCCAAGCTCCATTAGCTGGGAGTGCTTGGTGCGAACATTTTGATTGTTAGCCTGAAATACCGTTCCTAGAAGTGATAACCTTGAAAACAATTAATGCTCCCCTTCTCTATTCAAGCTAAATGCACCTAACAAGATGGTGGAAAATGTAGCTTAACTGCCTACAACAACCAAGATTGTAAAACTGAGGGCTTGAATTGTTTTCGAACCTTTGTTTTAAATTCTTAAAGAGGCCTATAATTAACAATGAGCACAGCACCATAAAATGTTGAATTAAAAACGTGTACCAAAAACATTCATTTCAGCGGGTGACAGAGACAGAAGGTCATGTATTTCGCTGGAAATTCCAAACTGGACCTTTTTCATCTGTGGCTAAAAACACAAAACACTGAAATGTTCCCATTTATTCCCATGTTTCCTAATACATCTTTTTTTGGCAAGGCTTAAAATCAAAACACTTTTCTCACCATGGCTGTTAACAGATCACATAGCATTCTAGGAAATGACAGGAAACATTAAGCCGGTTGTTGTGGGAAATCATAACATTAAGCACTGTGGATAAAAACAGCAAGTGACCTAATCACTTTCAACTTACACTTAATATTGTTTGCTTTTTTATTGCATTGCTATTTTTAACTTGCTTGTGAATGTTATTGCCTAAATATATTTGACTATTGTAACTCAATTAAATATATGTATTTATTCTCTTTTTGTTGAAAAAAAAAATGTTCACTGCCTTATTCAATTGCTTACTGCCTCTTATTATTTAATTATAGATCAGTGACACATTTCTAAGAGGCTTCCCTATGGCCACCAAACTATGCTATCCACTAAAAATTTTCTAGGAAAAATGCTGAGATACCATGTTCAAAGCAGCCTGATTCTACTAGAGATCATGAGAGGTGACAGCTGCTGTAGCCCAGCAGCCCTGTGACACACAGTCAGAATAGCCCTGGACAAGCTATAGCAGGGCTCCCTTAAATTTACATGCATGTTAATGCAGGACTGGTTCAGCATTGGCAGTTAACCTTTGGGAATATAGGAGAACAAGCTAACCAGATTGCTTTGATTACTAAATAACTGTTTGAGTTCTTTGCATAACTTTACTCGCTTAAAAGCTATTTAAGGTTTAGGCACTGTAGCCCAACCATAGTATACTTACCGCTACGCGACGCATGTGCTTGAGGATGGTGCTGCTACACAAGCAGTGCCCTATTTATACTTAATGCATGTGCTTTAAGTAAATCTGGAGGATTCCACCAGGTGGCAGTGTGAGAAATTATCACACTTAGAAAATGTCAGGTTTTCTTGTGTTGTGAGTTAAGCAAAGAAAGATGTTAAAGTTAATTCTTTGCATTCTGATGCTGTTGCAAAGGTGCAAAAAAAAAGACAGCAAAAGCGACACAGAAGATGGTATGTGAGACCTTCAAATGTATTGCATCATTACAATGGGGAATATGCAACGCTTGTATTGCCTATGCAAGAAATGGATGAAGAAAAGCATCACAAATACATTTGCATGTCAGCATTTAAGTTTGATGATTTCCTTCACCTCATCAAACCATTCATCAAACATCAAAGCACGCAGATTAGTCAAGTTGGAGCTGAATTGTGGCTTATCATCACATGTTGGGAGTAAACAATAATGCTGACGTCACGTACCAAAATTTGAACACACACACCACCCATATTTTTGTTGGTACTGAATCTCGTGTACACATCATGTTAATTTCTGACAATGTGCTCTTAGGACATGTGAAATGAATGCTGGCAGCTGATGTGTCTGAGCATGAAGTATATAAACCGGTCCTAAGGCAAATTATCAATAGACTGTTCTTGATGAAGACTGAAATTCCCACATAAGTGATCATGAGTTGCTTATCTGTTTTTTTCTTGGATTTTAAATCAATTCAAATATGTCACATTGGAGATATTTATGCTATCCCACATAGTTGTTCTTAGCTGAGGACACCCTTCCCTATGACATTCATGCATATATCTTGTGGAGCTGACCCGGATACAGACAGGCGGACATGTTCTTAATCACCACTACACGTTTATTTACAAACTATTTACAATAATACGGTCACTCAGACCCAGTCCATTTAGTGCACAATTACCCCAACAATCACAGTCCTGGCCACAAATGCCTTCTTCTCGGGCCGCCTCCACTCTCCTTTCTTGCCTTGTCCTTCTTCCACCCGACTCTAGTGCTGAATGAATGGAGACGGCCCCTTTTATAGTCCCCGGATGAGCACCAGGTGTTCCCAGCATTCCTCGCTTGGCCACGCCCCAGCGTGGCGGAAGTGCCGGCTGTCCTCCCGGCAGCTCCCCGGGTGTCTCCCGAAGTCCATGCCCTCAACCCGTGGCCCCCAGTACAACCAGGAAGGCGACCCCCACATGATCCAGGGTGGGCTTTGACCCTCTTCCGTTCCCTCACGGTGTCCCGGCCGGGTCGTAGCCCCTGGCATCCCTGACAATCTCTTAAGTCATTCTTCCCAGTGAAAAAAAAAATTACTGCCAAACTTAACTCTCAAGGTTTATTCATGTGTTCTTTAAGCCATGGAACTCAACACAAGGAGCAACAGTGCTGGCTCAGCTACAATAATCCCTCGGGGATACCCAACAACATCACTCTTTTATGTAATGTTCACCTAAATTATTTGTTGAGATTGCTTGATTACTTAGTTGGGCCCTATTTTAAGACTATTAAATCTGGTCAGCCCAAAAGAAGGAGACTGTTCAGTGAATATGCTCTCTCTTATTATTAAAGACTAAATAGGAGTGAAATATTTCTGGAAAACACTTGTTTGTTTTGCCTATAAATACAAAGGAACAATACATACTTATTGTCTGCTGTCATCCAGCATTGTCCTGATTAATCTAATTGTCAGATTGTGTTTTGTTATCTTTTCCAAAGAATCATTTTTGCTTGATGGCATGCTGATATTTCTCCATGCTAAAT
The DNA here is from genome assembly GCF_016835505.1 of Polypterus senegalus. Taxonomy (NCBI): domain Eukaryota; kingdom Metazoa; phylum Chordata; class Cladistia; order Polypteriformes; family Polypteridae; genus Polypterus; species Polypterus senegalus. The sequence continues at coordinate 245,207,755 of NC_053156.1, read as the reverse complement.
TTTCCATTCCTTAGATTTACCAAGTAATGTCTTCAGCGGCATCATTAAAAAAAACAAAGAAAAAAATATAGCTTTGAAACATAAAATGTTGCCAGCTGGCCAAAGATTCTGGTAGCATGATTTCTGTTACATTTTTGCCAAATTTGATTGATTTTTCTGTGGCTGCTCCTTTAAAGAGACATATGACGTATGTAAATTTGCCTACCTATGTGCTTTTCTAATTAAGTATTGAAAATGTATGTGAGGGATCCAAGACTGTCATTAAAAAACAGCCATCTAAAGATAAACTAAACTGAAAAAAGTGTTCAGTCTTGCTTTTTCTTTCATATATTCTACACTGTACAGATTCAGTTTCTTATTCAGCCATTATTTATATTTAAGCCTCATTTGGTCTACATTAACTCTTTCATATGTATCACATGCTGTATATATATAGTAATGCTATACCTGACACAGACAGACAAAGGAGGCACTTATAAAAACACAAATTCTTTTTATTTTTCTTCACCTTGTGGGAAACGCCCTCCCTGTTTCGCACAGGCACAACACAGCCCCACTAAGCACAAACACAACACTTTTTTCCCTTTTCTTCTCTCTTTCTTTCCTTATTCTTCTCCACTCATCCTCAGCAAGCTTCGTCTCCCTCCTCCCGACTCTGACTCCCCGAGTGGTGGCTTCTGGCTCCTTTTATAACGCACATGGAAGTGCTCCAGGTGCTTGATGACCTATTTCCGGTATGCACTTCCGGGTGTGGTGGTAGAGCTGCTCTCCAGGGCTCAGCAACAGCTTCAGAAGTCCTAGGCACTGCTGTAACCCAGGAGTGCTGCCATCTAGCTCTCCGAGGTAGGTAACGCTCTGGCCAGCTTGCTCCCCCAGTCCTCCCAGTGTGGAGGTGTCCTCGCCGGGCAAGTACCCCGGCCGTCTGCCACTATATATATATATATATATATATATAATTAGGAGCTAGAACTATAGCCAGTTTTTCAAGTGGGGTCTCAGTAATTTACGTGCTAAACCACAAAAACACTTTCTCAGACTTCTGCTATATTATTCAGCAGATATAGTCCAGGAGGTCTTCAGACTGCCTTTAGATTGATGTTTGTTAATAAAATGCTAGTGCACTGCCAATCTGTACAGAGTGGTACTACATGAAACCTTTTCTCAGTGGAGAGTCCCATAAGGAAATAAAATACATTTTTGTGTGCCTTTCACTTTCTAATAAAAAATATCTTCTGTTTGATTCCTTAAGCATATTAGTACATAATTACTGCCAAACAAAAAAATCATATTTTGAAAGTATTTTTTAAAATATGTCATAAACAATTCTTCCAACATAAAGGATTGATCTTTCAGTTTTGTTAAATAAGCAAAGGCAGAACTATGAAATACAGGAAATCAAAACCAGAATTTATTGCTTTATTAAATGAAAGAAAACATCACATAATATATGTACTGTATGTACTGTGAAATCTGATATAAATAAGGTGCGCTATCCCATAATCATTTCTGAGCACTACTGATGATGTATTATCCAGCCGAACTAACAAAATATAACTTAAAATCTAATGCCATTACTATCAATCATAATTCACTTTCAAACAAAATTACATTTGAGCTCAGGTACCTTGTTATATTTTCTGAAAAATTATTGCAGTGACAGAAGACAAAAAAATGTCTAAAAATTTAAATTGTACTTGAACACTGTTAAACTTGTCTACTGATTACTTTTACTATATTTGATCACTGATGCTGAACATTTGTTTCATATATTTATTTAATTATAAAATGTATTATTTCAGAAATTTGTACTAATTGTGTGGTGACTTTTATAAAGATGGCTAGTTTTTCACAGGTGTCCTAGCTCTTTCTGTAATAAATCCCATTAAATGCTGCAAGCAATTTAGACTAGATTAGTATTTTTTATTACATTTCTATAATTTAAGCATATATTTTTTGAATTAGGCTCAATGATTTAATTTAAAAATAGGCACATACTCCTTACAGAGAAGCATGGGAGGAAAATTTTATTAATTAAAAATGAAATGAGTGGCACAAATCATTTTAGTTCTCTCAATTAAACGGTCATCATATTACCTTTCAGTGTCATTCTTTTTCTTTCTTTCCTCATTAGTATTATTTAACACCATTAAGTATATGTTATTATACTAATTTTTCCTGGTGTTAGTATGACAGAATTTTATTTTCTCTTTTGCAATAAAGATAGCATGATGCTGATTAATGCAGCAGTGAAAATGGTGCAATAATTAATCTACTGCAGAGAAGAAACTGCTTTCCAGGGTACAAGAGGCTCCACTGTGTGACATATATAGAAATTAATCAGAACAAATGGTACAATGAAAGAATACAGTCTCCTGATTATACTCGGGAAGAATAATACAATTCATAGTTAATATAAAATCAAGTTTATTAACTTTTCTTGAAATTGTGTGCATTTTGACAATAATCGGAAATAAATTAAAAAAGTAGCCTCAGCTATGATCTAGAATCTATGACCTCTAAAATTCAAAATGTTTAACTGAAGAACAAAGCTTTATTGTGTGGCGAACCAAGCACTGCAAGAATGGAACGTGCTGTTATTTGGTTGGTGGAGGGTCCTGCTCTCGATTCCTCGTTGTGCCCTGTCTTATACACATTCAAATGTAATAAGTTGGTTTATGAGGCTTTAGTGTGTAAACACATTCTGACAATTTAAACAAACGGCCAAAGGATAAATGTGTCTGTAAACTCTGACGTTCCTGGTATAAGGGCTTTTTTTCTGTTTACCCAAGCCCATCCATAACATTCATAATATGGCTTAGAACAAATTATCGAGAAATGAAGTTAATAGGGGTGAGTGACTAAGAGAAGAACTATTGTTACGTGAATGTAATGTCATTTATTATTCCAGTAAACTACTTTTATTGACTTAAGATATTAGAAAAAATTACAGATTTATACATACATTCTCAAGGGGACAGAGCCTATCCTGTCAGCACTGGGCAGAAGGAAGGAATCAGCCCTGGACAGGTACCACAGCACACTTGTTCACTCTCCCATAGTTGCAAATTAAACTAAATTGTAAGTCTCTGGCCAAGTGGGAGGAAGACTGTGACTCCCAAACACAAATCCATGGACAGAAACAAACTCCACATAAAGAACAATTAGGTAAAGGATTTGAACCCAGGGCACTGGATCCATGAAGCAGCAGCAGCACTACTCTCTGTAATACCATGATGCACAGTTTCATACATGCTTTTTATACTTTTAGAGCGTAAACAACATACTTGACTTAACACACATTGAGCTGAAGCTGGGAGCTGAAACCCACAACCCTGTTGCTTATGGTCCAATTCTTTGATCACTATAGTACACCAGGACACAGCTACTTTCTGTAAGAATGTAGCACACCTAGGTTTTGACCTGAGGGACAGACTTGTCAGGTGGACACCGACCACTCAGTCAGTAGGGTCACTCACTAGCATTCAGTTTAACACTAGAATTACCAGAGTCTACGAAAAAACTCATAGATCCAGCCCACCTTAAAACCGTTTACACCTCTCCGCCAGCATCTTTTGTCCTCTAAATGTGCCGATAAAGACAAGCTACAAGCAGCCGGCTAGTCCATCTGTCCACCGACTTAGAACATGCACGAACTTCTCCCAGCTCATGCCTTGATTGATTATCTGGGAGTGAAGTGGAGTTTTAGAGTGGAAATAATAGATCGTTATTTGGAACACACGCATTTCATGTGTGTTCTGTTTCTACAGTAATCTATGTAAACACATTTTTAAAACAGAAACTTTTTCATATATTAGTAGTAAATGACAAAATGTAGGCACAAACTGTATAATGTATGAAGCTGAAGTTCAAAGATCAAGTGAATACTTTCACAGAAGGTTCAAGGAAAAGACAACAGCTTCTGTGGTGTAGTGGTAAGATTGGCTGACTTCTAATCAAGAGTCCCCGGTTCGATCCCCACTGCCTCCTATATTTGCCATTTTCAGTAGTGAGCTGCTCTTATTGTTAATATTATACAGTACACATATACACTTGGTTTGCGTCTGTAACACACAGTGTACATTTATAGGACTTTTTTTTCACTTTTATTCTCCCTAAATCACGATCACAATACATACTACCTGCCCTAAACCCCCCCCCACCCAGGGATCTGACGGTGTTAGTTTTTATTTGAAACTGGGATTAACTGGAGATGTGAGTGGTGTTTTGAGACAATGGAACTGGACATTCTCTCATCTGGAGGGATTAAAGCTGACACACAAACACTGGCGAAACTGCCTTCGTCGTATCTCACCATCACTTGATTTTTTTTAAATTCAGTTTTATTGAGTGTTCCTGCTCACGCAGAATTAGTATGCGCCTTATGGTCCATGATGTCAAAAAAAAACAAAAAAAAACAGTGACATAGGTACAGTATATACCATATTTGGAATTATTTGTTTTATGACCTGTATAGTACATTTTGGAAAACTTTGTGGCACGGATGCAACATCATTCATATTCATTCGCATAACATCTTGCGGTTTTTAATCAGTGACCGCATGTTTTTTCCCCCCCCAATCTTGCCAGTCCCCATATGTTGCTGTATGCTGTTTCTTTTGTACTCCAGGACATGCAGAGGAAAGAATAGTACAGAGCAGTAACTTCAGCGCTATATGCAATCATCAGATTCAAATGTTAACAGTTCTTCCTACATTTACAACATGTGTAGTTGTTAAAATGTACACACTTCTCTCTATGCTGTGGTTTCTATTACACACCTGAAAGAAAGAGACAATATATGTGAAAATATAATCGCACTAATGCAATATTATTTGAAAACAAACAGTGTCAGATCAGGTGTGAATTTATGCTGGCGCTGTTACTTAGAGTCAGATCAGGAGTGGCGGGGCGGGGTGGGGTGACACTGACTAAGCCAATCTTACTGTTACGCCACGGACGCTGTTGTCTTTTCCTTGAACCTTTTGTGAAAGTGTTTACTTGATCTTTGGACTTCAGGCTTCAGACATTATACAGTTTATGCCCACATTTCGTCATTTACTACTAAAATATGAAAAATGTTTCTGTTTTAAAAATGTGTTTACACAGATTACTGTGGAAACGGAACACACATGAAATGCGTGTGTTCCAAATAACAATCTATTATTTCCACTCTAAAACTCCACTTCGCTCCCAGATAAACAATCAAGGCATGAGCTGGGAGAAGTTTGTGCACGTTCTAACTCGGTGGGGGGATGGAATAGCCAGCTGCTTGCAGGTTGTCTTTATCAGTACATTTAGAGGACAAAAGACGCTGGCGGAAAGGTGCGAACAGATTTAAGGTGGGCTGGATCTACGAGTTTTTTCGTAGGCTCTGGTAATTCTAGTGTTAAAGAGGTTGATGCCATTCTGTTCCCTATACTCTTGCAGTATCCGGGTTGGTAGAAAAGCTTTACAGTATTGCTCCCGGAGTCTGAACACCCCATTACTCGAACAACTTTGAATCTAAACAAAAAATTAGAGAAAATTTTTCCCTGGAATCCGAACGCTGCTTTGGAATCCAAATACCCAGCATGCTGTTTGTTTATGTTTGTGCATACGTTTTAAGCGCTCGGGCCACCCATATGCTTTCTCATTCAGTTCATTGTCGGAAGCTGTAGTGAAAGCATCTTGTGTGATTTTTGCACTAATTTTATGCTTTTGTGCCTGTTTTGTATTATTTTTTTATATAATAACAACTTAGTGTATTCATCAAGGGTCCTAAAAAGTGTAGTGAGGAAAATAAGAGTAAGAGGAAAGCTGTTAGAGCTACAATTTGTTATTTTATTAATTTACATTTTTATTCAAATATTATTATTTGCTAATATTTTATCTTAAAATTCAGTGTATTTACTGTTAAAATCATTTTGAAAATTCGAGTTTGTGGGACCCAGGAATGGATTAATTCAGTTTCTATTATTTTAAAGGGGAAAAACTGTCTTGGAACTCGAATGATTTGGAACTTGAACAGGGTTCTGGAACAGATTAAGTTTGGATTTCAAGGTATCACTGTATATGGAAATGGAAATATACAAAATACTTCAGATTAACCAAGACAAAATTAAAGAAAGGATAAGGGAAAACCGGGAAAGCTTTTTCATTCTATTTTGTTTTTCCCTTTGGTAGCACTTTCACTCAGCAAGGCTATCTTTTGGACTTTTGTGCTGGCCTAAATAAAAATTGCTCCTTGTCAGGCTACAGCCGCTTGTCTTCAGTGGCATTACTTCTCCGTTTCTACGCCAAAATGCTTTTACTTTTTGGTACTAGAGATATTTCATAGATTGGATAAATATGTAATTATAAAGGTGAAACTTAAAAGTACCTGTTACAGTAATATGGGAACCCATGAAAATTGTTTGTAATGAAGGTCAGATGGTAAAAAAATACAGAAGAACACCGAAATCTGAGCAGGCAAAAGTCAATAAGACTCATGCAAAAGATCAAATCTAAAGAAGGCAGACATAGAGAAAGCAGACTGCAGGTCATATTCAAAACTGTAATGGAGACAAAATCCAAAAATGGAAGAAAGAAATCCTGACACAAAGCAAGAATGAACTTGTTGGATTCAAATGACTCCATGACTGACTGACTGATGAGAACATGTGAAACACTGAGACACAATCAGACACTTTAAGCAGTGCATGTGCACCACATGACTGTCCCGTAAATTATTTTATCACTTACCTCTTAAAGATGGGAGGCCATGAACAAGGAGGGCACGGTCAGGAATGTAGGGCACAAGGGAGGTGTGGAAAAAATCATACTAGAGATAGTAACATAGAAGAATTTACAGTTCCTAGTGTTTTCATCATTTTATTTTCTTAGATAATGCAGGGTCTCCTGATTTGTCTTTAACTTGTCGCTACCTTAACTTCTCTGTGTGCTAAACATGTGTTTTCAATTATATTTAATTGTGTGACAAGAAACAAAAAATAAAATGCTTAGCTATTGGGGATTGTGTGCTAAGTTTGAGCAGGAGTTCCTGTGAAACTATCTTTGAAAAACTTAATTATTAGTTACAGTTTTTATTCTAGTCTAGAAAAATATGCAAAAATGACAGATGGCATTTGTGTAGCCATCTGACCAAATAAGACAGAAATAGCAAAAAAAAAAAAAGCATACAATCCTATAAGAGCCCAGAATTGGGACTGCTATAAGCCATAAGCACTGCTGTTTTATAATGAAGGTCTGCTTTTGACATTTTCCAAAAGCAGATTGGCACAGGACTCAACCAAAAGAAATCTTCAATTTAAGGATGCATTCATTAAACTGCAATGCAATATAGCAATTGCCATTTATTTGCAGACAAGCTCTGTTTGTGCGTGCTGTATCATTTTAGTTGTATTTTAGTACTCTTACTCAAGGTGCAAGGTGTAAGGTGACAGTGGCATTTTGCAATGTCTGACCAATATGTCTACAGACTTGATGGGACAGTGCCGAGTGAACATTTGCTCTGGTATGATTTCATTGTATGTACATTAGCAATTCTGCAAACATGTAGGCACTGCAGAGCTAAACTCATATTACTGAATTTGAAATGGAGGGGGCACATTTCTCAGTCCTTTTGTCTTATAGTTTCTGGGACCTGGGATTCCTATATTTTGTTTTTACAGTATTCAGTGTTTCATTTCATACCCAAGCACCATGAATGATAAATCTAAATTGGCCTAATGTTAGTGAGTGTGTGTGTATGTGGGTGTGTGTGCAATGTGAACTTGTGCACTTTGATGAACTGACCACCAACTTTCTTTTCAACTAAAAAGAACTTAGCATCTATTGGACCATTAAAAAGAGTAACACCACCATTCTGGAATGTGGTTTCCCATAGCCTCACTTTCTGTTTTAGTTAAGGCATACACCTTTCCTGGAGAAAAAAAAACAACAAAATCTGCAGGGTAGGAACAGCACAGTGCTTTGATCAAGTGGTGGTGGCTCAGATCGCCACCACAGAAAAAGAACAGCAGGAAAAGTAGGGGTTAGTATGGATTTCAGAGCAACCATGAATGATAATAATTAAATGCATATACAGAATATCAGGGTTAAACTAAAATGAAGCTATGAGAAAGCCATATTAAAATGAGTTTTTAGCAGGTTTTTAAAAATGCTCCACTGTATTAGCCTGGCAAATTTCTATTGGTAAGCTATTCCAGATTTTAGGTGCACAACAGTAGAAGGCTGCCTCACGACTTCTTTTAAGTTTAGCTCTTGGAATTATAATCAGACACTCATTTGAAGAACGTAAGGTTACGATTTGGAGTGTAAGGTGAAAGGCATTCTGAAATATAGGATGGACAGAGATTATTTAAGGCTTTGTAAGCCATAAGCAGTATTTTAAAGTCAATTCTAAATGGCACGGGTAAACAGTGTAGTGACATTACAACTGGAGAAATGTGCTCGCATTTTCTTTTCCAAGTTAAGATTCTAGCAGCTGCATTCTGCACTAGTTGCAATCGATTAATGTCTTTTTTGTGTAGTCCTCAGCATCTTGCAGAGTTATAAGAGATCTAACATTTGCTAAATTCTTTAAGTGAAAAAATGTTGTCCTAGTGATGTGATTAATATGCAATTTAAAATTTAGATCAGAGTCAATAATTACCCCTAAATTATTTACCCCTGTCTTGACTTTTAATCCTAATGAATCAAGTTTATTTCTAATACTCTCATTATATCCATTTTTGCCAATCACCAAAATTTCGGTTTTCTCCTTCTTTAGTTTGAGAACATAACTGTTCTTTCATTCAGAAACACAAGTAAGACATTGTGTAAAGTGAATCAAGAGAGTTGTCATCAGGCACTATTGATAAATACAGATGTGTGTCGTCAGCATAGCTGTGATAGCTCACGTTATGTCTTGAGATAATCTGACCTAATGGAAGCACATAGATTGAAAAGAGCAGCGGACTCAGGATAGATGTTTGTGGAACACCACATAGAATATCATGTGTCTTTGAAGTATAATTACCACAACTAACAAAGTATTTTCTACCTGCCAGGTAGAAAATGCATTAAATATTACCTCTTGATATTCCATGTGATCACCTAATAATTAATATTAAAGCAAACTAGAGCTTTCTCCAGAGAATTCTGCAAGTAAGACTTGAAAGATGTAGGACTCCATTGTTTAAAATCTTTATCAAGCCAACAAATCACAGGCTATTGCTTACGCAGTGTAGGAATGCCTAAAATGAGCTGTGGGGAAAAAGACTGTACCATGAAGAAGGTGATAGATTCACAATAAGACAATTCTATTTGGAAATTCACTGGTGGGGGTTACATTCTCTAACACACAACTACCAATGGGCTTCCCATCTATCACAGAAATCTTGGGTTTGCCTGTTAAGGGGACAGGAGTTATTCCCAGCACCTGAAATGTAGCAGTACTAATAAAACTCTCTGCTACCCCACTATCAATCACTGCAAGCACACCAGCCAACCTCTCAAAAAGACGTTGGCTGCCTAAACTGAATTTCTCAAAATTAAGTGATGCAGATGGAGCATCTTTTCTATCATGCATTTCCTTCCTACATAAATCTTTCTTAGGGGACTTTAGTTTATGTATTTCTGTTGCTATGTACACTATTTTGTCAAAAAGATTGAAATAGATGTCATTAACTAGTTCAGACACTATTTTGATTTGCGCCTGCTGCTCTGACAATAATGAATCAATCTTGGCATGTCCTATCTCAGCGTCCCACGTATTTTAGATCCAGGTTTCTTTACTGACTCACAGAGAGACGATATATTTTTTTATGAAAAGGACCAAGAGATATAAGAAGTCAAAAAAACTTAGAGTCAGCAGATCTATTAACAAACCCAAAATGAGACAAAGGTCAGGGTAAGAAGCATAAGATTTAAGAACCAGGAAATCAAAAACCAAATGTCTTGAAAGTTGAAAAAGCAAATAGGTTTGTTATCCACAAAATTGGATACAAAATGGCCGACCAAATGACCTTTTGACCCCTTGGTGTCAAGCCCCTTGAGAACACGCGCCTAGCAACCAGGATCTGCATCTTGACAACAGAATTCACAAAATGGCAGCACCCAAGGAAAAACAAAACAGCACTGAGGCAAAACGCAAGGAAAAATTAAGAAATATTCCACTGGATATGCCAGACCTACTTTGCCTGCCTTCAAAAGACCTCTCAAAAATGGGTTTAATTCTAGCTCCAGTGGTCTACCTCAGGTTTTGCAGGACCAGCTGGGATTTAAGCGTCAAAATATGACCAAAAATGCAAAGGATGAATGATCATTTTCAGCTATATGAACAGGTAAAACAAAGAATTTTTACAAAAAGATTTATTAATAAACTAACTATGTTATCCATCTTCTCCTGGGAAATGTTCTATGAAAATGGGCCTCAGTTATACTTCTGTTGGTTAATCAGATATACCAGAAGTATTATGTAACTAACCAACTTTTCTGTATAAAATATTTGTTTTTCTTTTTACCAGGCAGTATTTGTCTAGTTTTAAAATATCTTTTAATTTATAATTTTAGTTTTTATTTTTCAATTTATTTTAGCCATTTTCAAAATTTTTATTTTGTTTTATTTACTTTTTGTTTTTCAGCAACTAACTTTAAGTTTTTGTCACACCAAAAATGTCCACTTGTACACAGTTCTGCAAGTCTAAAAACACATTTTTTATTACAGTTGTCAAATTCTATATCATTTATGTTGTACCTGTCACCTTAATTCATACAATTTCACTATCTGAGCCTGAGCTCAATTTTCAAGGTGTCCAGTCTAATCAAAAGATGCCAGAATCAAAAAACAAGTGCACTCTAATCAGTTATTACTTTAAACTGCAACAAGTTTAAGCAAATCACTATTTAATTTCAAACACAATTTCTTTTTTTATTTTTGAGATTCCCATTGTGAGCAGTAAGATCACCACACGGATATATACACTTATTTTATATTTAATGTTAATAACTCCTGATGCAGGCTATATGTTACCTACCAATTTCAAAACTTTGAAAGTTAATTTTTTTTCAGGGAAATTCTTGCTTGGCTTATTTTTTGAAATACTATTGAAGTCATTACTTGAACTGTGTTAATAAGAATAATAACAGAAACAAATATTAACAATCTTCCATGTATACACTGCATTTCTACAAACATAGTATTCACATTAAATAGTGAACATCTGTTGTAGCAACATTTCAGATCATTCCCTTAATAAGTAGCATGCAAAACATGGGTAGCTCTCTGTGACCCTAAACTTGGAGAATGTAATTTAACAATACATTCAAGAATATACAGATTTTGGTAATTGATAGTGCTTAGTGAAAATTCACTATAAGCCAGCATATGAATTTCCATACGCTCAGTACACATAAGCATGTTGAAAACATGCAAACTCCATACATAAACTGACGACTTATTTTATGAAATTGAGACTTAGTCAAGGACGCCTTACTTGTTTTCCCATCTATGCTTAGTCAGTTCCACAAATATAAACTGCCCTTAAGCTCAGTGCTCTATGAAAAGACAATGGCAAAACCAGGAGGAAAAATAGAACAATTTCAGTGAATACCAAGTGGAGGCGAGGAAAAAAGTACTATTTGTTGGTTTAAATAATAGTATAAACAAGAAAAGGAAGTTGATCAAGTGACATAGCATGTCGGAGAAACTCGAAAGCTCCAGTTCACAAAGTCGTATAGTGCCCGAAATAAAAAAAGATGTCACATATCAAATTCGCCATTAAAAGCCGAATAATAGCCCACTGTCTGAGTTTCATATGAAAGCTTATTAGGGTACAGAGAAAAAAAAATAGGCACACAGTGGGAAAAAAGCATGAAATGTCAACTTTAATCTCGAAATTTCCACTTTAATCACGTAGTTTATTTTGTCATTAAAGTAGAACATCATAAACTTCATCTTAAAATCGTTTAATTTACTAGTTTCTCAAATCCCATCGTAACTAAAGTAGCACTTTAAATGCTTTGTTTTGTATTTGATCTTCTATGTGCTCAATGTGTGTGAATTACTACATGCTTCCATGCTTTGTCTACCTCCGACTGGACACAGAATCCATTACATTCGTAATATTACAGCTCTTTGAATAATTAAAATACTGAGATGTATACTTGATATAATTAGGATAGGAGTTAAAGCATGTTATTAAACATATGAACACGGTGGCGCAGTGATTGTGAGCGACCTTCGATGAAATAATTTATTGCAGCAGTACTGTCTCTTTCAAACGTACTAAGCCCCAATACCTGTCCTTCCTTTTCTTTCTCCAAATACCCAATCGCCACACAATCAGCTCTGTAATAGATGTTAAGCCATCTGTAAGCTTAGAACGGCGATTCTTCAAAACTTTTAAGGAACATTAAAATATCTTTGTAGTACATGTTTAATTATTCTAACCTTCACGCCAGTCCCAGTGAAGCATACAATGCGAGGCAGGAACAATCTGTAAACGGAGCGGCAGATCCTTGCTAGCATAGCAACACCGTGTCCTTTAATTATTAACAATATAGATTATTTAAATGAAGTTAAAGTTTTATCTGTATAATATAATAAACATATTTTGCTGCATTTCATTTTAAAAATGATATCGTCATCATATGTAAATACGCGCTTTATAAAGTGGCTCAGGTCGTGCAATATTATAGCTGTAGTGCAAGTTTACAGTGAGGTGATTGTACAAATAAGTACAAACAGTTCTACATGGAGCACTTGATGGACTGATTGATTGTGTTTAGAGCTGTTTGAATGAAACTCTTTCTGAACCGCGAGGTCCGTACAGGAAAGGCTTTGAAGCATTTGCCGTGTGAGAAGCAGTTCAAATAGGAAGCATGGCTAAGGCAGTGTGTGCTTGATGCTGTATACTGATAATTCTCTTTCCAATCAGCTACTCCGAGTGTTGCAGTGAGAGTAATATGGAAAAAGATGATCTACTGTGGCAACCCCTAACGGGAGCAGCTGAAAGAAGAAGAAGGTGCAGTGAGAGTAACAACGCTAAAGCAGCTATGGTATTTGGAAGAGTTTGACCATTCTGTGGACCATTATATTGTTACAGGTTAATTACAATCAGATGCATTAAACTAATAAAGAATATGCGGTTAATTTCAGTGCATTTATAAAGCTGCATCAGTAATTTGGATCTGAAAAAGAAAGATAAACCACACAGGGAACAGTAGCACTGCTTTGACGCTGGGTGCTGCCAGTCTGCAAAACCAAGTGGAGAACTTGCGTACGCCAGGGTATGAGCTACCGTGGAAATGTGCGTGGCTTTACGCCAAGTTTAGGTTTTATACATCGCGATCTGAATGTGGAAACGTTCTTATGCAACATTTCAGTGTGTATGTACCGTTTATACATGAGGCCCCAAGTGTTTCTCATTACTCAAGGCAGACCTCATAATCCACGGTTATGTGCACACTCCTGGGACTTAAGCAGCCAAGAGAAATGATCACTGATAACATCTATAAGGGCACAAAAAGCTCAGAGGATAGTGCAAAACTGGCAGACTGACTACCTGGGACTTTAAGCGTTAAACAGTTGTGATATATGGTGTGTTATGAGATAACATTGAAAAGTTAAGTTTTATTTAATTGTCATAAAATAGAAGAACATTTAACCTTGACAGTAGTGGTCCTTTTAGCAGTTGATCAAGAAATAGTAGTCGATCAATAATAACACAAAAAGGAAATGGGTCTGCTATTAAGAAAATTAGAGAGTCTGTGAGGCAAGCCATACCAGTTCTGAATTTGTGCATTGCATTATTAAATGGCATTATTCACATTAAGAATGTAAACGCATTAATTTCTGAACACCATATTTAAAACACTTAAAACAAGTATTCAGCAACAAAATGAAGTGCATTTAGCAGGAACTGAAAATGCTATACGAGAACATACAGAGGAATTTCTATACACATATGTTGCACATTTAGCGATCAAAGAATACTGTTGCTTTTGTCACTGGTGCAATGCCCCATTTTCTCGCTTGCTGAGGATGTTTGCCCTCATCAGAATGTCAGATTGGACAATACAACTAGTTATACACATCATTGTCATTTCAAAGGACTAACCTTTGCATTGATGCTTCAGAATGATTTGTATTTTACATATGCGGTTTTAAATTTGCTTGATGGTGTCATTATTCACACACGAGTGCAGTCTATTATGCTTATGTCATTTGGGAAGCTTAAATAACATTATCTAGTGTCACTGATACAGGTTTGGATAAGTCATTTTAAATAGATTCATCAAAAAAGAGTCAAATTGATACAAACAGTTTACACACTGGTCAGACATCTGAAGTGGCGAGTTAACTCCATAATGTCTGGCCTCAACTAATTACATATAAAGTTGTTTTAAGTAATCTTATATTTGTCAGGAAATGCCAAGAGGTCAATTCCATGCTGTCCTTTTCAATATTTGTTAGAGGCAGTCTGAGCTGCCTCATTCATCTGATTTTCAAAGAATAGACACATAGCCATGATCTTATAGGGTTTTTGAAAGCAAACTGATTTTTTATGTATTGAATGTAACCACAAATATTTGTGTAAAAATCAACATCGCAAGTACCAGACCAAACCTGGCAAATTTTGTAATTTACAGACATATCCTCAATTACAGAACAATTTGTATTTTTAATAATTTACTACTGGAAAAAAAAACACAATTTGAACTATTATAAAAAATAATAAAGATGCTGAATACATTTAATTATTGAGGTATACAATTTAATTTATTATACATATTTTACTCTTTGTTATTTGGCCGCAGCTCAGTTGTGCACAACAATCCCCCAAACAGAAACATTGTCATTTTTTTTTTCTTTCTTCGATCTTTCCTCGTACTGGTTTTTTTTTGCCTTTTTTGTTTTCGATGGTTTTCAGTGATACCTTTTGTTTATTGCTCATCAACATTTGAAAAACATCCATTGGAATTTAACTAATTGTCACCCTCCAGCGATAACAGTTCATATTAGAAAAAAAAAAGCTTTACATTTTTGCAGCTGTCAAAAGAGTTCAGAAACCTCACAATATGAAGAAGAAAATGATTATTCGGCTCCTGATTAATAACTGTGCTGCCCACGACATGCTTCTACATTTAGATAATGTTCGCGTTAAATTCCTCCCACCCAATTGCACAGCAGTGCTTCAGCCATTGGATTTGGGCATCATTCGCACTGTGAAAGTGTATTATCGCAAGGAAATTCTGAGAAAAATTCTTGTCAGCGTAACTTGCAGGCAGGAGGAGATTAAAATGAACACGAAAGAAGCTATTGAATGCAAGTTAAAGAAAGCACTATAGTAACAAATACAGAATCTCATTACAACAAAATTTTTGTTACAACAAAAAATTTTTAAGGTCCCTGGGAGTTCATTGTAATGGAATTATACCTGTATGTCTTTTCCTTTTTTCTTTCGCTGACAAAAAAGGAAATGTGAACGAATGGTGTAATGACTTAAAAATGTGATATTCTGCACTGTGGGGGAACGCAGTGTGTTGTCCTACTTACTACAGCACTATTAACAACAAATATCGACAAATAAAACAACATGGCTCGGCTAATTTTCTTTTTTCTATGGATTTTATGAGAAAGTGTTGACCTTGTTGAGGGGTTTACTTACCTTGGCATTGACATTCATGTCTCTGGTGACTTTTCCTATGAAGTCAGTAGACAGATTGGGAGAGCATGGGGGGTCATGAGGTTGCTGGAAAGGGGTGTGTGATGCTCCCGATATCTATGCAAAAGGACGAAGGTCCAAGTCCTTAGAGTCCCGGTGCTTCCTGTCTTGCTATATGGTTGCGAGACATGGACGCTATCCAGTGACCTGAAATGAAGAATGGACTCCTTTGGAACTGTGTCTCTCTGGAAAATCCTTGGGTACCGTTGGTTTGACTTTGTGTCGAATGAACAGTTGCTCATGGAGCCCCGAATGAGGCACATTACCTGCCTTGTGAGGGAGCGGCAGTTACGGCACTATGGCCATGTGGCGCGTTTCCCTGAGGGTAATCCGGCTTGTAAGATCCTCATTGTTGAGGACCCAAGCCAAGGAGCCAGGCCAAGGGGTCGCCCATGTAACACCTGGCTGTGGCAGATAAAGGGTCATTTCTGGAGTGTGGGACTGGATTGTGTGTCTGCCTGGGGGGGCTGCAAACCAGGATCCCAAGTTGTCTCATCATGTAGTGGGTGCGCAATGCACTGTACCAGTGCATGCACCCCGACTTGACTTGTTGTGGATTTTATCATTTATTTTTTGCTCACCAAACAAAAATGAATTTAAGCTTACAAGAACTGTTAACAAATTGTATCACTTTTAAACAAATATTTTGCACAAATGGACAGGATAAATGTAATACTTAAAAAGGCAGGATATCAAAGCCTCCTGTTTTCCTGAATTGTACTAGTAATCAAAGCACAGTAACATCTAGGACTAGATTGGTTTACAGCTTGGGAAGGGAAGACATGCAGATGCCTCAAGCTGTATTTATTACTTTATAACCTGTGAACAGAAAGAGATGCCATGGGACTAGAAATTGCCAAACCAATTTACAGCTTGGGACAGGAAGGTTCTTAAAACAATAAAAACTTTATTGTTTGGGAAACGGACGTACTGAAACAGATTAAAGAGTCTGAGCAAATTCATCCACCATATTGACAGCAGCCAATCAGGTGTAGGTAACAATCACATGTTGTGAAATTTCCAGTGGAATTTTAAAATAAATAAGATGGAATAAACAACAGGAAGGGCACCAGCCACATGAGACCATTTTCATCGATAGTCAGCTAAAGCATTACATGAATATCGATTGCTAAGTCAATGCTGCCTTGGGACATTCAACTTTTAAATCTTTTAACTTTTCATAAGCTTTTTCTGTTATGTTTTTCTGTACTGGTATTATTGTACTTTAATAAATACCACAGTTTTTAACTTTCTATACTTTACCTTCATATTTAGAGTGATTGAAATTGTAAGGTAATTTTTTTAGCACCTGAAGCAGTAAGGAAGTGTCATATGATCCAAGCTGTAAGGTTTATCGAATGGAGAATGCTCTGTGCTCTGTCCAATAATGAACAGTTCATTAAAATAAGATGTTTGTTGGTTGATAAATGGCTTACAGCCAAGGATATAGAGCATTTGTTTATTCGAATATTTTCTTGGAAACCAAAAGTAATATTTAGTTGTGAGATATACTTTATATAAAACATCGTAAGTTGTTTGTGCCTATGATAAATAAGTCTCTTTGAATAGTAGGGAATGCGGACTATGCATGTGTTATTCATATGGTACTTGTGTGGGTTAAAATGCTAGGGAATAACGTGCATGTGTATACGTCAATGTATGTGTGTGTTAATCTTAAGGTGCGACAGTACACCAACCTGGTAATGAACCTGATGAGTACACTTATCCCTGAAGAAAATAGGTAAAGGGTGAATAGGTTAAGGAATGAAAGTCGAGGGAAATATCACGATAATACATTCTATAAATTCAATAAATTTCTATCAAATCCATCAAGGATTTTGGAGTATTTAGTTTTTCTGTTTTGGTGGGGGTTTATACCTAGAAATTTGATATATCAAAATGTCCCCTTAATGTATACCTACTGTATCTGCCAAATTTCAGCTTTTTAGCTAAACTGGAAACAATATTTTTGTTGGTGAGTGAGTGCGAGATCAATAAATATTAAAAATACAAGGAGAGTTTTCAAATTTACAAAGAAGCAAAAAGGAGTTGCCTAAAAGGTAATCCTAAACTAAGTCCCAAAACACAGTTCAGTAATCAGTATCATATATATGAAATTCAGCAATCAAAAAAAGAAAGGAAATCTAACAATAAACAGTAATACTTAGAAATGCAACAATAAACAATGAATGGTTGCCTCTCTTATGTCTTTGCAGTAGGAGTAAATAGACTGAAGGAGTTCCCAGTAGTAGTGATGTCACAATCGTTCCACCCACAAAGGATATGGAACATAAGAACATTTAAAAGCAAAGAACATTATAATAAACATAACAGAAACAAGTAAAAATAAGACACTAATAATAAAAAAAAACAATAAAATACATACATAGATAAACACATGTAATACCATAAACACCAAGACAATTGCTTTAGGCTCAACAGCTTTCTTTGTTATGTACCAGATAAAATATATGTGTAATATGTTTTATGCATTTTTTATTAAGTCTGTTATTATGTACTGTCCTTCTAAATGTGCCTCCAGTCTTTGCGTTTTGTAGGGGGAGCAACAGGATGCAAGGCCACCATGATATCACTGCTGCTGGGTCCTCCCTGTTCCTTTATTTGGAGGTCTGAATGAGAGATCAAGCTAGTGGTTTATCTGGTATGTCTTTTGTAAATATTATATTTTGTAAATATTATTTGAAAAATATTATGTTTTGCTGGTTACTGGATTTTCATGCCTGTTTATCTGGATTTCCTTTTGAGATTTGTGTATTGGGACTTAATTACTTTGGATAGCCTTTTAAGCAAGTCCTCTTTTACTGTTTTGAGCATTTAGCTCTGTTTTACTATTCTGTTAAATACATTCTTTCTTGGTATGGATTCTTTGTTGTTCTTCTGTTTACAAGCCAGGGGTGTGTGGTTATCCTCTTTTTTATAAGCCATTTTAATACTTTTTTGGACATTTGTTCATATTTTGAATTGTCAAGCCAGGTTCCCCTACTTTGGGCCTAGTCAGGCCAAAACTGGCAGATGGCTGTCTAGGGCAAGCCAGTTTTGGTGAGCCTCATCTGGGCTGAATAGTGTCTTCTAGGCGACCTCACACAATTTTGATTATGTTTGTAACTCTTTGGTAGAATATTTCCGCTTTATCCATTAAAGAAAAATAACTAAAAAGCTGGGAAAATGCACACAAATAAAGATGAGTATGTGCAAAATCCAAACAGATTATGCTCTGCCACAGATTTGAACCTTGGTACTATAAAGTAAAACTACCTATATTTACCTAAGATAAAATGTAACAAATTAGTAATATCAATTTCACCAAGAAAAAAAGCATTTTATTGTAGTCACAGTTAACCATATGACCTGGAGTAGCCCAAATGAGAAAAAATGGAAACACATTGTTGCAGAAGAATTACAATGTATTGGTTGCATATGACAAGAATTTTTTTCAATTGAACATCTGACATACTACATGCTAATGTCTCCAGGCAATATGCTGAATATTGGAAGTTCCAATGCTGGATCAGTCTTTTCTTATATAGGTCTGTTAAGTGTGATGAAGAAATCCATTTTCTACATGCTATTTCTTATTATGCACCTCAGTTTACTTTGCCATTTTTGCTTTATTCGTTGTGGCTACTTCATAGTATCAGCTCACACAGCATAATTTTAACATTTATGTTGAAAATATTCATAATGGCAGGCACATTGCTTTATTCAACAGTTGCACTGATGCAAACAGGTGCCATTTGTTCTAAGAAAAGTAAAACATTAGTAAAATTAAAGGGGTTGAAAGAGAAAATGTTATAGCCACAAAACTACAGATTTAGATTAATAAGCAGTGGTAACAGTGATACCAATGAGTGAGAAATTACTTTCATTAAATGAAAATTAAAAGCTTCTGAAATTTACCACTATTATGGAGGATGTTGGTAAAAGAGTCAAATTACAAAGAACACGTACTGGGCAAATTCTAAATATTAAAGAGAAACAAGTTAACTAGCAAAATAAATTGAAGAAAATGTACATTTTAAACAAAATACAAAAATAATTTAGAATTATCACACAACATACTTTAAAATCGCTTACATTACAATGGCATAACTATAAATGTCATTACAAATGTAATTGAATCATTGTGGCTCACATCTTCAAAGTTCTGGTCAAGCCACTGTCTGGTGAGTGTGGAATGTGCTTATTCTCCCAATGTTGGCCTGGTTGTTCCAGATTTCCTCCACATCCTAAAGATATGCAAGTTACATTAATAGGTGACTCTAAGGAGACCTTGTGTATGTGAATCTGCCAAGAGACAGACCGACATCCTGGCCAGGGCTGGTATTTCTCTTTTGCATCCATTGCTGACAGGGTACACTCATTCCCTGAAATGGAATAGGCAGATGTTTGATAATAAAAATGTATGCAGTTAAAAAAAAAAGATTATATTTAAAAGATGATTTGTTCAATAATGTAATGTTGTTATTACACAGTATAACCAAATGGATAAGGCACCAAACTACAAGGTTCCCCATTTAATTCCCTTTATTGACTCACTGTGAGACCCACAGCAAGTCATTTCCATTCTTGACAACTGAACAAAGCACTTCTGTGGATGTTTAAGATAGAATGGGTCTATATAAAATGCACACGTGTCGCATTAGCACAAAACTGGAGAAGATTTTTTTTGTAAATTTCAGTCTTCTCTGCAAACAAATTAATCTTATATATATGAGGCAGTTTGTACTTTAACATCAGTTGAGAAAAATATCTTAAGGAGCTATTGTAGGCAGCCGCCATGTGATGTGCTAATGCAAACCTCAGAGTTTGGCTGGTGTATTGGAGAATGACCTTAGTTCCTCTGCAAGAGGAGGACTCACTGGAAACTCTATTGTTACGTTCTGGTTCACAGGACACAGATGGCTAAGATATAATATGATAATTCAGCTTCTGGCCTTTCAGAAAAAGAAAAAAAAAAATTTACCACAGAGTGGAAACTGAAAGTAGCCACATTGTTTTTTTTCAGTGTGGTTTATTGTTGTTGCCTCGTGGCTAAGCCATTGGACTATAAATCACAGATTTACACTTTCAGTCCATAAAACTGTGTGTCTCTGAAGAAATCAATTAATCTGTTGGGACTGCTATTACAAAATATAACTTGTAAGCTATTTGCATAAAGCATCAACCACATGATAAATCTGAACAAATACTAACTAGGAGTATACATTAGGACATGAACTAGCCTGGACATCTAATATCCATAGGTACTGTATATTTGACAATAGGTTGGCCCAGTATGAATGCCAATCTTGTCGTTTAGCTGTTATGTTCATATTATACCCTGCCCTTTATGTTTTACATGAAAAATTACATTCTCAAAGCCACTTAATCCAATTTCAGGTCACAGGAATTCTTAACTTATTTCAGCAAAATCCATTAGGAACCACCACATTCACACAGGACCAATTAGCCTGATGCACCAGTGATGTCGAAGGAAATACATAGAGCATGGAGGAAAATTCCACAAAAATATAAGAGGAACATTCAAACTTAGAATACTGCAATAAAGAGGCCACACTCGGTAAGACAGAAAATACTAAATATACAGCATTTTATTACATTTTATTTCATGCCTAACCATGTACATTACTCAAGCAAGCCAGTTGTTTTATATTTGTGATCATTTAGGAAACCTTGCAGAGATCTGTTTAATTTTGACATTAAAGACACTTTTTATGCTGACCAATGTCAAAAAGGCAAATTAAATCCACTGTGATTCAGTGTTGTAAAACATGTAAATGGGAAACTTTCAAGGAAAACTTCTTATAGGCAGAGTAAATTATGTTTTTGGGAATGCTGTCTTTATATACCAATTTAAACATATTTATAATCTGCAAAACATTTAATATAATGAATCCCAAACACTTCTGTTCAGAAACCAACCATTTATATCCATCCATGTATCCATTTATTAGATTTCCATTTATTTATAGCTGTATGAGGGAATATTTTAAGAAAAATGGCACTGAAAATACATGGACTGTCCCAAAACTCTTTCCTTTTCTGTTTTATGTGAAGTTCCTCTGCAATTATTATTTCAAATGAATAGGTTTGCTCAGCAGGGTTTTTTTTTACTAACTTACCTTTAATGACTCTTTCTCTCATTTCACACTGCAATAAATGCCGAAGCAGAGGCAGTCAATGGGCAAAGAGACCTGAAATTAAATATAATTAAAAAAAAAAATCTGTTTTGGAATGGAAGCATGAGGATTTTCAAAAATGGTGTTTATGAGAAAAGGTGCGATGATACAGAATACTATTATATTCTGAGTAAATCAGTATTTCATGCTGTTGACTATGTTTTACTATCAGGCAATGCAAAGGTACAATTGTACTTCTTGAAAAATGAATGAAGTATAGAGTAATATTCAAGAATTGCAGTCAGAGTTCAATACTGCTCAACATTACAATTGATAAGATATCTACATGCTTGGCAGCTTCCTAGCTTATAATTCAGTAGAGTAGTCTGCTTGATTATATATATTGCTGAAGCATTACTGTCATCCTCACAGTTAGAAAAGACATGGTTTCTGGAAAAAATAAAACCACACACACAGCACTTCAACAGGTATATGCCCTCAACTCTAATAAATATGTGATTTATATGTGTTTGGTACCTTTTTACTTGGAAATAACAATGTAAAATTAAAAACATAACAACAACCTGAGACAAGTGATTAAAGTGCCACTCAATCTATATGTGTGTGGGGTAAAGGTCATTAGGCTATCCCAGTAATACAAGTAATTATTAATTAGGCTGTTGCTGACAGCAGGCTTCTATATCGTATACTATTATGAACTTCTGATAACTATTTTATTAACCTCCAATACCATGCCCTTTTTGCTCCCATCAGCACAACATGCTATAGCCCAAAAATCTTCATTTCAGGCAAACCCAGACAGCACTGTGTATATATATATATATATATTTAAAAAGCATTATCCAGTAGTTCCTTTAACAAGATCTTAATCTTGTTTATAATTTTTAATATTGAAAGTAAATTAAGATATTTGGCTTGTCAAAAACTAAGGCAGATGTTTGTACAGAGGCATTCAGCACCAGGGACAGCGAGGCTGAATGGCATAAAATCTGGAGCTTGTTAGCATCTGTTCAGGCACTGAAAAGAGCTTCTGTATAATTTAAGCTTTTTATTATTTGTAATTTCATACCTAGAGCTACTTGAACCTGATTACTATTTGCATTTGGAACTGCATTCACTATTTCACTGTAACCATTTAACTTGTCTAGGCACTCAGTCTCACAACTCACAGCTGATTTCGCAAACTGACAATTTTTCAACTTCTTAAAATTAAACACTCCACTAGTATATAAGAACAATAGGTAGCATTCATATTCATTTTTCTTTTGATTCTATCTATGTAGGCTTTATAAACCTGTTTGTAGCTAATTATTATTTTGAAAGTAACAAGAAATCCAGATGCAGTGGACAGATGGGCGTTGACATGGCCTAAATATAGAAGACTGATTAGAGGTGTAATAGAGTGTTTATTAGAAAATCCTAGGATCTTTTTTCTTTTTCATTTATATCAATAACGTATAAACATATAAGAAACAAACAACATGATGCTAAATTAGGTTAATTAGCTCATGCAAAGCTTAAACACAAAAAATAAACTTAAACAAAATCTAGAATAGATAGATAGATAGATAGATAGATAGATAGATAGATAGATAGATAGATAGATACTGTTAATGGACAAATGAAGCATTATCTATTCCCAGTGGGAATGTGTCTTTTTACAGAAGCTCTGTAAATAAATAAAAGCAGGTAGATAAATATAAATATATAAATAAGTAAACATACACACACACTTTGGTTTGAACAAAGAGGGAAATAAAAAAAAGAAAAGCTCTGATTTGGCAGCCACAGTCACAGTGAGGGATTATTCAGATGTCACATTTCTTGACACACTTCAGCTGAATAATTTGTTGGCTGAAAGTCCTCAGTGTTAGTGCGTCAGAGACTGGATGTGCAACATTGTTCATAATGCCACTCATTTTTGTTTTAATTCTCTCCTTCGCTGCCAGGTTGTCCAGAGTATGTCCCATAACCGAACCCTTTTAAACAACCTGTTGATTTGGTGGGCCTCTCTTGGAGTGACAGTACCAGCCCAGCACACCACAGCATAGACAATTGCATTGGCCATCACAGAATTATGGAAGATGTGAAGGATGCCTCTTCCCATATTAAAGAAATATGGTCTTCTAAGGAAAAAGAGTCTGCTATGCTCTTATATAGATCCCCCCGAAGTTCTTGAATGTCATGGCCAGCCTGTACAGTGGTACTGTGCATTCTGTGCAGAGTGGAAGAAGAACCTCTGCATTTTTCCCAGTTCATTCTGGGTTTGTCAGGATGTGTTCTTGATCCTACCTTGTTTAGTGCTGGCATGGACTTGGTGTTGGGCAGGGTCATGGGGTCCAGTGGCTGTGAAGCATCTGTTGGAAAAGAAAAATTCACTGATCTTGACTTTGCCAACAATGCTAGAATCATTGTTGAGTCAATGAAGGGTGTGATTGGGGCCCTTGAGACACTAAGTGAGGAGTCTTAGTGTCTGGCCTGGATAAAAACCAAGATCCAGGCCTTTATTGACCTCTCAGTATGTCTGTCTGTGGACAGTGAGTGTTGATAGGTTTACTTAAATTATTCAGATGGATTAGGAGAGCACGGGGGACCATGAGGTCACAGGAAATGTAGTGTGTGGCGCTTTATAAAAAGATGAAAGTCCAAGTCTTTAGAGTCCTAGAGCTTCCAGTTTTGCTATATGGTTGCGAGACATGGGTGCTATCCAGTGACCTGAGAGAAAGACTGGACTTCTTCAGTACTGTGTCTTTTGGAGAATCCTTGGGTACCACTGGTTTTACTTTGTGCAGAACAAGCTGCTGCTCATGGAGTCCTAGATGAGTCACATTACCTGCATTGTGAGGGAGCGTCAGTTCTGGCACTATGACCATGTGGAGTGATTCTCAGAGGGTGGTCCAGCTTGCAGAATCCTCATTGTTGAGGACACTCATGTAACACCTGATTGTGGTAGATAGATGGTTATTTTCAGAAGGTTGGACTGGACTGTGTGCCTGACTGGGGGGTTGCTAACCAGGATCCAAAGCTGTTTCGTCATGTGGTTGGTACGACAATGCACTGTACTAGTGCATACTTCCCAACCCGACCCGACCTGTGTTCCTAGACCAGTACAACCTGTCAATAATGTGCACTGCCAAGAACTTATAGGTAGTGATGGTTTGTAATGTGGGGTGATCGGGCACTGTCTTACCAGATATTTAAAAAAGTCTGCTTAAATTAATTAGGTCATGTGAAATAATCATGAAATAAATGTGTGTATTTGAACAACGTGCCTGGTGTGAGCTCATGTCAACATCCATTAAAAATTGGTCTACATTTGTTTAATTTATGCATGCATTAATAAAATCTGTATGAATACTTCTATCTCCAGAGTAAAGGATGCAGGCCAAATGAAAGGCAATGTAAGTCCTTGATCTTTTGGCAAGCAGGTGACCTGAGGCTGTTCTTTAATTGGTTGCATTCAGATTTTTCTGGGGACGCAGCATTCTGTGTCCAGAACATGTCCAAATATATTGGCAGAAAAGTAGTATTGCTTTTATGTTTGTTAATCTAATGTGATTGGACCATTGTCTATGCATTATGTCATGTTGACGTCAATAGTTCACAATTCACATCCGCTTTTAACGTTAACTTAACTACAGATGAGTAAGCGTGACTTTGATGGCAACTTCCGCAGAACTTCAGAAATTAAAGAAAATTCAGTTATTTCTTTAATTAAACACCTCTTCATAAAATATTTATTTGAAGAAAAAAGAAGATAAAAGAGCTTGGACCAGACCAACCTAATTTAAGAATCTGAGAATGAGGATGCACACACAGACTTTTTCCATTTCTTGCTATGACAAACGGAGTTGGCTAACTGGGTATAGTGTAAGTAGTGGTTTTTTTTTTGCTTTCCCTGTTTGGTGTTTCAAAGTGCTGGTATCGAAGCATTGTGGACAGAGAGGAGAGATCTAAAACATCTTTCTTAAAAATGCAAGTGGCATGAAAGTAGACACAGTCATCAAGACAATAGCATGAGCCTAATTTTTTTGTAAAGGCTTAGTGTTGCTGAACAGCTAGATGAAGGCTACAGGATTAGCTTTAGAATCCACAACAAAGAGGAGACCAAAAATTGACACAACCTTTTTAGAATAATAGAAGAGATATATGTGTTTGTGGTTAGTAGAATAGTGGTGTTCCATGGGATAATTTTAGTTACAAAAAGTGTATCACTACAGAAACACTGATGTAGACAATTATATGCAGCTAATTTTTTTGTAGGCTTAGTGAAATGACTCAATTGAATCAGAAAAGAATTGAGAAAATTTTAGGGCTGAAGATAATGAGTGTAAAATTTATATTAAAGGAAATATAGGTATCCTGATCTTAAAGGCAGAATAAGAGTTAGGTTGGACTTGTCCTGTGGGTGTAGTACAAGATAGGCTGGGATGCAAGTTATGCTTTAAAATCAGAGGGTCTGTGGATCTTACAATGTAAATTTATGCCTAGGTGAGGTAAGCCTGGCAAACTTGCATAGCACTGTGCAGACTGGAGGCAAGTGTAGAATAAAACTTGTGTAGGAATGACTCTGTGTGTATGTGTGCTAAATGATAAACTGGGATGCAAGAAAAATCAGAGGACTAGTGATTGTATGATGTGGATTTATTGAATACAGTGGAAATGGCCAAGGACAGGACACTCTATGACCACAGACAGAATAAGATATAGATTGGACTTACAGTATGTTATGGATGTGTTATAGGACAGATAGAAGTGCATTTTACTGGAAGATTATGTAGATGGGGAGTGTGGATATTATGGTGTGGGTTTTGGCAGAATGGGGAACTGGGAAGCTGACAGAGGATTTGGCAGTTTAGACACAGGTGTAGATATAAAATTTGGGTGGCAGGTACACCTGTTCCTTTCCACAACTATAGAGAAAGTTATGGGGGGAATAACGGTTCTGTGGATGTCACAGACTGAAGTTGTAGAGCACAGTAGAAATGGGAAAGCTGACATGAGATAGGCAGCATGGTGGAAAGGGTATAATACATTTTACCCTGGGTTTACCCTGGGTCTGGTACTGGACAGTACATTGACACTATCATGAGGACCACAAGAGCATGTGGATTGACCAGATAGGTAGACATATACCTGTAGATATGAAAGGCACAATATAATAAATAGATGTACAACCCCAATTCCAATGAAGTTGGGATGCTGTGTAAAATTTAAATAAAAACAGAATACAATGATTTGAAAATCCTTTTCAACCTATATTCGATTGAATACACTACGAAGAAAAGATATCTAATGTTCAAACTGATAAACTTTATTGTTGTTTTGCAAATCTTTACTCATTTTGAATTTGATGTCTGCAGCACGTTCCAAAAAAGCTGGGACAGGGGCAGCAAAAGACTGGGAGAGTTGAGGAATGTTCAAAAAACCTGTTTTTAGTAGTTCACAATCAAGGATGGGGCAAGGTTCACCACTTTGTGAACCACTGCGTGGGCAATAATCCAGCAGTTTAAGAACAACGTTTCTCAACGTACAATTGCAAGGAATCTAGGGATTTCATCATCTACTGTCCATAATATCATCAAAAGATTCAGAGAGTCTGGAGAAATCTCTGCATGTAAGCGGCAAGGCCGAATACCAACACTGGATGCCTGTGTCCTTCGATCCCTCAGGCGGCAATGCATTAAAAACCAACATCATTCTGTAAAGGATATTACCACGTGGGCTCAGGAATACTTCAGAAAACCATTGTCATTTAACACAGTTCGTCGCTACATCTACAAGTGCAAGTTAAAACTCTACCATGCAAAGCGAAAGCCATATATCAGCAACACCCAGAAACACTTCCGGTTTCTCTGGGCCCGAGCTCATCTGAGATGGACTGACGCAAAGTGGAAAAGTGTGCTGTGGTCTGAAAAAATCATGGACGTTGTGTCCTCTTGGCCAAAGAGGAAAAGGACCATCCGGATTGTTATCAGCGCAAAGTTTAAAAGCCAGCATCTGTGATGGTATGGGGGTGTGTTAGTGCCCATGGCATGGGTAACTTGCACATCTGTGAAGGCACCATTAATGCTGAAAGGTACATACAGGTTTTGGAGCAACATATGCTGCCATCCAAGCGACGTCTTTTTCAGGGGACATCCCTGCTTATTTCAGCAGGACAATGTGAAGCCACATTCTGCATGTGTTACAACAGCGTGGCTTCGTAGTAAAACAGAGCGGGTACTAGACTGGCCTGCCTGCAGTCCAGACCTATCTCCCATTGAAAATGTGTGCCGCAATATGAACCGCAAAATACGACAACGGAGACCCCAGACTGTTGAGCAACTGAAGTTGTACATCAAGCAAGAATGGGAAAGAATTCTACCTAAACAGCTTCAATAATTAGTGTCCTCAGTTCCCAAACGCTTATTGAGTGTTTTTAAAAGGAAGGGTGATATAACACAGTGGTAAACATGCCCCTGTCTCAGCTTTTTTGGAACGTGTTGCAGGCATCAAATTTAAAATGAGTGAAGATTTGCAAAACTACAATAAAGTTTATCAGTTTGAACATTCAATATCTTGTCTTTGTAGTGTATTCAATTAAATATAGGTTGAAAAGGATTTGCAAATCATTGTATTCTGTTTTTATTTACGTTTTACACAACGCCCCAACTTCATTGGAATTGGGGTTGTAAAAGGCACTATATAATAGATTAATGCTGCTTCAGTTTGTCCCCCCAAAAGCTGCGGTCCATCCAATTCTTTAACCGGTCACCACTGCTTGTTGGGGTGGACCACCGCTACTTCTACTCCTTGATTAGTGACTCGACATAGAAGCTCTGTGGTGAAAGTCAATAACCAGTTCCTTGGTTTTGCTGATGTTAATAGGCTTTTATGTAAGTAACATATAAATGTTAATGTTTTGGGCACATGCACCATCCAGATTTAAACACTAGCTTGGAGAGTTGCTCGTGTACTGAAGAGTCTGTAGTTGCAGGTGGAAGCTGCTGTCGCACGTTTGCCAGATCAAATGTTATTTACCTACTGTATTTACCTTGATTTATTTACTTACTTCCCACATCGTAAAGTCACAAGTAGACTGCAGAGCGTCCTGTGTTTGATCGACATGGGCATGCTCAAAAAATACATGTGTAATGCCTCGAAAAGTGCACGCTGACACTTCAGTTCATAAGCAATGGCACGAGAATACAGTCAGACTTTTTTTTTTGGGCACATGCCCCGTCCAGATCTAAACAGTAGCATGGAGAGTTGCTTACGTACTGAAGAGTCTATAGCTACAGGTAGAAGCTGCCGCCGCTGTACTTTGTATATAAGAGCCAAATTGAATGTTATTTACCTATTTACCTTGATTTATTTACTTATCTTCCTACAGCATAAAGTCACAAGTAGACTGCAGAGCTTCCCGTGAACATATACAAAGTACAGCAACGGCAAAAGTGTGACATGCATTCTTTCTCCAATGTAGGACCTCATCCTCATCTGAGTTCACCTCTGTTATAGGACGTCTTTATGTGAAAACAGTAGTGTCGGATTAGGGGAAGCGTGAATGTGACTGAGAGAATAAAACTGAATAAAAAAACAAAGCTAACCATTATAAGTACATTTACACCAGTTGTTACAGACTCAAATAAAATGTATATTTTTATTCTAAAATAGTAAGAATAAGAGCAGCTCACTTCTCAAAATGAAGTTGTCTGGGGCTAAACCCGTGAAGTTTTGATTACCAGTCAACAGTTGTTACTGTTGTGTCGTATTAAAGAGGTTTCAATGTTGCACCCTAACGTGGGTGCTTTTTCTGCAGTTATATTCTTGAATAGAAGCGCACTTGTTCTGTTATATTTGTACCTTTTGTGAAAGTGTGTATTTGATATTTGGACCTCAGGCTTCACACATTATACACTTCATGTCTACATTTTGTCAATTATTACCAAAACATGAAAAATGTTTCCGTTTTCACAATGTGTTTATGCAGATTGTTGTAGACATGGATCACACATGAAATGCAAGTGTTCCAAATATCGATATAGTATTTATAAAAGATGTAATTTTGTTTGACTTCTCACTCTATACAACTCTAAGCAACTGACACGCAGGTAAACAGACTTTAGTTGAGAAAAATGTGAGGCAGTGGGGGGATGTATCGGCAAAAGAGACTGATGGAGAGGTGTGAAGGGATTTAAATGAGATGGATTTACGAGTTTTTTTGTAGACTTTGGTAATTTTAGTGTTAAAGAGACTTGAGGGCTTTGGGTGTGACCTCAATGTATGGCTTTCCCAGATCTGCACAGTGTTCAGTTAGCTTTTGTTTACAGTCTGCCTTGTGGTGCTTTTGTCTTGAAGCTTACCTTTATTTTTGGAGAAACAGGAGCTAAAAGGAATTGGCTGTCATTTTTTTTTTCATAGCATGCAGTTCAGAAATTTTGCTTGAATAACTATCTATCTAAACCTGTGTGAGATGCCAGCCTGTCAAAGGGCAGACTAGCTTATCCACCCTTTCTTACGTATTTGTGGACAATTAACTGTTAGTTTAATGTGTGTGCCTTTAGGATGAGGAGGAAAGCAAGTATAATCTTAATAAGAACCTGCTAACACCTTATAAATGCTAGCAACATATGTATTTATTAATTTCATAATCCATATAAAGCAATTTCTATCCACCCAGCAGTTACACTCACTTGGGCGTAATCAGCGTTAATGTTGCCAATGCACCATCTATTGAAATGTATTTTGTAATGCATGTAGTAATAAAATTGCCTTGCATTTTTCATTGCAACAGATGGTACATTGCAAACATTGCTGCCATTGAGAATCCTATAGAAAATGCTATATAATTGAGGCAACAGGCAATCTGACACTAAAACTTAATAAAATAAATATAAACGATTAAAAAAACATGATAGCAAGAGTACTAACTAATTGGAGTCCATTTAAAATGCCAGTGATCTACCATTATTAATATATCAAATTGACAAGAAGAAGTGTTGGCTGGGATTGGCTCCAGCAGACCCCCGTGACCCTGTGTTAGGATATAGTGGGTTGGACAATGGATGGATAAATGGTGCAATCAAACAAGAAATGCCATTGACAGCTATTATGGAAGCATCCTAGCATCCCAGGACCCAAGTCGGAGATCCCTACAGTCATCTCATCAGCTACTTCCCTGTATGTGAAAGTCAAAGGGTTACAATGGGATTAGTACTTTCCCTATCAGTATATTCTTAATTTCCTACTATTTTTGCCTTACAATTTTCATTTTTGCTTAGTGTCCTCCCCTAGCATAAACTATCATCTATGGGAGAGGAGTGAAAGCTTTAGATTTGTCAAAAATTTTGATTTCCGGTTTTCGACAGACCTCAACATTTTCGGGTCCGTGATACAGAAAACATCAATATCTCAATAAATGTGTCTGTCTGTCTGTGTGTGTGTGTCTGTGTGTCACAGTTTCCTGAGGATGGACTAGAGCTAAAACAGCTGGATGGAAAAAATACCAAACTCAAAACTTAAGCCTGTTATGAGATGATGATGTGCAGATTAATTTTTGAGCCAAATTGTACAAAAGAAAAGGGCAATCTAGAGGAACCCTCAAATGCTGTAATTCTGTAATTAATTATTTATTATTTATTCTCGTCAATTGCTATTGTAACAATCTATTTTATGGTCAGAATGATTGGCATCAGTACAGTAAATAATTACTGAAATGTTAAAGAATAGTTTGAGTAACTTGGTTCCTAGGGTGTAAAGCCTACTGACGCTCACGTCCGAATTTTCAGGTTATAATGCCAGTTGAATACACCTTCTGTTGGAATGAAAAATACACTGCTCTTTATTTGTATACAGGACAAACACCTTGGAATGAGTCACATAGAAAATGACACGCCTCAGTGAGAGTGTCACAAAGACTGCAGTTACACTATTGACTCATTTTAATTAGATTATGCCTCTGCACTTAGAAATATGCACTAGACCAACAGTACATAATTTATCAGGGACTGGCCATCTACAGTAGTATTAAATTTTTCTGATATGGTTTCACTAATTCATTTTTTCCTTCCTCATAAATCATGATTCTGTTTATTTTTATTGAATGTTCTTTAATGCTGCTGTGCTTTTTTTATTTTTAGAAAATCAGACTTTTAAAAAACAATTACTTGTATGTCTCATATAGTTTCAAGAAAAACTCTCTGGACTTGTAGGCCTGTAACCACCCACACGAATACCCCCCAGCCCCCCCCCACACACAAAACTTAATGAAATATAACCCTGTATCAGACTTTTGCCATTTGAATTGGTTTCTATTCTATTCTTATAGTTTTATTCTGCCCTGTATTCTGATTTTTAAGATTTTTAATCTTTTGTATACCCCATCTTCTCGATCATGTCCATGCAAAAACATAAAAAATCCCAGCCAGATAACTATGCAAACTTGACAGAGAGCTAGAACTTTAATCCAGGTGTTGGCTGCTTGTTAAAAATCAAATTTTATTTTGTTACTTACTGTTATATACACAGCTCAACATGTAGCAAAATGCTTATTTGTTAAACTGCAAGACTGTGCATTAAAGTATAAGTTCAGGATTTTTAAAATCAGTTATTTCTTCACAGATATGATATATATATATATATATATATATATATATATATATATATATATATATTTATATATATATATATACATATACATACATACATTTGCAATACTGAATTGTGTTTTAAAGTGTTTTCTGTATGTTTTAAAAAAATATTTTGCCCACATCTTGCTTTACAATGGATGCTAATGGGGCACAGGACACCTCCAGGAAAATAAAAACTTACAGAATATGTTCAAAACAGTTCTAGAAAATTGATCCATGTCTTGACACACATTGTAAAATAGTATATTCATGTCATTATTGAAGAAAAACACATCAATATTATGAGATTCGTCCATTATAAAAGAACACCAGCTGTGCACACCACCTCAGCATTTGTCTCCTTCTACAATAATATTTTATTCCCTGTGACACAGTTTAAGTGTGAAAGTCCAAATCACAGTAAACCTTTCGTGCCATGTTGTTGTTTTTTGTTTTGACTGACTGAAGTATTTATGTGAAACCTCACACAAGCAAACAGAGCACACATACCACATAAAAATTAGTACAATGAATCTACAATTACATGATTATTTCCAGATCCCTGTTGTCACAAACATGAGTCAAAAACACAGAAGGCATGTTTTCTTATATCAAAGCTTTTGCCACTTCATCAGCAAGTTTTTAGGCTTTTATTTTCTGGTAGTTCCCCATGGTCCATTAACTTCCATTATAAAGCATCACTGATGGCAAGGTATTTTTTTAACTTTATAGAAAACACTTAACTTTGAAATATAATGTCACATGGAAAATGCATATATACCATGTTTGAACAGAAATATCTTCAACGTGAAAAATACCAAAATGACCCTTTAATGAAGAATATAAAAAGACAGTATATAATAATACACATAATAATAAAGCACTACTTCAGGGGTCGGCAAACTACGGCACGTGTGCCAAGTGTGGCATGCAGAACGATTTTCAATGCCACTCTGATTGAATTGAAATACTTTATAGTAAAAAATGATATTTTAAATACAGTGCATGTGTTCGTGCCATCACCTAAGTTTTGCGTATGCAACTCACATGTAAATATAAACCATGTGTTCAGTGCAGGCTGTGGTATGTTAAAAGAAACCTCTTGTTATTATTAAGTAATATACTGCCCTAAAATGACTCATAAAAGACAAAAACTTGATATTTGCTCTTTTCAAGACTCTTGGATGAATGAATATGGATTTGTACAACTGAAGGATTGTGCTATGTGTGCGTTATGCTGTGAAAGTGTTGTGTGTCATATGTCAAGTGTACAAAACTAAACATCAGTCAACGTTTAAAAACTCTGATGAGAAAAGTGAAGCTATAAAAAGGGCTGTTTCTGGCTTTAAGAAATAAACTACTTATTTTAGTCAAATAATAGGAACCAAAAATAAAGCCACCATATGTAGTTATACAATTGCTTTGCATTAATTGATTAATAACTCTGATTAATAATAATGATTAATCATATTAGAATTCTTGATCATTTTTTCTTATTCAAACTATGTACATTATTTTGCATTGAAAAAATGTGTCATTTATAACGTATAATACAAGTTTGAATAAATGTGTTGAAAGTTCAAACTTGACAAAACATTCTTTTCACATTTTATCCTATGTATTTTAAAAATATTGAATGAACAATAATATAAGATCCGATTATAATGGACTTCAAAAGTATACCCATTATATACAGACAAATTTTAATACTATATATAACAAAACTGGTAGAATTATGTCAGCACGTGGAATGACATTGTAACATACATATGTTTGGCACAAAACTGCTGAATGTTTGCCGACCCCTGCATTACTTTTTAACAAAATATCAACAGAAATCATTGTTATGTGCCAAAAATGCAATGCATTATATTAGAATAATAAATAATTACATTTACAATAGGGTATCATGTAATTCTAGGCACTGCTCTTATTTCGGATTCATATGAACTATGGAGAAAAGCTCCTCCTCAATCTCTCTCAAATGGCCTTCAAGCAGTGGTAGAGTTTTTCTGGCTACACGATAGAGAAGACGCTGTTGTTGAGATGGTGGGTATCTCTGATAATTTTCTTTGCCACTTCCAACACTGCATGGTGTGAATGTCTTAGAGATTAGATTGTGCCCACCCAGTGATTCACTTAGCTGATTGCACCACCCTCTGGTGAGCCTTGTAGCCCTGCTGTGAGCTGTTTACAAACCATGCAGTAAAACTTCATGTTAGGATACTTTTAATGGTTATGTAGAAGTTCTTTAGTATTTGGGAGGGCAGCATTAAATCCTTGAGCTGTCTGAGTTGATAAAGATGATGTTGTACTTTCATCACCAAGTTTTCAATGTGTTTGGATCTTTAAAAGATTGGTTGTAATAAAAACCTGCATCACTAAGATGGATTAAGTGATTTTAATAATGGATTGATGGGTGGTTATTGTTATCTTGTCATGTGTTTTTTGTTTTGTTTTTTGTGCAGTTCAGAGTTGTGCAGCTCATCGGATTCAAATTATTTATATAAGGTAAACAGACACTACTAGCGGGACTCTGTCAGTTTTTATAGGGCGTCATTGTTTGTACAGTTGCATTCCATATGTATCTCTTTGTTATCATCCATCCATCCATCTTCAGACCTACATAATCCAGATTTAGGATTGCTGAGAGGTATACCCACAGTACAGAATGCAAGGTGGCAACTAGCCCTGGATTGGGCTTGTGTGTGTGTTCAATTATATAACCTTAAACATGAGGAAATGTTTTTCATTACTAGCAGACACTGTCACTCATCATATACATACTGTAGACAGTGTTTGATGAATGGACTGGCTCCTCCAGCGAGGAAACAGTTTTATGGTGCATAGCACCTCATAGAAAGTTCTGTGCATTCATGTCTATTAAGTCATCTTCAAGTAGTATATTATAGTAATATTAGACTTTGATGACAAATAAACTAAAAATGCTAAAAAAAATCCATCTCCACCACAATGGTCTAGAGGTTACTTTTTTTGCTTGTTCTATAGATCTTATTACATGCTTGCAAATGTTTTGCAAAAAGAAAGCAAGTGATGTGAGGGTTTGTGTTAGCAGATATTGTATCTGCGGGTAAAGACAGTATGCATCTTAGGCTGACTATCATTTGCATGTTGCACTTCTATTTGCTTGCAGGGCATCATTGAAATTATTGTTGAATTTCCCATTTGCATGTGGGCCATGAGACTTAAAAAGAAAAGAAAAACATAGCTTAAGTCTTAATTTACTGCATTTTCAACACGCACAGAGTAACAAATCAACTAATGAAATTGAATCCAGCTAAACATCAGTTTTGGGAAAATGAATTCAGTAAAAAAAGTAAATTGTATAGTGAAGTCTGACCTCATGCTATTTAATAAAGTATTCTTATACATTTTCCCTCATATTGGAGATGTGACAAAAAAGGAAAAAAAAATATTTATGAATGTTTCAGTTTTGGAGAGCACAGTACTTTGCAGACCAGAGATTTAGGTTCAAGTCTCTTTCTGTGCACTATCATAGTGAAACTGTCATGTTTTCTCCACTTTCCATGTGGATTTTATTTCTGTATTGGTTCTTCAGTTCCTTCCTACAAATCAGATATATACATGTCAGGATAACAGGTGGCCCTAACCTGGCAGAGTATGAGTAAGCATGAGGGTGAATGAACATGAGTGTCGAGCAGCAAGTTGGCATGCCATCTAGTTTGGGGTTTGTGTCTTTTATTAAATACTGTTGGATTAGAATCTTGCTACCATGACCAAATAGTGACAAAAAAGGGTAGTTCGCAATACCTTCATTGGTCTTTTAAGAAATGCATAAGTGTACTATATATTGATAGTAATTTGTAACAGGAACAAGTAGCATACATTCAAATGATATTGCTAGTTTCATTAAGCATAAGAACTAATTATTAAGGCTCGAGGCAGGGAACAAAACCAGTCAACCACTTTAGATCTCCAGGACAACAATTTAATTTTCATGGGCACTGAGTAGCTATAAACACAGTGTCAAGGGCAAAAAGTCATGTAGAAGATTCAAGATTTTACAATTTATCAATTGCGTATTTCCTCTGGTCTTGTTTCAGGACTGTGACGCAATCAACCAGAATTCCCCTGAAAGGCAGCTATGCTCCTATCTAAAGCCTTATCATATTAGTTTCTGGCCTATTTGCACACTATCAAAATGAAATACTTCAAAATTGCTGCTGTGTGTTATGAGAAGGAGTCTTAAAAATGACGAAAATGGTTGATACATCCAAAACTCACCATAAATGTAGGCCAGGACCTTCTCTGGTCTACCCAAACAGGCCTACCCTGATACTGTTCAGAAATAACTAAAGAGGCCAAAGAAAAAAGCCCAGCAACAAACAGAAACCATTAAACTCTGGCCTGAATCCAAAAATGAATTTAACAAAAATAAAGTAATAAAAAAGCTCAACCAAGCAAAGTGGTGTTGTCTGAAAGGTAATCCAAAGTAAGCAAGTTACAAAAAATTAAGAGTAAACGATATACAATAGTGAAAAGATCCATAAACCAGCAATCAGCAAAGAAAACAGTCTCCAACATACCATATATACTCGTTTAAGTTCTCCCGTGGATAAGTCAGGGCTTGATTTTACTGTATAATTTCCGGTATTTTATAATGTCAGTTGTATAAGTCGAATGCGGAAAACTCACGCTATTGGTCCATGAGATTACGATATGCTAACACCCACCCGAGAGAGCAACCATGGAGCACACTGCCTTTTTTTCTATGTATTGTGCCTATATGACCACACGGTAATACCCAAACTATTTCAAAGCGACGTTTGCACTGATTTGTGTTTTTTGTATCTCACACCTTCATACACCTTTATCGTAAGAGCTTCCCTTATCTACGATGGAGCATTCGAATAGAAGAAAATATGAAGCTGGGTATAAATTAAAAGCCACTGAAGTGGCAAAAGAAATTGGTAACTGCGCTGCTGCAACAAAATTCAATGTGTCTGAGAAACTGGTGTGAGATTGGAGGAAGCAAGAAGATTTAAAAAAAAAAAAACAAAAACATTTAAGTGTTGTATTTGTGAACAGGTATATAAGTCGGGGTCTGATTTTATGATCGATTTTTCGGGTTTCATGACCCAACATATACGTAAGTATATATGATACTTTAATGGAACACAACTGGACCTCTCCAGCTGTCAACCTTTTATAGACAGAGGGAGAATCCAGTAGCAGTGATGTCACAGTGGCCCTGCCTCTTGGGGCTGCACTCACAAAGGACATGGAAGAAAAGAACATTTACAAAAACAGTACATAAATGACTTCAAACACATAAATACACAAAAATGCAATCTGATACACCACCCTGTGTTACTTATGTACAGGTCACTTAGTTCTTAGATGTGCCTGTTAGATCTTCTTCAACTGGGCAATTCTAACTGTGAACACATTCTGCAGTGGATGGAACAAAGAAGAGACGGGTGAACATATGTCTATATCATTATACTGAGCCTCTTTGTTGGTAACTGCCAACTCAAAAATTAAAAACACAGAATGAACAAAAAAATATGAAAGAAAGGCACTTTAGTGCATTAAATTTCACAACCTAGATAACCTGTACAAGTCGGGTTCATTTCAAATGGACAGACTGAGTACAGCTGCACGAAAAGAAGAAATCTACTAATAAGTAATTTTATTCAAAAGTGAAATAAGAGAACTAACTGCAACCTCCTTGACACACCAAACACCAACTAGAATACCACTGACCTACAATAAAAGGATAAAAGTATAAAATAGAGTGTTATAAATAGACTCTCATTGTTGGCCAGGGTGCACTCTATATGGACACCATATCTATAGTACATGCTGAACATTTTTCTCATTTAGCTTTAAGGAGTGGTTCAAATGAGGAGGTATTTTTTCACAGTTTATTAACATACTTTTACCTTATTGTTCTATATAAATTGGCTGTATACTATATTAATGATGCTCATTTGGTATTACGTTTACAGTGTCACCCCAATGCTAGTTTTCCTATTAGGCATTCTGGAACACTAAGACCTATGAAAGTTTTAGGGTTTATGAAGCAATTAAAACATTTAAGCTGTTTAAAAACAGGCAAAAATATTGCAAGGCAGAAATTTATAGAAACTTTTTAGAAACCAGAAGTGTTCAAATAATGGTTTCTATGCTTGCACCATCAATCATTTGTTTAGCATTAGAACATTCTAAGTGAATAATGTCATTTGTCATAATACCTTTGCCATTATTCTCTCCACTTTACACATTTTGGAAAGAAGCAGCCTAGGGGCTAAGAAAAACAAAATTGTACACTTTGCCATCCGAGGTGTCAAGCCTTATTAACAGCAGCATAATGCATTACTTTCTACACAGTTGATAGAATTCCTGTTTGCAGACCATTAAAAATTATGCAGTCAGTGAATACTTAAAAGTTCCCTCTTTCTTATATAATATGTAATAATACATGTAAATATAAGAAACAAGTGAGATTAAACAAGAGTTGGACTCATAGCTAGGAGAGCCCTTTTAAATTGCCATAAGTAAAAAAGAAGAGGTTCAAACACAAAAAACAAGTAGTTGCCACAAGTATCAAGGAAAGCTGTAGTTCTTCAGCAGCTGCTTCACATGCAGTAGTAGTGTCTCAGCTTTGTTGGTCTATGCTCCTGCAAAACAGGTCTAACCTCATCTGGTTATTTTTTTGTGGTGTTATAACATTGTTAACATGATTGCTCCTCTTTCAGAGTGCACCAAAGACCTGCATTCTGTTATCTGTTAAGGCGTATCAGGAGCACAGATCCATAATCAGCTTTTTGCACTGTATGGAGGTAAAATGTTGCCTTAGTGATTTGTCTGCAATTGCTTAAAAATGGCCACAGAAGTGTCCCAGATGAGGACCGGTTGCCTATCCATGTCTGCTCCTGTTGACAATATTGAGTGAGCCTGTGACATATTTGTTGAGGCAGCAGACCATCAGCAGATCAGTCACCATTCAGCTTATGAATCAATCAATGGCAACCTTGTTTCTCATAAGGCTTGTGTACAATGAGTTCCAGGACAGCTAACCAAAGCTGTAACCCAGCAGTAAAGGAAGCTGTGCTTGGCTGGCTTATTACTCAGAAAAAAAAGAACAACTTTTTTTTAAAGATGAATAAAAGATGTTTGACCTAAATGTGTTAATATTCTACGAGACTAGGTCAGAAAATGATGATAAAATAAACTCTAATCTATTTATATTATTTTTTATAAATATATTTAGAACAAAATTTACTAACACTAAAGAAGTTATGCTAAATGTTAGCCTCAAATATGAATACAGTACACATCTGC
Organism: Polypterus senegalus; assembly: GCF_016835505.1. Lineage (NCBI taxonomy): Eukaryota > Metazoa > Chordata > Cladistia > Polypteriformes > Polypteridae > Polypterus > Polypterus senegalus. The sequence goes on along the minus strand of NC_053156.1, from coordinate 245,167,963 downwards.
TTTATTTTCCTCTGCTATTCATTTCTTTGATCTGATTGCATAAAATGATTCCTTTAAAGTACAATTATTTGTTAATATCTTCTTAATTATTGTAGGTTTGTGCATAGCTGGTTCATCAAAAAATAGACAGCCGAGTACATAATATTCTAGATATTCTGTTTATTTTTAGTGGGGAAATGAGTCTTGCCTGTTTCTTGCCCTATAAAGTAGGTTTACAAGATTCATCATGGATGATTTAATAATTGAAAGAATTACTCTTACCCATTAGGAATTAGCAAGTGGTTATAAAAACAACAATGTAATCCTGATTCAGCTATAAAAATGAAAAATAAATTTAAGGACTGACTGTATCCCTGGCCTAATCTTATTTTTAGGAAATACATGCTACTTGTGAAAAGGGGCAAAGGATTTTTTATTGTTTTTTGATTTTGTTATGATTTGGACTTAGATCCGAAAAGAAGACTATGAGTTCAAAGGAAGACAAGATTTAAGTTTAATTGGTTTACAACCAAATTACATAAAGCAAATATCAATTAAGTCTATTAGATATAATGAAAAAATAGGTTAAGAAGAAAAAATACAATACATACAAAAGGCCAATGTGCAAAAGCCTTATAAGGTCTGCAATACCAAAAATACTCAAACCAAAAACCCAAGCAATACAAAATGGCAATCTTTAAATGGCCAAGCAATGGCAAAAAATACAAACCAATATTAGATAAAATAACACAAAAATTTAGTGAAATAAAAAATGAGGACACCAGCAACAAAGAGAAGTGTCTCAGTGGTTAACCTAAACCTTGCAAAACCCTCAAATACAGCCTCTGATAAAGGCCGCCTTTTAGCTGCCCGCCTGAGTACCCACTTGAGAGGCTTCACTCAAATGGGTTCAGTATGAAAAGAAAAAGCTAAAAGGCAAATCAGAACACCACATTTAAAAGACAAAAGATAAATTAAAAAGTGATTTACAACAACATTTATTTCTATAGTACATTTACATACATACGATGTAGCTCAAGGTTCTTTACAACATATCAAAGAAGTAGTTAAATGCAAAGAAAAACAAATTAAAAGTAAATTACAACATTAATGAATAAATAGTATGCAAAAAAATTAAAAATGTACAATTACCTAAAATAAATATATAATCAAGACAAACAGAGTCCTTGTATAGAGAATTGTTTTAGGAAATACATACTACTTGTGAAAGGGCCAATGCATTTTTATTGTTTTTTGACTTTGTTATGATTTGGACTTAGACCTGAAAAGAAGACTATGAGCTATTAAGTCTCTAAATGATGGTTCGATAAAAAGGTTAGTTGGCCAGGGTGCACAAAAAAAAATAACATTTGAGGTGGAGAAAAAAACAAAATCTTGCAGAGTTATAAGCCAAAAGGCCACCCTACCCCTAATGGGTATTCTGCCTAACATAAATATTATTTTAATTCATTAATTTTCATAATTAATTAATTAGTTTTTATAATTAACAAAATATATACTAAATAAAAATCAATTAATACAATTTTTTTCACAAAATATTATAAATAATATTATATTATAAATTATTTTTTCACAAATATTATAACATTGCTTATAAGTAAAAGAGAATAAATAATAAACAAAACTATAGCCAAGGACGGAAATCTGGTAAAGCCATGACAAAGTTTTGTACTTGTTTCCATTTACACAAACATTCAATGAAAATTTTTACAAATAGCAGTAGTTGCATAGAGCTAGATGTTACTGCACAAAAGCATTATTTTTATTGATTAAATAGATGATAATAAATCTGTAAAACGTTTTAGTAAACATAGTAAGAATTTACAAGTCCATTCCTACAGGAATGATTATTTCAGGCATGTATTAGGAGATTTTGAGCTCCAAAGTGTTTTTTTTTTTTAATTGTCAGAAAATAGTGAGAAAGTCGTTGACGAAGGTAAAGTCACTATTCACAATATACAAGATATGTTCTGACATGATCTAACTGGCTTAAGGACTGCCGATTGTATTCTGACAAGTCATAAGATTTTGTCAATTTGAGTTTAATTGTGCATTTAAATTCTTGTTAAGTCTGTGCTTATTGTTTTGCAAAATGTTTGTGTATGCAAAGGAAAGACAAATAACTAGGTCGAGTGGTGGCAAGAGGACCATCCACCCTATTTCTTAAGGAGAAGTATTATAATTGGGTCTTTAAAGAAGCCTTATTGAGGAACATTTCCCAGGTAGTACAAATCTGTGGTAGTACTACATATTTATAAAGTACTTTTAACAGAGAAGAACAGCATAGGTCACAAGTCATACAATAAAGGCTAATCAGTTGAATACTGTTAGCCAGCTTAGCTACATTTAACCTACTGTAAAAACAGAGATGCGGCCAAACATATCACATCACTCTTAACAATTTCAGATTATATATAGTCATATGAAAAAGTCTGGGAACCCCTCTTAATTCTTTGGATTTTTGTTTATCATTGACTGAGCTTTCAAAGTAGCAACTTCCTTTTAATATATTACATGCCTTATGGAAACAGTAGTATTTCAACAGTGGCATTAATTTAATTGGATTAACAGAAAATATGCAATATGCATCATAACAAAATTAGACAGGTGCATAAATTTGGGCACCCCAGCAGAGATATTACATCAATACTTAGTTGAGCCTTCTTTTGCAAATATAACAGCCTCTAGACGCCTCCTATAGCCTTTGATGAGTGTCTGGATTTTGGATGGAGGCATTTTTGACCACTCTTTCATACAAAATCTCTCCAGTTCAGTTAAATTTGATGGCTGCCGAACATGGACAGCCTGCTTCAAATCATCCCATAGATTTTCGATGATATTCAAGTCGGGGACTGTCACGGCCATTTTAAAACATTGTACTCCTCCCTTTGTAGATTTCAAACTGTGTTTTGGGTCATTGTCTTGTTGGAATTTCCAACCCCTTTGTAACTTCACTTTGTGACTGATGCTTGAACATTATCCTGAAGAATTTTTTGATATTGGGTTGAATTCATCCAACCCTCGACTTTAAGAAAGGCCCCAGTCCCTGAACTAGCCACACAGCCCCACAGCATGATGGAACATCCACCAAATTTGACAGCAGGTAGCAGGTGTTTTTCTTGGAATGCAGTGTTCTACTTTTGTCATGCAAAGCACTTTTTGCTATGACCAAATAACTCAATTTTTGTCTCATCAGTCAAAGCACTTTGTTCCAAAATGAATCTGGCTTGTCTAAATGAGCGTTTGTATACAACAAGCGACTCTGTTTGTGGTGTGATGTTCTTTGTGCAAATTGCGCTGAATTGTAGAACGATGTACAGATACACCATCTGCAGCAAGATGTTCTTGCAGGTCTTTGGAGGTGATCTGTGGGTTGTCTGTAACCATTCTCACAATCCTGCGCATATGCTGCTCCTGTATTTTTCTTGGCCTGCTAGACCTGAGTTTAACAGCAACTGTGCCTGTGGCCTTCCATTTCCGGATTACATTCCTTACATTTGAAACTGACAGTTTAAACCTCTGAGATAGCTTTTTGTAGCATTCCCCTAAACCATGATACTGAACAGTCTTTGTTTTCAGATCTTTTGAGAGTTGCTTTGAGGATCCTATGCTGTCACTGTTCAGAGGAGAGTCAAATGGAAGCACAACTTGCAATTGACCACCTTAAATACCTTTTCTTATGATTGGACACACCTGTCTATGAAGTTCAAGGTTTAACAAGCTAATCCAACCAATTTGGTGTTGCAGGTAATCCGTATTGAGCAGTTACATGCATTCAAATCAGCAAAATTACAAGGATACCCACATTTTTGCACAGCCAGTTTTTCAGATTTGATTTAATTTCATACAGCTAAATACTGCTTCACTAAAAATCTTGGTTCGGAAAACACCCCAGTACTCAGATGTTCCTAGGAAACAAAAGACATACCACTGTTATCTTTTTGGTTGAAAGTAGAGTAAATTATTATGCAGGCTGAGAGGGGTTCCCAAACTTTTTCATATGACTGTAAGTACTGTGAATTGTCTCAACACTTAAATGCACAAAATTGCTCAAAACATTTCTAGACATTCATGAGTCCATAACATTGCATAGTGTATGCCTGCTTTGGATCACCTCTCCATAGAAAAGAGTCATTATGTGTGAGGAGGTACCCGATTTTCCAATGTCATAACATGTTAAAAAAATCACATAACGTATGTCTGGCTGTATTCAATGAAGTAATAATAAACTGATATAAATATTTAACTCTATTAATTGGTGTCTAATCCAGTCACACTTCCAATACATTTTTCTTGATGAGATCATGGATGGCTTTTCATTTTGGTTAATGTTTTTGTAGTCTTCAGGTAGAAATCTACTTCTAGTGTAGTTTGCTTTCCTTGTTAGAAAAATATGCTTATCCAGTATAGAGATTAGTTTACTATATTCAGCCACTTTTGAAATGCATGAAATTTGCAAATAATTTACCATTAAATTTATTATAGAGATACATTTAAAAGATACAGCTGATTAGATTTGTCCTTTGAAAAATGACCCTTTCTTTTAGTATCAGTATAAGGTTTACTGTCATTAGCTTGACTTTCAACCCACATCTCAAAGAGGTGCAGGATGTATTAAATGCCAACTCAAAACCTTCCTGGTGTGTGTGTGAGGGTGTCCTGTAATGGCCACTTGTTAAATTTAGTTGCTTCTCTGACTCCACAAAATCCTGAATTGTATAATGGATAGATATACAAAATACATTCAAGGTGGCATTAAAAAGAAAAAAAAGATAAGTCAACATGATTGAAGTAGACACCATGGCCTCTCAGTCATCAGTAGGTGAGCAGAACGTTTAAGCTAAATTATAAGGTGATTACAAACATGGCTTGTACAAATGTTAGTTTGCTGTTGCGAGAGAAGCCAATATTTTAGTCTGACTATTTCACACACACACACACACAGACACTAAGGAATGGAAGCCCACACACACAACTCTAGATATCAATTCCACTAGGGACCAATACTGAGAACGCAAAAGAGTTGGTTGAAGGCAGAGCTGGCAAAATGTGATTGCTCTGGGCTGGATCACAATGGGAGGTAAACCCCAATCATTTATAAAAAGGTAAATGCTGTCAGAATGTGGGGAGTTTAAAGCACCACACTGCAGGTGTGATTTATGAGGTGACCGTCTAGTTATAAATCATACTCTTTGTTTCAAACTGCATTATTTCAACAGTGTATTGCTTCACCTGCAGATAATGCATTACAATAAAGAGAAAGCAATTGGCTGTTGATCCAGCAGACTATGAGACTAGGGGTTTAATCAGAGCTGATGGTACATAAGAAAAGTATCATGTTATTAACACAGAAAGTGTAGTTTACCTAGAGGGAAAGGCTGGTTTATCATGGTCATTTTGTAATGCAGGGCCAGAAGGTCAGGCTGTGCAAAGAGATTATCATAAGTGATTTCCTTCTGTTTGATTTCAAGCTTGTAGTTTGTGGGCACAGAGCAGAACGATCAGTAATCCTTTAGCACAATATACAGTACAGTAGCATTCATGCATGCACACACAAATGATCATTCTTACCTTTATTATAATAAGCATCATACTTAAAGTCCAAAGCTCAAACCAGGTTATCTGTTAATGATATTAGATTATTTATGCTAAATTTTATGTTAAACCCAAAGCAAAAAGACAAAGTCTGAGAAATACACGTTAAAATTGAAAATGTCGCTTTTGCACACTCAAAATGCAATGTTCCCACATAGCTGTGGAAAAAGGAATATAGTTTAAAATATTAAGATAAATATTAATGTCCTTTAACAAGTCAGAAGACAACTCAACATGATTGAGAGCTGCTGAGCCTCTTCCCAGTTGTAGAACAATCAGCCACTCACTGTTATCATCATGTTTCCTCTGAACCCCCATTATACTATCCTGTCATAAGCGCTAACCTACCATCTTATGTTACAATTAAAGTATTGCTCTCATTCTTTGGCATCACTTTTGACAAACAGATGCCATCATTTGCTAGACATACTTTATATTGCAAGGCACATGAATGACATTTAGTAATTAAGCTTGCCCGAGTAACAAGCAAGGATTGTTAAATTGTCTCTGACAATTGATAAGAGTTTCCCATTTAAAAAAACTATTATGAAACCAGTTAATCCTTATGATAAATAATATTGTCTGTTGTCTAAGTGTGGATGTCATAGGTCACATCATTCTACGGTGCATTTATATATGTTTTTAAAATAATCTATTAAGTTAAGAATGCTTTTCATTATATGTATATTTCCTAATAGAGTATAAAAAGGTACTGAATTTTATCAAATGGCAAGTGCATCACTCCCACTGATAAACTGGCTTGTTACTCAGTGCACATAAAGTAAATTTACTTGTGGGATACACATCTAACTCACTAAGAATGAGGTAAAAAAAAATCCCACGGATTCAACAAATTGAATATGAGAGTTTAAATTGCCGAAACTGCATTTCAGTTGTTCCTCACCGGTATACACTCCCACAGAAGTGGGGCACAGGAAGGACCAGTATAACTTCCATTTATGGGGAAACCTGATGGTATTGTTCTGCCACATATGTGATCACTTTTCAGAGGGACACCCGCACTGTCATGGCTGCTGTGATGTGGAATTGTCCTTATCTGGTCATACTGGGATGGGACTGTACCAAAAGAAGCAGTGGAAAAGTACAACACCCATCTGTAGAAATGATGAGCCAGGCAGTGGATGAGGGAAACCCTTCCTAAGTTATCGCCATGCCATGTATTACCCTGGCTCATGATGTGGTCAGCCAGTACAAGGTGGATGACACCATGCCATCATGATTTGATGCCATCATGGAGACATCAATCTGGACATCACAAGCCAAAACTCCAACCTGTGAATTTATGTCAGATTTTCTCTCAAACTTACATTTTTATTTCCCGAGGTTGCCAGCCTCATTTAAAAAGGAACAGTGGAATGACAGTTCCCTTAAATTTGCTGAGAATGCAGTCGTTCTTGTAGATGGGCAATGAACTGCCTATCCCATACCCCAACTGCTGTATTTTATAATTGAAAACACTTCTTGCATTGTGTAGCTGAACATGAGGGGGAGATGAGATTGCTATTGCTAGTACTAAAGGCCTAACAACAGCAGGTTTGCTAACCAGCATAACTCCGCCATGGATCCAACAAGATTTTGGAGTAAGTTAAGCTTTGTTTTTATTGGTTGGGAGTTAATGAGTAGCTATCTCACTTTTATAGTTCTTGCCTAGTGTGTCAACTGCCACAGATTCCTAGGAGGAACCCTACTTCTCTTGTTCCTCTGCCCTTGATAGACATTCCCTTTGAGTGAACTGAGGTAGAAATAGTTGGCCTGCTTGAACCACATTGGGAAATAATATATTCTTCTCATGGACTATATTTAACAATATCCTGAGACTATTCCTTTGAGACAAGCCAATTAAAAAAAAATATTATACAGAAACTTTTGGGGTATATGCGTGACTCAGAACCCCTATAGAAGGCCCCACAGACACTTTTTACTAGGACACATTCAGAGAGGTTGAGAAAGTACTCCGATTTAAACATTTAAAAATCTCAGTGTATCATACTCAAACTGATGGTTTAGTGGATAAATCCAATCAAACGCTCAAGCAAATGCTATGCAAGGTAGTCATTGAGGATAGGAGGAAATGGAATCAGTTCCTCCTCCTTGTGTTATTTGTATGCATTGAAGGCCCACAAGCCTGGGGTTCCTGACCTTTCAATTATCATGCAGAAGAAAACCTTGGAATTTCTTGGGTATTCTAAAAGAAGGTTGGGAGAATGAGACACTCCTTTCCACAAACACTCTTGAAAATATTACACAATAGATTTTACAAAATTAAACCTATTGCCAAAGAAAACATGTGCAAGCAGCACAGTTTCAGCTATATATATAAAATTGTGGCTCGACCCTCTGTGAATTCAATACCAGTGATCAGGTCATGATACTCATCCCCATACTGCATTCCAAATTATTAATGCATTGGCAAGATTAAAGAAAGGAACGGTTTGGTGGACTCACATCAACCTGCAGAAAACGTGGAAGGAACAGGAGTTAGAGCTCTAATCCAGTCAGCTATGCCCCTTCTTTCTCCATAGGGAAACCCTAAATTTCAGTCCTTATTTGACATCCCAACATCAATGGGAACTGGAATTAGCCCCCTGGTATGTCCCACAAGTGGTAGATGACATACCTTCAAGGGCCTGTCTGTTTGCACACGACATTGTTACAGAACTGTGAGTAGTTGTTAGAGAACGACTGTATCAACTTTGGGAGGCAAAATAAACAGAATTAGAGCTTGAAATCAAATGGATGTTAGACCTTGGTTTTATTGAGGAGAGTTTTAGTCCCTGGTCTAGTCCTCTTATCTCAGTCTCCCAGCCCAACAGCAGTTGGTGCTTTTGCAGTGACTTCTGTCAGGTTAATCAACTCTTCTGCTTTGATGACTATCTGATGCTCAGAGTGGTTGAATTCCTCGAGTGGCATTGAAAGTTGCACTTTCTCTACTACTTTTGACATGACAAAAAGGTATTGGCAAATTCCTCTAATGGAGTCCGCCAGTGAAAAGGTAAGTGTTCAGTACCCCCAGTGGACTACGTGCAGCAAGTTCAAGCCGTTTTTCTCACACTATGTGAAGCTAGCCTCTGAATTAACATAAAAATAATGATACTTTGGGCTAAAAGAAGACAAATATTTAGGCTACATGGTGGAGGGAGGGATGATTTGACCACAGTGCTTCAAAGTTGCCTACCATCCTACATTGGTCCCATCTGTGAATGAAGTGGCAGGTATAGGTTTTTTTGGGGGTTGGTAGGTGTCATACACGCGTGTTTAGGAGACAACTAAAGGGCTTGAGTACATGTAATTCCACGCAGGACCAGGGGGTGGCGAAGTGCACTAATTATCTCTCTCTCAATCTCTTACAGACTATTCTAGGGAAATCCCACCAACGACGTCACTTCCGGTTCTGGCCCTGATGAAATCACTTCCCTTACTGGCCTTTAAAGCCTCCATCTTGTTTATACTAAAACAGTTCTGTTTTGGACTCAGTTGTGTGAACATGTCTATGCTATTGAAACAATTTTGCAGCCGGGAAAATTTATATGGTTGGCTGCCCCAAACCTTCTCAATGTCTTATGGTCTTTCTTGTTAAATAGGTTATTACCGTTGGTTTGTTCCTTGCTTCACTGAAAAGACCATGCCCTTGATCAACTCAATTTAATCAACTTATCATTCTCCAAACTCTACATTGTGGGATGATAAAATGGAGGCTGCATTCCATGACCAGAAGCAGGCCCTTACATCAACACCTGTTTTGATGACTCCTGACTTTTTTCTTCCTTTAATTCCCCAAAGCAATGCTTCAAACATAGGTGTTGGTGCCTTGCTGAGCCAAAGTGTTGATGGTGTTAGTGAACTCCCAGTAAAGTACCTGAGCTGGAAACTGTTGGCCCCAGAGACCAGGTATGCAGCTGTGGAATAGGAGTGCCGGCAATCAAATGGTCCTTACAATAGCTGAGGTACTACCTCCTCCGTTGTGTAATCATCCCTTTCACTGATCATGCCCCTTTACAGTGGACGGTGCTGCATAAGGAGTCAAATGTTGGCATCACAAGATTGGTTTTGGACCTCCAACAATTTAAGTTTAAGGTTCAACATTGGCAGGATTCCCTCCATACCAAAGTCAATGATCTCTCTCGGGCATATTATCTCTCGGATCAGGCTGCCCAACCCTACAGGTCTGGGAAAAGGTTGACAGGGAGCTGTGTCACATATGTGCATTTGGGAGATAACTTTAGGACCCATCTAATGGTGATTCCGCCCCAAGATGAGAGTTGGCACTGTTGCCTAATGCCTCTCTTCTCTTTTTTCTGCAGAGTTGATGACTGGCAACAGGAAGATGAATAATATTACTTCCAGGTTCTAGTGCCTTGAGCCCGCCATTACCACCTCTACCACATCTTAACTAGCTCCAATGCCATCTCGTGTGAGTCACATTTTGACTTTTGACTCTGGTTGGTTCCCCAAGCTTTTATTCCCTCTTTGTCCTTTTTTATCTTATATAAAATCATACATATAGACAGGTTAAATCTCATTATAGCAAATACCAAAGTAACAAAATTTTCAGAATAATGAATACTTTTTGTGGGCCCAGACAAATGTTCATAGAACATTATGTTAAACAAATCTCATTTTAACAAAATGTAAATCTCGGTATAACAAACATTTTATTGACCAAAAATGGTCACTGAATGTGATGCAAAAATATTTAAGGCCTCTCCTACACTTTCTGTGCCAAGTCTCGGAAAACCTGCAACAGGTTGTCTCAAGGAGACAGACAGTCTGTTCCAGTCTCTGGTAGTCTCAGTAAGAGTGTGGGTGTGACATCAGTCAGTGATCCACTGAGCGTTTTCATTCTGTATTTTCAAAACTATACTTCTATTTAAAAAAAGTTATATCTAATGTCTCATTGTCATTCTGTTTTCGTACCTGTATTTCTGTTAAAAAAGTTACATTAAATATCTCGTTTTCATTCTGTATTTTCATACCTGTATTTCTATAAAAAAATTTACATTTAATGTCTAATTTTCAAAAAAAATATTTTTGCAATTTAAGAAGCACTGTTTTTTTATACAGGTATTGTCAAGCTTGGGTCACAGAGCTGCACGACAGACAGGAAGGAGAATCCAGGTTTCCAAGGAAAATACACACACTTTAATACAGTGTACAGAAGGCAGGTACAATCTCAAGACTTTATTTAGAATAGGAGCTGTTAGAAGCCAAGGCATGGGTGATTGTCCTGCTTTATCTTCCATCTTCTGATTAGAAAAACACAAGCAGCTTGGAATCACCGCTGAGGCAAATGTTGTCTGGAGAAGACAGATCAGGAGAGTGTGAGGAAGAGCAGGTCAAAGTCTGGTGTTAAATGTTAAATATTGTGTGACAAGCAGGGTATGAGGTGACCCAGTGGACAACAAAATAGTTTGCCCCTGGTTTACTGTTTCCAGCCGCAGTAGAGCTGTCCTTGCACTGCTGCTGATAGACAAAGCGAACTGCTGGCGGCCCAGGGGCCTCATGCATAATGCCGTGCGTAGAATTCACGCTATAACATGGCATAAGCACAAAAGTGAAAATGTGCTTATGCACAAAAAAATCCAGATGCATAAATCTGTGCGAATGCCAGCAGAAGAAGAAGTTCGGCAAATACCAAGTAAGGGCAAGGAAAAACGTACTATTTGTTGGTTTAAACAGTAGTATAAACAACACAAGGAAGTTGATCGAGTTGAATAGAATGTCGGAGAAACTCGAAAGCTCAAGTTCACAAATTCGCTCAGTACCCGAAATAAAAAAGAAATTGTCAGATATCAAAGTCGCCATGAAAAGGTGAGTCATAGCCCACTGTCTGAGTTTCATATGAAAGATTATTAGGGTACAGAGAAAAAAAATAGGCACACAGTGGGAAAAAAGCATGAAATGTCAACTTTAATCTTGAAATTTCTACTTTAATCAAGTAGTTTATTTTGTCATTAAAGTAGAACATCATAAACCTCATCTTAAAATTGTTTCATTTGCTAGTTTCTCAACTCCCATCATAACTAAAGAAGCATGTTAAATGCTTTGTTTTGTATTTGAACTTCTATGTGCTCTATGTGTGTGAATTACTATGTACTTCTGAGCTTTCTCTTCCTCCAACAGGACACAGAATCCATTACATTCGTAATTTTACAGCTCTCTGAATAATTAAAATACTGAGATGTATATTTAATATTTTCATGATGATAGGAGTTAAATCATGTTATTAAACATGGGAACACGGTGGCGCAGTGATTGTTCCTGCCTTATGCAAGATGCTTGCTTTGCTGTGCGTGACCTTCGATGAAATAATTAATTGCAGCACTACTATCTCTTTCAAACGTACTAAACCCCAATGTCCTTACTTTTCTTTCTCCAAAATACGCAATCGCCACACAATCAGCTCTGTAATAGACGTTAAGTCATTTGTAAACTTAGAATGTGGATTATTCAAAACTTTTAAGGAACATTGAAATATTTTCATAGTACATGTTAAATTATTCTGTCCTTCCAGTGTCACCACAGTCCCAGTAAGCATACAGTGCGAGGCAGGAACAATCCGTGAACAAAGCGCCAGATCCTTGCTAGCGCAGCGACCCCGTGTCCTCACATGTTTAATTAGTAACAATATAGATTATTTAAATAAAGTTAATGTTTTATCTATATAATATAATTAACATATTTTGCTGCATGTCATTTTAAAAATTATATCGTCATCATATGTAAATATGTGCTTTATAAAGTGGTTCAGGTTGTGCAATATTATAACTGTAGTGCAAATTTACAATGAGGTGATTGTACTAATAAGTACAAACAGTTCTACAAGGAGCACTTGATGGACTGATTGAGTGCATTTATAGTTCTTGGGATGAAACTCTTTCTGAACTGCAGAGAGAAGGTTTTGAAGCATTTGCCATGTGAGAGCAGTTCAAATAGGCAGCATGGCTGAGGCAGCATGTGCTTAACGCTTTATACCGATAATTCTCTTTCCAATCAGCTGCTCTGAGTGGTGCAGTGAGAGTAATATGGAAACAGAAGATCCGCTATGGCAACCCCTAACGGGAGCAGCTGAAAGAAGAAAAAGAAGATGCAGTGAGAGTAACAACACTAAAGCAGCTATGGTATTTGGAATAGTTTGGCCATTCCGTGGACCATTATATTATTACAGGTTAATTACAATCAGATGTATTAAACTAATAAACAATATGAGGTTAATTTCAGTATATTTAAAAAGCCACGTCAGGGATGTGGATCTAAAAATGAAAGGGAAACCACATAGGAACAGTAGCACTGCTTTGATTCTGGGTGCCGCCAGTCTGCAAAACCGAGCACAGAACTTGTGTACGCCAGGGTATGTGGTACCATGGAAATGTGCGTGGCTTTACGCCAAGGTTAGGTTTTATTCATCGCGATTTGAATGTGGAAACAGGCTTACGCAACATTTTTGTGTGTATGCACCATTTATACATGAGGCCTCAGGTCGAGAGAGATGCTGTGGGCCGAGGTGAAGGGGGCAGGGCCCTCCTCCTCACTCACACGCCAGCCTCCGTTTGAATTTTTCTACCTCTGATCTCGTGTTGGAGTGTAAATTGCCTCCGCTTAGCTAGCATTATCTGTTTGTTCAACAGACAAAATAATCTACAGATGATATTAACGTTCAACGTTTTTGAGAATGAGAACAGAGCGTCATGTGTTTTAGAATGTAGCTGCTGATTGCCAGAGATGTCACAGCTACATAATTTTCTCACCACGCCAGGGACAATCTCCCATCATTTTTTTTTTAAATAGATTTTTAAAGTTTGTCCTGTTTCATTACTACATTTTTAGATACCCCTACAACATGTATTAAGCATTTTTACGAAAATGTATTTCTGCTTGTATATGGTAAGGTTTTTGGTAACACGGTAACTCAACGCCAAATAGATTAATTCTGAAGTATTGTGGACAAATTGCAGTCCTTAGTCTTTAGAGCTGATTTGGTTTTGGGTTAATTCCAACTATTCAGCTTTAAGCTTTTAAGATTATCAATTTGAAGCTGACACACACAATAGCCAAAGCACAGCTCAAAAGCTCACAAAGTCCAGCAAACACATTTAGACATTTATGATTCTGAGTTCAATCCAAAGATCAAGCCTTGAGTTTTTAAAGCTCAAAATTTTCAAAATCAGTAGTGACATTTGCATCTTGTATATGTTCTGGTAAATTCACAGTGATATACTGTACTGTATATGTTGCAAATATGGATACAGGTGCACATCCAAATCACCAGTATTAAATTAACACTAGAGCATTTTGGGGGTTTTAAACATTTTTTGAGCAAAAAAATAAGAATTATTGCTCCCTAAAGACTCATTCACACTTCCATATTTACCTGTGTATTTTTTGCAGCCGCATAACTCACAATATTCATAGCACTCCAATGTTTCTATTTCATGTCACTGCATTTTATTTTTAAATGTAACTGATTTTTCACACAAGAACACACCAAAGTGTACTTTCTTGCACATTACTCTGCTTTTCTACACAGGAAAGCTATGTGCACGGAAAGCAGTTCTGGTTCAGACTGAGTTACAGAGATACTGATTCAACAATTTTTTTTAAGGCTATACTTTTGCAACATTAGCCACTATCTCCTGGAGTGTCTATCTATCCCTGCACCTACTGTATCAACATTCACCTACTGTTTCATTTTGCCAATGCAGTATATCCATGCTTGGCAGATGCTTTCATTCTTTTAGAATGTTCCCCTTGATACATGAAGTAATTTTGCATTTTTTGCAACTGATGCACCTGCAAATCAGACACTGACTATGTGGCCTCCTTAGAACACTGTTAGTTGCCTCATGGTGCTTTTAAAACTCACGCATCAAAGTGCTAATTGTCAGATCTCTTTTATAGCTGACACAGTCTGATAATTAGCAATCAAGCTAATTTGACTCACCTTTGCAATTGCATTTGTAATTGTGATTTAGATACTGTAAAGTTAATCTCCTTTTTCATGTGGCACTACTATTATTTTAACACACCCTCAAGCTGAATATTTACTAAATTAATAAAGGAAAACGTAAAAAATTTCTCAAGGTAAAACACATAATAAATACGGTACTACTGTATTTTCAAATATTGTGCATGTTGAAACTGTTTTTTATTGCAATCCATACAAAGCAATCAAGTTTTTACAAAAATTAGAATTGAGTTAAGAACAGATCGATCCACACCCCTGAGAGAGAGAGCAAGCCAAACAGTGTAAAAATTAAGGCTTGTAAACATACCTAAATTAATAAATTCTCTGTGCTTCATGACCTTATTTTAAAATGTTACTGATTAGCTCCTGCCATGTTTTGAAAAAAGTCTGTACGGATCCCCTAACTGAGTATTTGATTTTTTCCAATTTCAAATAGTATAACACATCGGTTTCCCACTGACTTAAAAGAGGAGAGTTTGGGTTCTTCCAGTTTATCAGAATCAGTCTGCGTGCCAAAAGTGTAGTGAATGTTTATTTGTCCTTCTCCACTTTAAGCCCCTCTGGAAGAACCCCAAACACAGCAGTTAATGGGTTAGGAGGGATTGTGAGTCCAAGGCTGTCTGAAAGGTAATTAAAAATTTTGGTCCAGAATGATGTTAATTTGGTGCAGGCCCATAACATGTGACCCAGTGAGGCTGGGACTTGGTTGCAACGTTCGCAGTTTGGATCACGCCCTGGAAACATTTTGGAGCGTTTTAGTCGAGACAGATGTGCTCGATATATAATTTTGAGTTGTATAATTGTATGCTTTGCGCATATGGAGCTCGAGTGAATTCTCTGCATTGCTACTTTCCACTCCTTTTCTGATATATTGATTGAGAGATCTTTTTCCCAGTGTCCTCTTGGATCTTTGAAAGGGAGGGATTGTAAAATGATTTTATATATTGTAGAGATGGAGTCTAAGTCCTTGAGATTGAGCAATATTTTTTCCAGCATGGATGAGGGTGCAAGATGAGGAAAATCTGGAAGGTTATGTTTAACAAAGTTCCTGATTTGAAGATAGTGAAAGAAATGTGTAGCTGGAATGTTAAATTTGGAATGTAATTGTTCATAGAATGCAAAGACGTTGTCTATATAAAGATCTCTAAGCAAGTTAATTCCAAATTTTTTCCAGATATTAAAACTGCATATGTTTGTGAAGGTTGAAAGAGGTGGTTCTCTTGCAGAGGTGCCACAGATAGAAGCTTCTCCGTCTTAAAATGCTTTCTACATTGGTTCCAGATTCTAAGTGAGTGGAGCACAATTGGGTTATTTGTATATTGCCGATAACGTGTATTTATTGGAGCACAGAGCAAGGAATACAAAGAAGTACTGCAGGATTTTACTTCTACTTGCGGTCCAAGCCTGTGTATATTCTTCTATTTGTGTCCAGGTTCTTATAGAATCTATCTTTGCTGCCCAGTAATAAAACTTGAAGTTAGGTAGAGCCATGCCGCCTTCTGCCTTTTGTCTTTGTAGGGTCGCTCTTTTGATGCGTGGATGTTTTGAATTCCAAATAAATGAGGTTATTGTTGAATCTAATTGCCTAAAAATGATTTATTAATGTATATTGGAATGTTTTGAAATAAAAAAGGAGCTTAGGAAGAATATTCATCTTAACAGTGTTAATTCTTCCAGCTAGTGTGAGATGAAGGGTTGACCATCTATGCAAGTCTTGTTTAATTTTTTCCATGCAGACAGTGAAATTTTGTTGATATAGAGCAGTGGTGGCGAACCTATGGCACGCGTGCCAAAGAGGGCACTCAGAGCCCTCTCAGTGGGCACGCGTGCCGTCGCCCGAGCACAGAGTTCGTCACTATAAAGCCAGAGGAATGCGGGGCCGGGCTGCTCCCCTCACCGCTCCCCCACTTCACGCGCGCCGGAGGACTTTTCTCACATCACCCGCCCCTCTGCCCAGCAGCCCAATGGGAGCGCTTCCTCCCTCTCCTGTCTGGGGTAAGGCGGGCGGCACACATGCTGCTTGAGGGTGCGGCACGGACTGCAGCCTTTTGAGTCTGTGATTCCCGTGGTGGGGTTGAAGGGGATGTGGTATAGCGGGTCCACAGCTCAAAATTGAAAAGGCCAGTTTTAACAGATAATTGCCGCACTTTCGCAAAGGGTTATGGTAGAGTGGCGGAGCGGTTTCGGGAGCTTTGTGATGTGGGCAGTCCTCGCTTAAGCACACAGGTGAGGAGTCGTCCGCATCTGTAATTATTGCCGGGAGTTGCTAATCGCCACACCTGATCCACGACCCGTAATATATAATGGAAGCTTTGGGGGGAGCTTAATAGGGAAGACCTGCGTGAAACACTTGAGAGGATCGAAGGGATGACAAAGGACAGCACAGTTAGTTATGAAAATGAAATCCTTAAAGTGTGGAATTATATGCCAAATAATCTTAAGTCAATGAAGGCACTTGAGATTGCTTTCCTTACTTTGTTTGGAACATCTTATGCTTGTGCGCAGCTGTTTTCAGCTTTAGATTAAATCAAATCTGACACCAGAAACAGACTAATAGATGACCTGAGTGCTGCATGTGTTGCTCTCAAACTTACAAAGTATGAGCCAAGGTTAGACAAATTATCAGCATGCATACAACAGCAAAAAGCACATTAATTGTTCAAAAGCATACCGAATGCAAACTTTAACCTTTCAACAAAAAGTTGTTTGTATCATTGAAAGCTCTGTTATTATGTTTTTCTTTTAAGACAAAAGATGTTAATGTATGAGTTGCTTTTCTAAACTAAAAGCTCAGTAGATAGATAGACAGACAGAGCATCAGTATTGGCAGTTCAGTCCAATTTATCATCCAGCTGCACTCCCAGGTATTTATAGGTCTGTACCCTCTGCACACACTCACCTCTGATGATCACGGGGTCCATGAGGGGCCTGGGCCTCCTAAAATCCACCACCAGCTCCTTGGTTATGCTGGTGTTCAGTTTTAGGTGGTATTCAGGTTAAATTGCCATGTTGGCACTTTGCGATAAGTGGGTTTTGGATTGCAGTTTGGGCACTTGGTTTCTAAATGGTTCGCCATCACTGATATCGAGCTTTATGTTTACTTGTGATGTTTACCCCTAGGTATTTAAACTGCTCTGCAATGATAAAAGGTAGGGTATCTAATCTGATATTATATGCTTGAGATTTCACTGGAAAGAGTACACTTTTATTCAGATTAATTCTGAGACCAGAGGTCTTTTGAAATTCTGTGAGTGCTGTTAAGACTGCAGGCACAGAATTTTCTGGGTCCGATATATACAATACCATATAATCTGCTAATCCCCTTTATCTGATCAGTATTTCAACAATGTATTGCCAGTGGTTCAATGGCAATCGCAAACAGCAGCGGTGATAAAGGGCATTCTTGTCTAGTGCCACATTCTAGTTTAAAGTAGTCTGAGCAAATGTTGTTGATGCAAACTGAAGCTTCTGGGTTAGTATACAGTAATTTAATCCATGCACAAATGTTCGGGCCAAACCCAAACTTCTCAATGTAGTAAAAGGTATTTCCATTCAATCATGTCGAATGCTTTTTCTGCATCCAGTGATAATAATATTTCTGGGGTGTTTGATTTAGTTGGTGAGTATATTACATTAAACAGGCGTCGAAGATTTGAAGATAAGTTGGCCCCTAATAAATCCAGTTTGGTCTTGTGATATTACCGAGGGGAGCACTTTCTCCATTCTTCTAGCTATGATTTTAGAGAGTATTTTAACGTCGTTATTCAGAAGTGAGATTGGTCTGTATGATGCACATTGTAATAAGTCCTTATTTTGTTTTGGAAAAACAATGATTAGTGCTTGGCAAAAGGTTTGAGGAAGAGATTGGTTATCTCTGGTGTCTGTAAATGTTGTTAATAGGAGGAGGGCTAGCTGAGCGGAGAATTTCTTGTAAAATTCTGCAGGGTAACCATCAGGGCCTGCTGCTTTCCCGCCTTGGAGTGACTTTATAGCATCTAGTAATTCTAATAACGCCAGAGGTTTATCAAGTTCCTCCACACTAAAAGCGTCTATTTGTGGTATCTGTAATGTATCCAGAAATGCATTAGATTGTGTGTTGTCTTCTTTAAACTCAGTAGTATATAGGGATTTATAGTAGTCTCTGAAAGTGTGCATTATATTTTTGTGTTCGACGATTTTATCTCCATTCATGTTGGTGATTACCGAGATTGCGTTGCGCACTTCTTGCTTGTGAATTTGTTGAGCTAAAAGCTTATTAGCTTTCTCTCCATGTTCACAATAATGATGTCTGGATTTGTAGATTAGTTGTTCAGTTTCTTTAGTTGTCAAGAAGTTTAATTCTGAATGTACAGTACAGCCTGCCTCCTCCTATGTAGAGTCTTGCTTGGTAGGCTGGCGTGTTCTTCATCTATTTTAGTAATTTCGCTTTTTATCTCTGCTACTTTCTTGGCTTCGGATTTATGTTAAACTATGTTTAAAGTGAAATTATACAAACAAAAAGATATGAAATTCTTATTTTTGTTATTTTATTTTCCATAAAGGTTGGAACAAAATCAATCTGCATCTTTGGATATAACAGCAGTTAGTAAATCCTATAACAATCCCAAACCATTGGTATTGAAAACAATTTTCAGTATGTAGTAGAAGGACAAAACTAAAACAATTTGTTATCTGTGGCACTGTAGTGAAAAAATATGTGAGTATAAAATTTAAACACAAACTAAAATGCACATTTACTTATATATTGTGGACAAGGGCGTGTGCCTTAGTAATCTGCAAGGCAATATGGGCTGAAGGTCTAAAACCCAATCACCACAGTCTCAGTCTCAAGTGTTCTCACAGCAAATCTTGTAAGAACCAAATGAGATGTTAATTTTCTCAAGTGTGGTTCCAAAATGTTTGTGCAAAAAAGGTTCATTGTGTTAATGGGAAAGTGGCATGTGTGAAAATGTTTTTTTTCTTACATGTGTTCCAAGATTTCTTAAATTGAGATATGGCCAAAAGAAAATTGTTTAACGATAACAAGAGGGAGCTGGGAAATCAGAAGTGTTAAAAATATACATCAGAAATTTTTGGCCTGGATATATGGATTTCCATATTTTGTATTCCGAGGTAATCCTTTGATTTTTGAAAAACAGCCTCTCCCAAAACTTCTTGAATCAATGTGAATAACTTACATAATCACTGTTTTAATAAGGCAAGGACGAGAACAGTAATTCTATACCACATTTTCACACAAAATATGTACCTCAAAGTGCTTTATATAATGTTAAAGAAAAATTGCCAGAATTGGACTTTGTCCTAAAAGATTTGATGCAGTTGGTCTCAAGTACCCACATTTCTTCCAACATCACAGGCTGCTGCAGAGTACTTTGATCAGAGGACAGTGTCACAAAGTGCCACCAAAGAAAATCTGCAAAAAAAGAGAATAATAAAGTTAAATAATGATTGCAATCTATGATATTGGTATAAAGCAGCTATGAAAAAAGCCAAATTAAAAAAGTGGGTTTTTATGAGTTTTTTAAAAATGTTTCATAGTACTAGCTTGGCATATCTTCATTAGTAAAGCATTCAAAAGTTTCAGCGCATAGCAGTAAAAGGCCATGTCACCACTGCTTTTCTGCTTTCTATTTAACTTGTAGTATAACAAGAAAACCAGTGTTTGAGGATCTAAGATTAAGGCTGAGAAAAGAAGAGGACAGGCACTCCAAAATGTAAACACGAACAAGCCTGTTCTGAGCTTTATATTCCATTAATAGTACTCTGAAAACAAAAGACACAGATGACAAGTGTAATGAGTTCAGATGTTCTTTTTCTTGTTAAGATTCTTCCTGCTGTATTCTAAACTAACTGCAATACAGTCATGTTAAAAATGCAATACAACACTCTGGTCAGCTAAAAACAAAAGCATGAATGAATGTTTTTGCATCTTGCAGTTTTAAACAACAAAATTTATTTATATAGTGCATTTTCATACAAATGATGTAGCTCAAAGCGGTTTACAAGTTGAAGAAAGAAAAGTTTATAAAAAATATAAAAATAAGATTAGCCAATACTAAGTAACAAGGAATAAAGTATGGTCCAATGGCCAGGAGGATAGAAAAAACTAAAAGTTAACTGCAGAAAGCTGGAGAAAACAAAAAACAAAATCTGCAGGGGTTCCAAGGCCACTAGACTGCCCAGCCTTTACTGAGCATTCTACCTAACATAAATGATCTAAATCAGTTCTCATAGTTTTCAGGCTTCACGTACAAGAATTCAACGATGACGGTGTGGATCTCTTTTCCTTCAATCCATCAATGTAGTGACTACACGGTGCTTTGATCAGGTGGTGGTGGCACAGATCGCCACCACAGAAAACCAGAAAAATAACAGCAGAGAAAGTAGGGGGGAAGTCAAGGAAGTCTAACTTTTGCAATGGTCCTTAAATGAAAAACCGCAGTCCTAATAAAACCTAAATTCTTCTACATTGACTAGTAAAATCAAGAGAACAAGTCTGTTTCTAATACCCTCACTTTTTTATTACAGCCAACATCTAAGACTTCTGTTTATTCTTTGTTTAGCTTTATGGAAACTACTATTCATCCATTCTGAAATGCAAGTAAGACATTAGATCAGAGAGCACAGAGCTTCTGGGTCATCTGATACTATAGATAAGTAAAGTTGCATGTCATTTGCATAAATATGGTAATTCACCTCGTGGTTCGAGATAATCTGTCCCAAGAGAAACATTTAGATTGAAAATAACAGCAGGCCTAGAATAGATTCTTATGGTACATAAGGCAATATCATGGATCCCCAAACTATCATCACCACAACTAATAAAGAATTTTCTCCCTGTTACATAAGATTAAACAGTTTAAGACACTACTAAAGAAACAGATACATTTGTTAAGGCAATTATTGAGAACACTATGGTGTCAAATGCTGCAATTTCTAGAAGAACAGATTTGTTGGCTATGTCAACATAACTCACAAATCATTAACCACTATAACCATTGCAATTTTTTGTACCGTGATTTGGTTTAAATTCTAAATAAACCCATTGACATTAACGCCTTGGGAGATAAGTTACAGCATCCTGAGTTTATTAAACCGCCACATATTGGTGGGATGGTTAATACACCCCTGGAAGCCAAATACTTTTTTGCTGCACTTTTTAAGGAAAAGTTGCCATTCATCAAGAAAAAGTGAAATTTTAATGAAACACATTTTTTTCATGCAAAAAGCATCACAATTACTACAACACTGATCATTTTACACATTGCCAATGAACTGTAAAAACTATTAAAAAAAAAACTATGCAACAATCTATTATTATATGTACAAGGTGCAACTGACGCCATTGCTGAAATTCAGTAAATCACCGAGCCAACTAAGCTTGAACTGGCTGCACGCAAGCACACAGAGGCCAACGCTGATGCTTGCAGGATAGTCTAGTGCAGCAGCTGGATCCCAGGGACATTGATGCTGCAGTGCTGCAGGGGGCAGCAGTGGTCATGAACTGGCAGCTCAGCGAATGTACCGCACTAACTGATCAGCTCTGGCATGCTGGCAAATTGAACTGGGATCCAACTATAGCCGGTTGCAGCGTTCAATGAATGTACGTCGCTAAGTATACTCGGCTCCTGCATGCTGGAAAATTACACTGGGAACCGACTATAGGCAGTTACGCCGTTCAATGAATGTAAGTCGCCGAATATACTCGATTACGGAGTGCTGGCAAATTGCACAGGGAACCAACTATAGCCGGTTACAGTGTTCAACGAATGTACGTTGCCAAATATACTTGGCTTCGACGTGCTGGCAAATTGCATTCGGAACCGACTATAGCTGGTTCCAGTGGTTTAAGGATTAACTCAGCAACAAAATTGATTCACTGTGTTACCAAAAGTCTAATGATGAATCTTTCTGACCCTGGAATGCTGGTAACTAAAACTAGGGACGCTCTGTAAAGAACAAACTTGCATCACCATTTTCTATTTGTGGACACAACAAACTGCACCTGCTCTATTCAAATGTTAGTGTTTGTAAATGTAAATCTGTGGCCCAACTGGGTAAATCTGACTATGTCTTACTCCCACCTACAAGCCTGTTAGCAGACTGCATCATCTCACTTGTTATCATCCAATACAAAACTTCTTGTGTGCGTTTTGGGGAGCTGTGGTTTGTTAAAATATTTAGATTTTTTCAAGATTTTGTAAACTTCTTATTTCCCTTTGAGGAGAAATAAAGTATTATATATCCATCGATTGGACAAAGATTGGAATGGAGGATGCTATTATCTATCTGCTCCACAAGGCTTATTTTCACATGGATAAAGCTGACAGAAATGTAAGGATCATGTTGTTTGATTTTTACAGTGCCATCAATACCAAATGGCCATCCCTGTTAAAACGTAGGCAGATGGATGAGCCTGTGGTGCCCTGGATAATGGATTATCTGTTCAGTCTTGTATAAAAAATATAACTTTTATTTAAATAATAATTTAATTGCTGAAAACAGATTTTTGTAGAATTTTACATTTAAAAGGCAGGTTAGAAATAGATCTAAAACTTTAAGACAGAGGAGTCCAGATTATTTCTTATGTACAGTGGATTAACTACTACAGTCTACAAAGAAAATGAATCTAATGAAGAGTTAACTATCAGTTAGCACATCAGAAAAAAGTCTGTTGGGATTGGGTCAAGGACACAGGTAGAAGGGCATAGCTGAATAATTATTATATGAAGTTCAGGTTAACCTATTTCACTAAAGGAATTTAATTTATTGTAATGAGCGCACTAAGGTTTAACAGAGTTTGTTCTGAGGATTTATTACATTACATTTAATATTGTTTATTTTCTATTTAAAAATATTGCAGAAGCCTCATTTGTTTCATGTGAAGTTTTTTATAGGCATTCGATTGATTGAACTGGCTTAAAAAGATGAGTAACCAAAAATAATACTTCTGGGTTTCCAACCTTATGATTATTGATTTTAGAAAAATAGGACAGATTTTCAAGGTGGAATCCTGAACAGTATTCAGCTATGATCTATCAGTATTTCATAATGGAGTGTTAATTAAGTTTTCATCCATTAACATTTAGCCTCCTGACAGCTGGTCATAAGTTTACACTCTATGAGCCCACCAGCTTATGTTTAGTAGTGGAAGATTTCTTAACAAGATTTTCAGGGGCTTTCATGTCAGCTGAGATTCTTACATGAGCATTAATATTTTAAGGATTTGTTTGAAAATTTTAGTGTGTCCCCTTTTGTTGTTCTTGGAAGGGTTTTGCTTAATTCTGAAGTTTTTTGTGTATTTTCATTTTTGTTTTTAAAGTTGCTGGTAAACTTTTCACATATTAACTAGTGCTGGGCAATGATTGCAATTTTAATCACGATTAATCTCATGATTATTTGCAATTAATCATGATTAATCACAGACAATCACAACAATCACATTGTTATGTGCAAAATTCAATAATGAACTTAAAAGTAGTGTATTGCATGTATTTGGCTTGCAAACACTTTAAATAAATAAGGTGCTTTTTAACAGCAATATTCCCTTTACATAGTAGCAGTTAAAATATTGTAAATCTCAACTTTAACATTAATGTAATCAAATCAAATGTAAAACCAAAGCTATTTGCCACTGCCAGAGAATTAAAGTTTTATCTAGTTTGGTATAGAAAAACAAGTTACCCTCAGAGTCCAGAGCCACAATAATAACATTATAACAGGCACCTTCCGAGCAATAGCAAGTTAACATTTCTAAATCTGTTTTCTTTTTTATCTGAACAGATACCAGCAGAAACATTTTCTTTGATCAATCAGCAGGATAAGCAGTCTATGTTCAGTAGCAACTCGTTGAGGGCTAATAATTTTTCCAAAAAACTCAAAAGCAATGGTTTCACACATAAATCAATATAAAACGTCTGTTGCTGCCTGTTGTGCCTTCTGTCAGCACCTGTTTGCAGCAGCGGCTCGATGGCCAGCAGGAAAGCACGGTGGTCTGGCTGCCCAGCTGTCTTTGTGAGACAGGTGCGCGGGGGTGGCAGTTGCAGTGAGACGCTATATGATTTGTACCTCCTGTCATTGTGTCTGTCCTCCCAAGCGAACATTGCCATAGGTGCATTAGCTACACAAACATGTTCAGCACCACCATCAGCTGGGGACCGATCAACTATTGCAGGTACCTCACTTTCGTTTTCGATCTACATCTGCAGATCACTTCCATCAAAATCGGAATCCGACAAACAGAGTCTGATTCAGCGATAATACGAAAAAAGCTTTGCTTTGAGCGTTCACTTTGGTATCTCCCCACTTGCCATTTTAGAAGCTGTTTGCTCTTTGCTACTCAAGCACGCACAGGGAATCGGGATCAAATCAACAAAGCTAACTTTCCTTCTAGCTAAAGAGTATTGAAAAGCGCTGTAACAAAAAGATCACTGATCTCTATCAATCGCTAGCAAGACTGAGGCTTTCAAAATAATAATAACAAAAACTGTGTTAACATGATAATAACGAGTTAACTTGCCCAAGATATGTCTGGTCCTGTTGCAATGATTCAACAGCCTGTTACAAGGGGGAATTGCATTGTATAATGTCATCAGCAAGACCATATTTAAGATGGCTCTGTACTCATCAGTTTGTCCAAGATTGTGGATACAACTTAACTTCTAATTGAACTTCACTTACTGCTTATTGTTACTGATCCTTTTGTTCTCTTTTTTCTATTTAGTGTTTTGGCTTTGGTATTTTCTATAAAAGTTTCAAGAACTAGAAGACCAAAAAATATTCACTTGAAGGGGAAATCCCAATCAAAATCCATAGGTAGACAAAAAAGAACCTCATAGAATCTTTATATAGTAAAATATATATTCTTCACAAAAAATGTTCTTCATTAACAGTGAAGCTCTGTGGAGCCCAAAGGTAATAGGATTTGCCCAAAACAATATGACAATCCAATACAGTTAAAAGTCTGAATGTGAAATCCCAAGAATAGTTGAAATGCAGAGCGAAGAGTCAAATATCCAGTAATCACATAGAACACTGGATTCACAAAAGCACAAGAAATCGCTACTGCTAAGTGCATTTGAAATGAATCACCAGGCAGTGGGAAGACCCACTGAATTAAAAGGCTGAAGGCAGTTCCTGGTGGTGATTGGCAGGTGGCCCCTCCTCTGAAGAGACCACCAACAAAATACATGGAACACAACAAAGGCTGCTTACATACATCGACAAAATCAAAAATACAGTCATATTTTAAATAGGTGATATGAATTAGGATCTCAATTTCAATTCAAGAACAAGTGTATCTTTTGGGTGACAATCTGAATCAGGTAAGATGAAAGTGATCTTTAGGAATGCTTTCTTAGTACAAGTAGCTATTGGGAATGTCAACTACAACCACTGTGACATCACTGTCATGGTGTTACAGCCTCATACAAAGATTCTTAGTATGCAATTTAAAATATTTTAATTACTTAGTGTGAATTCTTGAATTATAAGCTTTACGGGATCCAAGAGCGTCCAAGCTAAATAGATTTGTTTAGTCTCTCACTGTCTATGCTGGCATGTTACATACCATGCCTTGTTATAGCCCCCCTAGGTATCCCCTCTATATACCACTCATGTGAGCAACTGTTTAAACTGACCTTGGAATGAAGAACAGTTATATTTATTTAGGATTTAGACAAGCTTTTATCTTATCTTTGCGCATGTCAGAATTAATTTGACTCTGATAAAATGAATTACATTTAGAATCACATCAGATAACCCTTATTTAAAGTGACTTGTCCAGATGAGGCCTGTCATTAAAGAAATGCTTAAAGGTCACACTTGAAAAGGTCATTTTAAAACTTGACCTGGATATGCAGACCCGAAGGGGAAAAAGCAGTCTTCAGAAAGGAGCTCTTATGATGATTAATATACCATTATCTCATTTTCCTTATTTGCTTGAAACACTGATTTAACAAATACTTATGTATTTGCTCTAAACTGAATGTGTCTGTTTATCTGTTTATGCAAAAGAGCTGCAAAAAGCTATAAAAAGAAGGATATTTTTTTTTTCCTTTTTATACAGCATAGCCAAAACATGACATTTCTAAAGAGAGATGAGAAGAAGAAAGGTCAGGAAAAACTTCTAACAGCAAAACTGTTGAATAATGCATGGAGAATGAGGACAGTCTCAATTCACCAACTTTCTGATGTTGCTAAAAATGCAAACAATTGGCGAATACACATTTTATGAAGTAACATGCATTTTTTGAGTGTGTTAAACAATATAATTTTCATATAACATGGATAAAGGTCAGTAGCTGGCTTTATAATTGACATTATGTATTATATCCTACAAATAATGTAGCAATGATAAGTCAGAAAAGTGTTGGTAAACTGAGACACCAATTTAAAATTTAGTGACTATATTTTGCCATGGCCATGGGGAGGGTAGTGCAAACTCTCAGGAAAAGAGATAAATCAATAAATAGCTGAAGTCACTTCAACATTAGGGCAAAAAGCTACTTTTAAGAGGGGTAAAGATAAAGAAAACCTTTTGGATTGATTAAAGAGGAGTCAAAACTGGAGTCTGTCATATATAATGAAAGGGTGCTGAAAATCAGGACAGGCCCTACCGTATAAATGAACTAGAAGGTCACGTAGAACAATACATTTTTTTAGGAGGAATAATTTTGTCATCCGTCATAGATGTTGCCTTCTAAAGCTAGGAGTCAATTCTTCTTCCTCTTCATCTTTTCCCACTTCTACAGGGTGGTCCAGATCTAATTATGCAGATCCAGATTGTCTGAATGACTTTGATTTATGCGAAGATGATTCTTCATGTTGTCAGTTCGCACACTTCTCGATGGTCCAGGACTTTTCGGGTGATTTTCTATGTAATAAACTTAATAAGTTATAGCGTAATGAAAATTGCATAATTAGATCTGGACCACCCTATATATATGGAGTTGATGGGAAACAGATTCTTCAAACAACTCAGTCCTGCGCAAACTCATCAATCAAACCCTTTTCCTTCAAATCTCCTTTTACTTTTTTCATCCACCTCCACTTTAGCCTCCCCTTTACTTCCATTCTCATCACTGTTTTGTCCACATATTCACTGTCTGTCCTCATCACATGTCCCGGCTTTGTTGTACCTCTGACAAATTTGGAGTCAATACAACATGAAAAGGACAGGCCCTACCTCCCACTCTTCGAAATAATATATGTGCAGCATTACACTCAAAACTCCATGCCTTCAAGACTTTGTGTTTTGGCCGTGACATTTACACTTTCACCTAGAGCAGCAAAAAAGACAAATCACTAACCAAAGTCTGGTGTCAAATGACAACTAGTATTCAATAAGCATCCAAAGACTTGAATGCTTACTCAATGCAAGCAGTCTTCTTATAGATCATGGCCACCATGGGTCACATGGAAGGTGATCATGTGCCTACAACCACACAGCATCACACACACCAGACACACAAAACAGTAACACGCAATTAAATCAACCACAAAAAAATGGCCACATCTGTAATGAACAAATACTCAAAATAGAGACTGAAATACTCATAGTAAAGATTAAAAACAAGTAGAAGATGAAAATAAATATGTGTAATGTTCCAAAAACAAAACAAAGCATTGCTTGAAATACAGGAGTAAGTAATTTCTTTAAGTGATTTGTGTGGATATAGTAAGTTTAGATGGACATGTCCAAAAATGTAACCTGTCTCAGTAACAGAAATGTTATGTTTTTAAATGGACCCTGGCAACAACTGCTGTATCTTCTATAATTAATCAACAAAATAATAAAGATTAAAACTTAATTTTTTTTTTAATTTCTTGAGATTTTTTTCATGTCCAACCATTAATCTTTATAAAGCAACAAAATAATCTATATTAATAAAAGGCAAAGCCCTCACTGACTGACTGACTCACTAATTCTCCAACTTCCCGTGTAAGTAGAAGGCTGAAATTTGGCAGGTTTATTCCTTACAGCTTACTTACAAAAGTTAGGCAGGTTTCATTTCGAAATTCTACACGTAATGGTCATAACTGGAACCTACTACATACATATATACGGCCATAGACAGCAGCTCGGTTGCCGTGTGAGACTGAGTTGCGTCCGTCATCGTCATGCCTTCCACGTGATTGAGTGCCTGCCCATATAAGGCCGTCAATCGGCAGCAATCCAATAGACACGCTGCCGCTAAATATTCACGGGTGAAGGACTGTTCTTATGCAAATGAAGATGAGATGGTCAGGGATAGACGGCAGTGCCGGGTCTTAGTTAACATTAAATAAAGCCGTGGACATCGCAACATCGCACGAGATAGCACAAGCACAGCTGAGAACCTTTGATGCATGAACTCCAAGCGGCTCATGTGAACTGACTGTGAACGCAGTACGCAGAGAACAAGGAAGAGCTCCAAAGAGCGCTGAACAAAAAATGCATTACACATTTGAGAAGGCAGCAAAAGAATATGAAGCGAGTGACGCATACAAGCATATTCATAAGTGCAGCTACTGCGGAAACAAAGCACGGTGTAAACCTTAACTTTAAATTAAGTTCATAGACACGCTGCCGCTGGCTTTTGTCATGCCTACGACGAATACGATATTCACGAGATATAAGTTTAATGAGAAGACGCATTGCCGGGTCTGAGCTAACATTAAATAAAGCCGTGGACATCGTAAGATCAGACGAAATAGCACAAGCACAGCTGAGAACCTTCGATGCATGTACTACGAGCGGCTCACGTGAACTGACTTTGCAGGACTAGGAAAGGTAAACCCGTGCATGCAGTGTGTGATTTCTCAGATAAATAGAAAAACGAGCTGCTTATTTATGCAGTAGGAAACGAACAACCCTCTGACGCTGAACAAGCCTTTGTTCACATATCAATAGGAAAGTAAGGTGTAAAGCTTAAGTTTAAATTATGTTCATAGACACGCTGCCGCTAAATATTCGCAGGCAAATCCACAACTTAATACCGGGAATGCCTGTTAAACATCTTAGATTCACGAGTACCAAATTGGGTAGTGATCACTTCGATGAATGAAACCTGTTCAAAAAACGCATTACACAATTGAGAAGGCAGCAAAAGAATGTGACGCATACAAGCATATTCATAAGTGCAGCTACTGTGGAAACAAAGCACGGTGTAAACCTTAAGTTTAAATTAAGTTCATAGACACGCTGCTGCTGGCGTTTGTCATGCCTACGACGAATTCGATATTTGCGAGATACAAGTTTAATGAGAAGACGCAGGGTATAAACGAGACTTTCGATCACTTTGTAACAAAGTTAAAATTGCTGTAATGGAGTTAAAATTGCTGGTGAAGGACTGTGCTTATGCAAATGAAGATGAGATGGTCAGGGATAGAATAGTGTTTGGCACAAACTCAGCAAAAGTGCGAGAGAAACTTTTAAGTGCCGGGTCTGAGCTAACATTAAATAAAGCCGTGGACATCGCAACATCGCACGAGATAGCACAAGCATAGTTGAGAACCTTCGATGCATGAACTCCGAGTGGCACACATGAACTGACTTTGCAGGACTGGGAAAGGTAAACCCGTGCATGCAGTGTGTGATGTCTCAGATAAAGAGGAAGACGAGCTGTTTATTGGTGCAGTAAGAGAGGAACAACCTTATGAACCTGAACAAGCCTTTAAGGACATATCAATAGGAAAGCACGGTGTAAAACTTAAGTTTAAATTAAGTTCATAGGCACGCTGCCGCTGGCGTTTGTCATGCCTAAGGCAAATACGATATTTGCGAGATACAAGTTTAATGAGAAGACACAGGGTATAAACGAGACTTTTGATCACTTTGTAACAGAGTTAAAATTGCTGTAACAGAGTTAAAATTGCTGGTGAAGGACTGTTCTTATGGAAATGAATTTTGCTCCGAGCTGAGCTCCGCAGCTGACGCGGTCTTGCCATTCTTTTTCCTTAGTGTTTAGTCCTCTCTCCTTTACTGATTTATATAAAGGAGAGTTGCTTTTCACATGGCCAACTATACGTTGCATGCTCAAGAGTAAGCTCGCACAGCTTGGTCATATTACAACCGGAGTGCTGAACTGACAACTTGCTATACAAAGAGATCCTTAACAAATAATTATTGGTATATTTTCCCTCAGTTTAAAAAGGTTTACTTTTCTTCTTAATAAAAAATTAAAAGCAGTACTTCGCCACTGCGAAGCGCGGGTATTTTGCTACTAACATATAATTGTAATAGCCCTGCAGTGGGCTGGCGCCCTGCCCTGAGTTTGTTTCCTGCCTTGAGCCCTGTGTTTGCTGGGATTTTCTCCAGCAGACCCCCGTGACCCTGTAGTTAGGATATAGAGGGTTAGATAATGGATGGATGGATAATTGTAATTCCATAAAACAATATATTTCATCTCATATTTTTTTTACTTTCATACTATTTTATATTATTCTCTGAACATCTAAACATGTGTTTTGATCAGACTCGTAAATGGCAGTGTAAAATTCATTAATTACCAAGTTAGGGTTTCAAGAGAATGTAAACCATTAATGTTGCTGAAAATAATAAAGTGACCATTCACTATCCTTAAAGTTTTTAAGCTATTCAGGAATTTCTGGGTTTATGCAATGTACAGTGTCCTTTAAATTAAAGCCCAAACCACCTGTGATATATCTATAAATGGTAGATAACTCATTACTTTCTAAATGCACAATTGAATATTTAAAACTCTCTTATTATTTTGCTGTTGAATGATTGTAATAACTGGAAGGCTATTGGACATTTTTTTTTTTTTTACAGGAGATGTATCATACTATCAGACATGCCATTCAAGTTTAAGAAGCTGCCAATTCCCAGTTAAGCTTTGCAACGAACAGAAATTAACCTCAGGGCCAAAGATTTAAACACAATCAGAAAAGACCGGAGGATTGCATGCTTTTTTCACAGACACATATGTCAGCAAAACAGGGAACAATAAATATGTCTGATACAAAAAGCAATGTACATATATATATGTATTTTGGTATAAATATGTTTTAATTAATAAATAAATAATATATTCCTTAATTATACAATATCTACCATCTTTATAATTTAATCAAGAAGATGTAAGATAATGTAGCTAATATAAAGAATGTAAAAAAACATATATTTGACATTTTCAAAGGTACTGAGACAATGCCACACATTTCCGCTGGTTGATTTATGACTAATTGCAGCTGCAGTACTTTGTCATTGCTGATTTCAGTTGTGGGTATAACACTACAGTAAGATATTTGTTCCCCAAATTTACATCTAAATATACTGTAAGATAAGATTATTCAACAAAGAAATATTTCCAAACACAAAAAAAAGGTTCAGGGATCGTCCCTGTATATTGTCGTCCAGACAAATGAATAAAGAGGTTGATTCATACGATTTTTCAGTGCAAATGAACAATGAACTGCAATCAAAATGGCGTTTATATAACACGATGGATTATGGGACAGGAAATGGTTGGCAGGAAGTGACGATTGGAGACAGGAAGGCAGAACCAACGTCATCAGAAGTGGACAGGAGCAATGGATTAATGGAACCGGAGGTGACGTCGTTGTGGCCATTTTGAACCCGGAAATGGAACTTCTTGTTTTTCTTCAAGTTTTCTGTAGGTGAAAAGAGATTCAGGCAAGTATCACGTGAAGACCCTTTGTCTCGCGATATTTCACTCACCTTTAGGCTCTCTGACTGCCTCCAACTCGCACGTGTGTGACAACTGATATTTTAAATGAATGACACATCTAAACTCCACATTATCATTCTCACAGAAGACTCAATAAAATAGAACCAAGGTTTATTAACAAGAAACAAATTATGTTAATTCTTTGCCAAAAATCATGACTCAGATATATTTAGTTACCTGCAAGTAATAATGAAAAAGGCAGCTATGGTGTGTCACCTTTATTATATAGATTTGGTGACATTTTTCATATTCATTGTTCTTTTGTTGATGAGTTGTGCAATGTATTTCACTTAACATCACCATCAGCCATTCAAGATCTTTGTGCCTGTGTTATGAGGAAGGTAGACAAATATATACATGTAATTAAGAGCTAGGAATTAGCATACATCATAATGTCCATTAATTTTCAAAACCCAATAGATATTATCTTGGCAGCATCTCTAATAAGGAAGGAACTAATCATGGATGGGATATCAATCCATTACAAAAAGCCCATATATTCATGGAAACCCTTTAAGAAATGAAAATTAACCTATCATGGGGCAGGTGAAGAAACTGGAGTACTAGAAGAA
This sequence comes from Polypterus senegalus, assembly GCF_016835505.1. NCBI lineage: Eukaryota > Metazoa > Chordata > Cladistia > Polypteriformes > Polypteridae > Polypterus > Polypterus senegalus. The sequence goes on along the minus strand of NC_053156.1, from coordinate 245,135,120 downwards.
GGAAAGGAAGAAAAGATGCAGGCAGAAATAACAAAATTCACACTGACTGTCCCTGGAGCAAGCTGGGTTTAACTGGGTCTGTCTTAGTCATTTTGAAAGTAAGGTTCTGAAATGTAATACTTTGTTATACCAGTATATATTAAATTTATGAAATGAAGGTTCTATCACTGTACTAAAGCTTGTATTTTGGATGAATGCTCATTTAACCTTGCTGTATCCTCTTTGAAACTTTCTTCTGAAATGAGCCTGTAAAATACAGAAAAGCTAATTCACACTTTTATTTAAAATATAGTTGACTACTGCAAAGATTTATTCAAAGGCTGCTTAATTTGTTCTGTTTAGTCTGCAGTTTATTTGAAATTTTGCTGCAAGGTCATTACTAAAACTATGAATTTTATGCTGATTTCAAAATTCTTTTTCTAAAGCATAAAGTTGCACATAGCTTGAGGTCATTTTTATAATTTGTTAGATAACTGAAAATGAACATATAATGCATGTCTAGTCCAGTGTTGGTTCCTGCCTGGAAGGAGGTGGATGTACAGTATATACAATATGTCCCCAATACAAAACAGATGGTCTTGTATTAAGAATAAAGATGAAAACAAAACAAATGTCACCTGTGGGGTATTCTGTGAAAAATCCCTTACTTTAAAAAGCCTTTTGAGTTCTACTGTTACTTTAAAATGCTCTGTGTGGGTGACTACTGTGTTCTGTTATACTGCATATGTGTGTGTCTGATAGATGCTTTGTTAATTCTGTTCTGTGAGTGATACAATACACTTAGATCTTCTTTTACATATTTGCTGTTATCTGTGGTGTTGAAAATTGATACAGTAATGGTGTCTTTCTCGTTTAAATTTTATGATTCCCACAGCACAACATTCCACAGTACAGTTAGGACGCAGTGATGGGATTGGAATGAAGCCCTAGTCCTCCTGCTGTTTTGTGTCTTTGACTAGATTTGTATTGTTTCAGTTTATTTATGAGTAATAACCCTGACTCATTTTTGATTTAACAAAGAAGATTTGGAAGGAGCAGCCTCAGTTAGCAAGTGTCAGGACTCTTATTGTTGCTTACCTTTGTTTTCATTTTTATGTCATGTTTGACATATTTTCAGATCCCTTGCTTTTTCTTCCATCCGTCCATCCATCCATTATATCCCAACTGCAGGGTCACAGGGGTTTTCTGGAGCCAATCCCAGCCAACACAGGGCACAAGGCAGGAAACAAACCCCGGGCAGGGTGCCAGCCCACCGCAGGGCACACACACACACACACACAATTTAGGAACAATTTAGAATCGGCAATGCACCTAACCTTTGGACTGTGGGAGGAAACCGGAGCACCTGGAGAAAAACCACATAGACACGGGGAGAACATGCAAACTCCAAGCAGGGAAGACCCAGGAAGCGAACCCGGGTCTCCTAACTGTGAGGCAGCAGTGCTACCCACTGCGCCACCCACTTTTTCTTCCTTTACATTTTATTTTGTGTTTTTTGTTTTTCTTTCCTCCCAGTCCCTTGCCCTTTATTGTGTTCTTAGATTAAAAGAGTGAGGTTTCCAATTATCACACAGCCCTCTGATCCTGCAGTCATTATGGCCACAGTTACCCGAGAGCTATTTCAGCCACTAGCTGCCATAGCGACTTTGCTGTGGTATTAGTTGCTTGCATTGTGTTCATTGTATCCCTTTTTCAGGTTTACACTCTTGTTTTGTTTTTTTCTGACTTTGGGTAAGTTTCTGGTAATTTAAGGTTTAGACCTTTGGATTATGGACTTTAACCTTGTGAATAACTTTGTTACTTATTTGTATATTTGTTTTGTTTAGTTATGGATTTTTTTGCATTTAAACTCTGTATGTTTTGGGGTTTTTTTTTTGTTTTATTTCAATAAACTAACATCTTGCCTATACTAGCAATTAGACAAATTCATTGGCTTTTAAGCTTTTACTGGAAAATTCGATTCACTTTCATTAAAACAGTTAACAGCAAGTATATTGTACTACAAAAAGTCATACAACCTGGGTTGTTTAACCCTTCATTCGATACAAGCAATAATAACACGATGCTAATGACCCTAGCACTCCCAGATGTCTTCCTTTCTTGGAGGTTATGTGTTCTCAAGCAAAACAAACATATAGCGGGAGAGAGAGAGAGATTTTGGGGGATTGGGGCGGGAGTTAGGAGAGGGCTTCTCCAGCAACAGCTCCGCTCTTCTTGTCCAAACAAGAAAAAACATAGATCGGTAGCAGAGCATGTGGACTTATCTTTTGCAGTTTCTCACAGCGCAGACATTGTTATTAGAAAGGTAAAGAATAGTTCTCTGAGAATACCAGTTAAGTAAGCAAAAGAATAAAGTAATAAAAATACTCCAAAATCCTTCTTCATGTTCCACCTTTCCCATCATGCATTGCACTCAGCTTGACAAGACTTCAGACTAGAAGCAAAAGGCTTCTTACTTAACAGTTATAAGTATCTCATATACACCTTTTCATCCTTAACTCTACCTTCTCTTGGATCTTTCTTCTCTTTCACTCTCTCCACCCAAGCAAAAATTATTGCACAATTGCAACCAAGTCAAAAGTAGCCTCTTGCTGGAAATTGTCTGATCCCCTAATCCCCTTTAGAAAGCATCTCTACTCAGTCTTACTCTTCTCTAACTTTAAGTGGCAAGAATTAACGGATCTCCCAAGCCTAACATTGCTAAATTGTGCAGTTTATCTGGGCACAGGTGCTCTATGATCCTTGTCACTACTCCCTCCTTCTTCATCTTCTTATCCCTGGGTCTTGCTGTTTGGGTCACACTTCACTCCTCAGTGTGTCAAGGAGTCATTTGCCTATATATTTGTTTATCCAGTTGTTCACTGGCTGTCATGAGGGTTGGTAGGGTGTAGGTAATGGTAATGGGATCCATTTTTTATTGTCATTGTTTCTTTATTGTATTCTGCTAGGCAATTTTGGATTTATTACTAAATATTAATTTATATGAATCCCTTATCTTTTCATGCTAAACATCTATTATACAAAGTTACTGTCTGTTTTACTTGCATTTTTATCACTCTTTAATTTAATATTGTTTTTTATCAGTATGCTGCTGCTGGAGTATGTGAATTTCCCCTTGGGTTTAATAAAGTATCTATCTATCTATCTATCTATTTTTAAAAACGTGATAACTAAAAAACAAAAAAGAGAGATGACAAGAGAAAAACATCAATTGCAACTTAAATGAAAACATTCTGAGGGTTACCTTAGCACAGTGTGCGAGTTTAATATTCAAAAAATAACTAGCAGGATACTGAAAATTAGCTTCTTTTACAGTTGTGCTGTTCATCATTCCATTAAAATTACACTTAACATGTAGGGACTTCATTTAATCATTGTTATACCTAGTTAGAGAGGGGCAGGCCGAGGCACTTAATATTTGGTAGTGGAACAGAATAGAAATCATATCAAACAACACACTGTAGTCAAAACTGAAAGTTTCAATAATTCTAACAAATAAAGCTAGTACATAATCGTAACTTATAGTAAAAAAGCAGTATTCAGTAAACAGTAATATACAGTACAACACACAACATCACTGTCAAAGTTTCTTTCAGTATACTGTCCACAACCCCGGATACAGACTGCTCATGACACTGGTTCATAAAGTGTTGCACCCGTGATGTAATGAGAATGTCTTACAAAGACGGGCCCCAAAGAACCAACGGATGCATCACAGCATTAACAGTATTAAACATCAAACATAACTACTATACTGCACTACACTTCATCTTCGTTGAAAGGCAGAAAAGCAATCCAAGCACAATGACAGTCAAAATGACCTTTGTTCCAGCAATAATGAATATACAAAAAAATAACTGTAATGCATTCATGGATGTACAAAACCTTCCAAAATACATGAAGTGATCCCATGCCTATGTCTCTGCTAAACACCAGTTATTTTAATTAATAAGAGGTTGTATAACACAGTGGGGCTCATTTTTTATTAATTAGCTCTCAGTTCTCGGTGATGGTGGGGGTCTTAGTGTGGCTTATAGTTACAAATTTTAATTGCTTTTGCGATATAATTGAATTTTAAAATGTAGTTTTGTTATACTGAAACTTACGTTTGATGGGCATATTATAAAACTTCTGTACTGCATGGATTTGAAAAAAAATTAAATAATGAGTCATGTACCTATGAAAGGTATGAGAGAATTTTTCAGTAGAGAAAATGTAGAAATGCAGCTTGATAACATGATTATCACAGTCAAAAAAAAACTGAGTTCAACAAGTATTTAATAGTTTTCATTTTCACTCTACAATTTGGTTTCAATTAAATGTAAAAAAAAATGAAAAATTGAACAGAAACATTTTTGTAACTCAGGGAATGTTCAAAATGGAGTTGTATCATCACAATGCTTGTAAGTTTGTATCTCTAAACAAATGCTTAAAACATACCAAAATCTATATTTAAGGATTTGTTTAGTGAATAATTATAGTAGTTCATCCTTTATGCTTCATGTTTAAAATTTTTAAAAACTTGTTAGTTATTAGACACATTGTCCTTCCAGGAGCAGCAATATACAGATTCATACACTTATATTTACAAAGAAAACTGGTGTTTGAAAGCATGAATAATCTGCCAGGTTTCATATTTAAACATTTATCACAAAGACGTTGAAGGAATAAAATAATAATAATAAAAATGCATGAAATTCCATCAATTATTCACCTTCATTTTGCTATTAGAAGTTAGATGGGAAGTGTTCTCTTGTTGCCTAGCAATGTCTTTAGCAACAAAGCTACCTTTATTTAGCCTTTGTACACTGATCCATATAGATGTGTGTTGTCAGGGATCAAAAAAAATGCAATAAATTACAAGTTTATAGAATGCTGTACAAAACATTTTTAAATAAAATAATAAAATTACTGATCTTAAGACTTTATGTATATATATATATATTGGGTTTGTCTTCAACTTTTGCTTGACAAATCATATTTGGTTACACTTTATAAATGAAAATAATTGTTCACATATTGTAACATTATGGGATCACAGAGGTTTTTGGCAATGCCCTAAACAGTTATTATATCTGTTATTTGGATTTTTAATAGTTGGAATAGTTGGTTTCCACCAAAATCCTTATTTTTAATGTGACTTAAAATACACATTACCACCACAGTTTTCCATGATGTTAACATGATTTTGTTTTATGTCAGATGTTCATCAATGGCAAAGACCTGTTCCTTGCAATTCTTCTTTATTTAGGATGATGAAGGAACTCGCCCTGATTGAACAAAAACAGTTTTCCCATTTATTAGAAGTCACATTTTATAAAGTAAATAAAGAATTGTTATATTTTACGATGTGTTGTCAAGCTGCAATTTTCAAGAATTGTTGCAGTGAAGGGAAGAATTGAAGGATAAATTTAAAATGTACATAAGGTGGGTTTGGGCCATAAGTTAATTAATTTATGTTGTGGTCTCATAATCAGTGTAGCACAGCATTTGTATAACATTTTAAATGTAGTGATGTGAAGTCATCAATAGGAGTGCTATATATAGTGCATACATACATATATATATATATATCCATCCATTATCCAACCCGCTATATCCTAACTACAGGGTCACGGGGGTCTGCTGGAGCCAATCCCTGCCAACACAGGGCGCAAGGCAGAAAACAAACCCCAGGCAGGGTGCCAGCCCACCGCAGATATATATATATATATATATATATATATATATATATATATATATATATAGTATACAGTGGAACCCCGGTTCATGAACGTCTCGGTACACATACAACTCGATTCACGACCAAAAAGTTCACCAAACTTTTGCCTCGGTTCACAACCACACACTCGGTATACGAGCAAGCCAGTTTCCCTTTCGGTTTGTGCACACCGATGATTTCTGCACATGTTGCATTGTTCTCGGTCAGGCGTGCCTGCCTGCCTGCGATGCGTGTGTGCCTGCCGCCTGCACGCGCGTGCGTGCCCGCCCGCCCGCCCGCCCACCTGCCTGCAAAACAAACCCAAGAAATCACAACAGAGAAAACACCGGAAGGAAAACATCCCTCCAATGCGGAGCCGGACTCTCCCTCAAAACTGTAACCTCCTCTCCAGTTCCAGGACCCAGTTACTCCTCACTTCATACCAGAACTCAACTCATGCAAGGTTAGTTTTCTTGGTGGTTTATAGTTTTTGTATTACGGATTTTTCAGTTCGTAGCGTGAATTGTTGCAATGTTACTTTTCTCTTTTTTCAAATATTCCTTTTTTTCCCTGTGCTTAAAGCTCATTTTAAAAAAAGTGTTTGCTGTACAGTATAGCGATCGGGCTGTAAGGCTATTAGCGCGAACTCCTGTTTTTAAATTAAAGTTTGGATTTGTTCAAATGTTCCTCTCTGTTCTGAGAGAGAGAGAGAGCAAGCTAGCGTGTGCTGCTGAGGGGGGGTGGGGAGAGTGAGTGTGCTGCTGGGGTGGGGGGCGCGTGCTGCTGAGAGAGAGAGAGAGCGCGAGCCAGCCAGCCTGCTCGTGCAGCTGAGCAGGGAGCCTGGGTGTTTTGTGTCAGTGTTATTCAATGTTTTTACATTAGTTTACTATTACACTGGCCATTCTATGGTGTAATTAACTATATTTGTGCTTAATCTTTAAAAAAAAAATATTTACATACAGTTTGCACGGTTTGGAATGGATTTATTGTATTTACTTACAATCCTATGGGGGAAATTACTTCGGTTCACGACCAACTTGGTTTATGACCAGAGTTTTGGAATGAATTATAAATATATATATATATATATATATATATATATATATATATATATATATATATATATATATATATATATATATGTCTGTGTGTGTGTGTATCTTAGAAATATATTGTGGTGACATAACAGACATCTCATTATAAGCCTAGCAAATTCTTACTGTAGGAAATACTTCAGACTGATACATTTGTTGAAGTTTCCTTAAGTTCTTACAAAATCAGTTTAACCTGACATGCTTATCAGACTGTGTGATGGGACTGGATCCATTTCATTCTATGAGATTCAACAAAATCAAAACCCATGTCTATGTCTAAAGTTATACAGATGCAGACTAATAATATTAGCATCCTGGACCCGTATTCTAGAAGCATGATTCTGGCCTGCACAGACCCAACAAAAAGAAAGTAAGGCTTGAAATTAAAAAAAAAAAAAAAAACAGAAAGGGGGAGAGGAAAACCATGAAAACTTCTGGCCTGGAAAAAAAAACATTTTTATTAACAAACAAATTTAAAAAAGGAATAAAAACAAGGAAAACTGGATTTAAAAGGAAATACCTAAAACACAAACCAGAGAGTAAATAAAAGTAGTCTATAACTTCAAAAATCTGATTCTTTTAAATAAAGTGAGGGTATCAAACAAGAAAGCACTTGCGAAATCCACAATCCAAAAAAGTGAGCTGAAAGACCGAAGTACATACAATCTCAAGACACTAATAATGTATAGTGCTCTATGTTTTATAAGTCGGGGGGGCGCCCACACAGCTGTGGTGTCAGGAGAGGCCACCCCTGTTAGTTCAACACATGAATGACAAAGTATACCAAAAAAAAACCAAACAAAAGAAAATACTCTAAATAAAACACAATACTTTGAAATGAATAAACAAGGCTGTATTTACTAATACAAATGCAAAAACAGTAAATAATAAAATTTACAAAACAAAAAACACTTAAAAGACAAAAAAAAAAACACTAAAAAATTTTAAAGATATGTGGGACAGGAACATAACCCTCCCTCTGCCATAATAAGACTTAGCACTGATACTTTTCATTGTTAAATCTTGGCTTTGTGTTTTTGGTTTTTTTTCTGTTTTGTTTACACGATTCTGTGTACCATTCTGTCACCATTACAACAGAACAAGAAAATAATGCAAAATTATGTAATTAACCCACATTGGTTTTCCATAATATTTAAATGTGTCTTTGTGTGATGCCATGGTGGCCATTTTCCCTGCTATTTCAGCGTGGTTATGGACCAGAGTATCATTCCTTGGTATTTACAGCCAATGTCTGCAGTCTTGCTCTTTCAAAACAATTTCATAGGCACATGTGGATGCCTTTCACGGGAAAGAGGGCTCTGTTACAAATCTAATTTTCTATACATTTGTTTTGGCTAACTATTTTTGAACGTTGATATTCTGGTTTTTACCATCTATCTGTCAAAGACAACTCTTTTACTTTTATTTTTTTACTTTTTATACTTCCTGCTCTTTTACAATTGTACTCTTATCTCAGCAAATTGAACTTCAACAGAACTATCTAGAATGCACATGGATTTAAACATAACACATGAAAGGTAAGGTTTATAGGAAACTGTTCCTATGTTCCTTGTAATAGAATTAGGTGCATGTATCAAGGACTTAATTATGCACTGTTTTCCAGTCTTCTTCTCAGCAAAAAAGAATCTCACCAAAATGAATACCAGATCTAATAAACCCTTTTCAAGAATTTTGTCAGATGTAATCAACATTTTTATAGTTTCAAGTGGAAATAGTGAATGGAATTTTAGGTAATTTCCATCGAAACATAAAATTCTCAGAACCACTTAATCCAGTTTGGGGTTACCATGAGCTGAAGCCTGTCATCACAGCACCTAACACAATTGAGCAACTAATCCTTAATTGGACATCAGTTCATCACATGACCCACTCACCAAGATGCTCAAATGAAGTGAAAATGAAACCAAACATTTTACTTTTTTAGAGAACAAGTATATTGTTTTAGTTTTCCCAGGAATTATGTTTGTTTTTGGTATTAGTTTTAAAATGACCAAACAATAAATGAAATAGTATGAACACAAGTGCCTCAAGCTCTCCCTCTCTCTCTCTCTTATTTTAAATATGCCAGGAACAGAAGCAAGTCTCTGGAGCTGTGAGGCAGCAATGCTAATCAATGATTGATAAATCAGCATAATTATCAAGACCCTATTTAAGAGTGGTGTCATGTGTTTTAAGGAAAGCAGCACTTTGGTCTAAATTAATTAAACCGTAACACTCCTTTCATCTACTTGCAAACCATTAGCAATATGAGTTAAGGTTGTTTATATTCCGTGACAGAATGAACTGTTTGGGTTTAGACAAGTGGATCATATCCTTCTATATAAAAGCGGTTGGGATTGTCCTTCCGTCCCGTGAGTGCTACGCAGGCGCGAAGTTTCGCACACGCCCCATCCATTTTACATTGCACGATGAGATTTGTAGTTTCGTTTTTCCAGGTAAAAGATGATTTTCTACTCCAGACTGTGCAATATCTTCTTCTTCTTTCTTACTATATAAAAGTGGTCAGGATTGTCCTTCCATCCCATGAGTGGAAAGCGTAGCGGTATTCCGCTTATCACAGACTAACTACTTGTAGCTTGCGGTACAAAGCGACATGATGTGAGCAGAGTTCTGGTGCTCCCATCATTCCCTTGCTTTTCTTGCGATGCTGGAAAAATAGACAAAATTATGTCTCTGGAAATAATTAATGTTGATGGAGTACAAATGCCTCACCGCATAGTAAATATCAGGGGGGTTCAAAAGGGCGACCTCAATATAGAAACAAAGTTTAAATTTCATCACAAAAATAACAGAAACTACGAGTATTAAAGTAATACCTCTCAAATGCAATATAACCAAATTAATGAGTTTGTATAAAATATCAAATTGATCTAAATATTGAATTGCCTTAAGAAGTGGTCAACTTAAAAGTCGGTCGCCTTAAAAGGCGGGTGAGCCTCGTTTTAGAATACTGAGGTTTAAATCTAATTTATAGTATATAATAAAGTTCTGTCACTTGGAAGAAATAAAAAAATAAATTAATTAATGATGAAGATGCTTTCGATAAATGTGAGTGTGGGTATTATCAATATGTGCAGTTTATCTTTATTTTAAATTATGTTTACATTAAGGAGTTTGCTGTGAGTTGGAGCTCAGTGGAATAACTTTCTATTGTATTAAAACCAGATTTATTTCCTAGCCATGGAGAATGTTATGCTACCTGTAACATCGTTCAGCATGACCAGTTTAGTGGTGGGTCAGTGATGGTCTGGGGAGGCATATCCATGGAGGGACGCACAGACTTCTACAGGGTAGACAACGGTACCTTGACTGTCATTTGGTATTAGGATGAAATCTTTGGACCCATTGTCAGACCCTATGCTGGTGCAGTGGGTCCTGGGTTTCTCTTGGTGTACGACAATACCCGGCCTCATGTGGCAAGAGTATGCAGGCAGTTTATTGAGGATATAGGAACTGATACCATTGCCTTTCCCCCATTCTTGCCTAACTTAAATCCAATAGAACATCTCTGGGACATTATATTTCGGTCCATCCAATGCCCCCAGGTTGCACCACAGTCTGTCCAGAAGCTCAGTGATGCTCTGGTCCAAATCTGGGAGGAGATCCCCCAGGACACCATCTGTCGTCTCATTAGGAGCATGCCCCGACATTGTCAGGCATGCATACAAGCACGTGGGGGCTATACAAACTACTGAGTACGATTTTGACTTGCTACAATTAAATTTCGGCAAAATGGACTAGCGTGCCGCATCATTTTTTCTCTTTGATTTTCAGGGTGTTTTTGAATTCAGCCCTCTGTGGATTGATGATTTTCATTTCCATTGAGATCTGATGTGTATTCAAAGTGTTCCTTTAATTTTTGAGCAGTTTATATATATATATATATATATATATATATATATATATATATATATATATATATATATATATATATATACAGTGGAAATAATTAGTTACAAAACTCTGGTTGTAAACCGAGTGGATTGTGTGGGGGCAATTTCCCCAATAGGATTGTATGTAAATGCAATTAATCCATTCCAGACCGTACGAACTGTATGTAAATATTTTTTTTTTAAAGATTAAGCACAAATATAGTTAATTACACCATAGAATGCACAGTGTAATAGTAAACTAATGTAAAAACATTGAATAACACTGACACAAAACACCCAGGCTCCTTGCTCAGCTGCACGAGCAGGCTCGCTCGCGCTCTCTTTCTCAGCAGCACGCAATCTCAGCAGCACGCGCAGGCTCGCTCTCTCTCTCTCTACGCAGCACGCACCCTCCCACCCCTCAGCAGCACACGCAGGCTCGCTTGCTCTCTCTCTCTCTCTCTCTCTCTCAGCAGCATGCAGCATGCAAAGCAGCACACGCTAGCTCGCTCTCTCTCTCTCTCTCTCTCTCAGAACAGAGAGGAACATTTGAACAACAATTCACGCTATGAACTGAAAAATTAACTTTTGAAAAATCCGTAATACAAAAACTATAAACCACCAAGAAAACTAACCTTGCATGAGTTGAGTTCTTGCATGAAGTGAGGAAGAACTGGGTGGAGAGGAGGTTACAGTTTTGAGGGAGAGTCCAGCTCCACGATGGAGGGATGTTTTCCTTCAGGTGTTTTCTCTGTTGTGATTTCTTGGGTTTCTATTGCAGGCAGGCAGTTACGCACGTGCAGGCAGACAGGCACGTCTGGCCTAGAACAATGCAACACGTGCGGAAATCATCGGCGCGCACAAACCGAAACGGAAACTAGCTTGTTCGTATACCGAGTGTGTGGTCGTGAACCGAGGCAAAAGTTTGGCAAACTTTTTGGTCGTGAACCGAGTTGAACGTGTATCGAGGTTCCACTGTATATGTATATTGTGATGGACAGCCGGGTCCCATGCCCAGCAGGGACGCCCCTGATGCTTATGTTCCGGGGGAGCCACCATGGACAGTCCAATACTTCCCCCTGGACGCTTGGTGGCAGCTTCCCTGGCCGATTCTGATTGATTCCCCAACCACCCACAGTGCTCTATGGGAGATGGAGTCCTCCACAGCTTGGTTGGGCCCAGGGTGGCTGTCTGCTTCCAACAGCCTGGCTGGACAAGTCTTCAGCCCCACCCGGAAGTGCAATCAGGACCAGGTGGTCAATCACCTGGAATGCTTCCTGGTGGGTTATAAAAAGGGCCAGCCACCACCACTCGGAGAGCCAGAGTTGGGAGGAAGGAGACAAAGCTTGTGGAGGAGTGGTGGTAGAGGAAGAAAAGTGTGTTGTGGTTCAGTGTGTGGTATTTGGGACTGTGTATTGCCTGTGGGTCACGGGGAAGATGTGCTCCCACGGGTGAAGAAAACTAAAATCTTTGTGCATTTTATTTGTGCCTCTGTGTCCTTCTGTGTCAGGTCAGGCAGCTATATAGCGCCCTTGTTACTATATATATATATATATATATATATATATATATATATATATATATATATATATATATATATCACACACGCGTAATAGGAGGACGTTGTGTAGACAAAATAATGGTAATTCCACGCCAGGCCAGGGGAGGGTGGGGTGCATTAAACCTTCTCTTGCTATCTCTACAGACCAGCCGCGGGAAAACCTATCTGAATCAAGAACGTCACTTCCAGTTCCGGCGCCCAGGAAAACGTCACGTCCAGTTCTGGCGCCCAGAAGATTGTCACTTCCAGTTCCGGCACCCAGAAGATTGTCACTTCCGGTCCAGGCTTCCAGATTGATGTCAGAGAAACATCACTTCCGGTCAACCTACATCACTTCCAATTAACATACGTCACTTCCTGTTTGACCATTTAAAACCGCCATCTTTTCAAACCTTGATCAGTTCTGTTTTGGACTCCGTACTGGCAACATCATTGCATGAACTTAAAAGAATCCTTTGCAGCTAGGAATATTATACGGGGGGCTGCCCCAAACCTTTTCTACGTGTGTCAAGTTGCTTCATTTTTACAATATATATATATATAGATATGTATATATATATATATATACTGTATATATATATATATATATATATATATGTATGTATGTATTAAATGACAAAACGTCCATCATCCAGTGTCTGTCCATAATGTTTCCCTGTGTCCACAACAGGACTGGAATGTACAATGAAGAAAGGCACCAAGAAGCACAATGAAATGTGGATGTAAGGACCAGAATGTCTGATAGAGGTTTATAAATGTGCAGTGTGATTGAATCAGACAGACTTACTAGTGTATCTTTCTGTTTGTTTTACTAAATGGGCTTCTCACTGTGGTAGTTTGTAATAAAGAACAAAATTTCAGGTAGATGGTAGCACTTTACCATTGCTCACAATGTTTAGTTGTTAATTAAGGGCATTTATACCACTTACAAGGCATATAACTGCTTGTGGATCTTTTGTTTACACTGGCAAGTAGAGGTGCTTTTCTACTGCCGTTGTGACAAAACATCTCTGCTGTACTATCTTTATTCCTTTGGTAACTTGTACCCAGCTGGGCAACATGCTACACATGGATAAGCTGCATCACTCTTTCAATTAGTAGTTGAAGCTAAATTTTAGTGCAAAAAAGGCCTATTTGTAATCCTATAGTCTGACCTTCTCCTGTAAGTCTCAAGTATTCCTGTAAGTACTTAATATATTAAGTATATTTATACTTAAATATTGTTTATTTTTAATTGTTGTTTCAACTCATAATTTTCCATCATGGTGATCATTGAATTTCAAGAGTGTCCTCACACACTTTAAACCTTCAGTATAAAATACATTGCTTTATACATTCTTTTGAAATTGGACTTGGTTACTGAAGAGCTGAGAAGAAGGGTCAAATGGCCATAAAGCAGAATATAGCCTAAAGTGTTGATGGATATAAAGTAAACACATCAAAGGATATACAGAACTGGGCACTGAGGGCAGAGGCCGCAAGAAAGTCTGCTGGGATCCTTTTGTTATATTCTGCAGTGTCTTCTACATGGCCTATTTATCATTTGGCTTTTGGTCCACATATTTTTAAGATTCTAGATAGGAATAGTACTTTAATTATACATTTGTACTCTCACTTTCAGTCCTGTGAAATGTATTACAAATACATGCCATCATTAAGTACTTCAGTATCTCAGACGCCAGTCTTTACTATGGTTAATTGGAAAATTGAATGCTATCACTATGGCACAGTCTCTCAACTCTGGGTTTAAACCCCAGTCCAATCACTGCCTGGGAATACATTCTGTGTCAGTGTATGTTTGGCCCCTTGTACTCCTGTTTTCTTTCCTTGGCAATTCTAGGATGTCTGGTGGAAATGACTGTTGGCTGAAATGGATTAGAGCTCCAAAAAAGACAAAAAAAATGAAATCCATCACTGCACTTGGATCAAGAAGTAAATGTACTAGTTTTCCCAGGTTGCTGTTTTGATTGCCTACTTTAAACATCGCCATAAATCTTATTTTGAAGGTTCTGCAGTTTAGCCCTGAGTCCCATCACCTTGTTATTACCTTGGATTTAGGTACATTTAAAGTCAATGTTGAATAATCATTTGTGAAGACAACCCTTATTCATTTTTTTTTTGGATCAGCATGTCGGTAATGCTGATATAGATATTTTTTCCACATCAAGGCTATTCTAACCACAAGGCCTGCTAAGCTCCTATCATAACATTTCTGTAATACACTCAACTTTTATATGTCTAATTTAATGTGGATTTTTCTAATTGTCATTGTTGTATTTAGGTGTTGAAAGGTATCCTAAAATGCAAGGTAGTGATGGTGAAAAGGGTGTCTAAATAAATTATAGTGTTTGCATCAAGTATTGCAGGGGGATGCTTTGATAATGATACTAATCAATAGACTTGTTTATTAAATTTACATAGCAAAGTAAACTACATTTTCTTGTAACATATATCTGGTTCATAGGTAGAAACTCAACAGCTTCTGAAAGACCACATTTTAATCACTGCTTCCTAATGATCATGCTTGCTCATACTCCGCTGCCACTAATTGCCACCTATATTAGCTTTGTGAATGGTGTCTAGACAGTTTAATTAAGAAATAATCTCTAAAACTGTTACAAAATACTATTAACCCACTTAGTATTATTTCAGCTCTCATAACGGTATCACCAATGTGATAGACTTCTGTCTGCCATTAAATTAATAGTAGTAGTGGGTGCTGCAGGCAATGAAAATTTTGAGATAGGAATTAGGAAAAGCATCTGTGAGAGCCCACTATGCCTTGACAGTGGATTTGTTTGGATAGGTAAGGATGCATTCACTTTTACGCTTAATCTTTTAGTTTTTGTCTCTTTTTTTTCCCAGACTTGTATGCAGACTCCTGGAGAGTTTACCCAATTATTCTGGAGCAGGAAGCTATTTCTGTTTAACTGCTATTAATTATTCATATTTAAAGAAATAAACTAAAAATTGTAAGCTCAGCCACAAGAGATATAGCTTGCTTAATGTCTGAAACTCCCCTTGTGTGGCTTTTGCATCGTGTGTGACATTAAGTCATTTTCCAGAACAAATTAGAAATCTAACTCTTGTCACAATGTATCAGTCACATTAGAGCACATGACGGGGCAAGGCCACTTGGCGAAGTGCACATCTCAGAAACCCAGGTCACTTGTTTTGTTTTTAGCCATGCATAAAATTGCATTATTTCTTTTACCTTGTCTTGCCAGCCCTCATTTCCCCATCCTTGTTTTCTTTCATACTTAATGCAAATTAGGTTCCAAATCGGCTCACTGGGAGAGTGGAGTGGGTTTCTTTTTTATCTACATCATTAAATGTTGTTAAATGCATTTTATAGAGATACTTTAAAAAACGATTAGTGAGGCAATAGCGTTGCTTTTTGTCAATGCTTATCTGGATAAGCACTGTTTATATTATTAGTTCAGAGCACAATGAGCAGTGATCCTCTAGCTTAAAGAAGAAATGAATGCATTTCAAGTTGGCTTTTCGTTGATAAAGCTAAACATCTCACATTCTCCTTATTGTTTCCAGAGTCATTTTTATTTTTATCAAGAAATGAAATAAAAATTTAAATTTCACTACAAGAACCAAATGGTGGAAGATAATTATAGGCAAACGTAACAGATTCAAGGCTTTTATTAACTCACAAATAATGACCCTCTATAGCTGCAAATACACGTTTAGACAGGTGTGTCATTAAAAAACTATAATTATTCTGAACGTTGTCGAAGCTTGAAGCACAGTCATAGCTGCATGAAGCCAATGATCCCATCTCTTAAGAAAGTGGAGACAGGACGCATCATAATCTGAGACATTCTCAAAACAACTTAATTCAGTTTTGGGCCAGACTGTATCACACTAATAATTGGTACACGGCAGGAACAAGCCCTAGAAAAGGTGCCAGTTCATCACAAGGGCACACTTTTAAATTGTCAATGAACTTAACACACACACACAAGAAAGCAGAATGCTTTGTGAAAATCTGACATAGACACAGAAAGAACATGCAAACTGCACACCAACAATGACCAGATGTGGAATTTGAACCCTGGACACAGGATCCATAAGGCAGGAATAAAAACTGCATTACAATGCTGCCCTGAGGTATTATAACTATTATTATTATTATTAAGACCACAGTATTATTTCTCAATTCCTGTCATTGTTGGCTCACATGGCTAGCAACGACAACATAGTAGCACCCATAAAAAATACCCATAAAAATTTATAGCAATGAAAATAATCACAATGATAAATCCAAAAATTACATAAAACCAACCAGAGCATTCCTTAATGACTAAAGCAGCAATTATAATTCCAAAAATGAACTAAAACAAATAAGGACATTCTCAAATGAGATTCTGACAAATTACAGCAGGAATAATTAAATAATCAAATCAGAACATCTTCTAATGAGATCCCAGAACCTGAGACTGACAATGCATTGAATGAAACATTCAGGTCCTTTGGTGCAAATGGTATGAATTTAGATGTGATAAATTGATTCCTAAAAGCAAACCTTACAATTTCCAATTTAGGTACTACTTTATAGTTTGATCATAATGTACAATATAGTGTGGATACATGTAGATAGAAGATTATTCTCTCTAGATATTGATCGTTACAGAACTTAGGACAACCGCATTTTAAAAAAGTGCCTAGCCATTTAAAGACTGAAAGACTAAGACAGTAAAAAGAGTAATACACTGTGGCATATGGCCGGTTGTTTATCCCGGCTAATACCCCCAGGCCGCCAGATGGAGCCCTCCCTGTAGCATGGTGGTGCCCCGAAGACCAGCAGGGAATCCTGGACAATAGAGTTTTTATCCACAGCCCTGCTGGATACTATGGGGGGCGCTAGAGGATGCTGCAGGGAGGAGTAAAGGATATTTTCCCTACGTCCCGGAAGTACGTCGGAGTCACACGGGCAAGGGAAATTAAGTGCTTCCGGGGTGAAGAAAAGGACTTTTTATCTGACCCAGAAGTGATAGGAGATCACATGGACTGGGGATTGGAAACACTTCCGGGTCAGGGACTATAAAAGACTGAAAGAGATACTAGAGCGTTGAGCTGAGCTGGGTGGAAGGGTGGCAATGCGTCTGGGTGTGGAGGATTGTATTGTTATTGATTATTGGTATTTATTATATGAGTATTGTGGAGAGGAGGGTGCTTGTGCACTGTATTAGTCCAAATAAAGAAGATTATTGGACTTTTACCTGGTGTCTGGCGTCTTGGACAAGGATTCAAGGGAGCGATAGCGCCCCCTATCTGTCACAACACATACACAGCAAAGCTGCATGCTTAACACTACAAGTATTTCATGTAGCAAAGCACTATATATATATCTACTAGATAAGCTTATATTAGTTTAATAGTAATATTTACTGCAGTAAAATATTATACTATATTAATGATTTCATACAAGAGAAATATATCATTAATAGTGAAGAGATGTAATCCTTAATCTGATGGGTGGAGTGCTGTCTGCCAGGTTAAGGATCTTTGTTGGTATCTAGAAGGTTGTCGGTTCAAGTTCTCTTACTGCCAGAAGGGATCCTACTCCATTGGGCCCTTAAGCAAGGCCTTTAACCTGAAAATTGCTGTACAATTACTGTACAATGGCTGACCCTGTGCTCTGACTCTCAAAGGTTATGCAAAAAAGACCATTTTCCTTCAGGGATTAACAAAGTATATCAAATAAAAAAAACAACGTCTTGGTTTACGGAAGAGTCACATACATTGACTACCACATACACACCTGGGATATGACACCTATGCAGACACATCATGTATTAATTGTGTACTATGTGGTTGTGCCTCTGACTGTCGCCATATATAAAATATACTGTACATGTATGCCTATAGCATGCTTTAAATAAAAATTAATGGAAAAACACACTTTCTTTAGAAGTGCTTCCTAAGTGCCTGTGCTATAGCTGCTTTGTTCTAATTTGCCATAACAATTGTAAAAACAAAACAAAAAAAACTTGTGACAATATTTATGTAAGTGGCATATATATAATTAATAAATCGTATGAGAAAACTAATCATTCCATTGAAGCACAAATTCTATGTTCATTAAACTTTCAAATTAAGTGACAAACTCTATGCTAGGCTGTGTTAGAAAGTGTGATAGATAGAAATCTTCATTTCTAACATGGCCACAGGAGCACTATGACAAGATGTTCAGTTGTGCTGCCTTGCAGAGCCCTAGCCTAGAACCCTCTCTTTGAAGTTTGTACATTTTTGCTCATGCCTGATGAAAATGCGTGGTTGCATTGTGATTGACCTGTGCTGAACATTACTAAGACACACTTTGGAAATTTGCAAAATTGTATTGGAAAAGATGAATTCTAGTAATGGATTGATGAATAAATTACTGGCCACATTTTTCTTTGAAAACATACAATATTATATTGATTTGACAAGGGTCATCCTAAGGTGGTTTACATATTACTTACTAGCTGTGTAAGCCCGTGCTGTAAAAAGCCCAGGTTCCTAGAAATTATTGAAATCGTCAGAAAAAAAATTGAAAGGTAGAGCTGTCACGTAATTGAAAGGAACTACTCTGGGCATCTCGCTCTTATTTTGCCAACATCCTCACATCCCTTATGCATTAACAGCGGGAGGAAAAGTTAAAGGGATACTGTTTTGCCGATGTTAGCGGCTAAGCGACTTTGTCTTTTTTTGGAGGTGTGATTTTGCTGTTGTGCTCGCCTCCCTTGTGCATTAGTGGCAGGAGGAAAAGGAAAAGGGATACCGTTTTGCCGATGTTAGTGGCTTTGTCTTTCTTCAGAGGTTTCGTTTTGCTGACGTGCTGACCTGGCTTGTGTTATTAGCGGTTAAGCGAGTTTTCTGTTTCCTCGGAGGTGGAGCCCTTACCCTGACTCCACCTCTCACTTCCGGGCCAGACAGGCACACACACTTCCACATGTAGACGTTTATATATAAGATGAATAAAAATCAGTATATGTAAAATCTGTTGACATTATCCCCTAGTTACGTATGATGTCTTTTGTAACCATTTTGATCTTTCCATATGATAGATCCTGTAAATCAGAGTGGCAAAGATTTTTAAGAGAAACCTGTATGGAAGTAGCGAGATGTTGCAAAGGTCAAAACTGTGGAATTAGAGATTATACGACCAAGTTTATCAAAAAACAAAACTAAAGGTCATCAAGCTAAACTTACACACCTGCGGCTTCACCATAAATAAGATTACCACAAAGTCACATGCCATGTTCTGCTTGGCCAGAATTCCTAATGTAATAAATCTGGGGGATTTATGTCCTGGGCTGATGTGTTGCACATTTTTTTATATTTCAGAGTTTTTAGCATTTTCTGGCAATGCCACTTTATTTTTGTAATATTTACTGCCATTTTTAAAAATATTTTTGCATAGCTGTTGCCAAATTGTTTACAACCACTACGCCAGTTGAAGGTTACGTGACACAGCGGTGACCTGATGGCTTGTTTCATTAAGTGGCATCTTCATAAGATGGGTGCATGCAACTTTTAACATCCAAGAATCTGGATTTGTAAATAAAATAAACATTAATTGTATTATTAATTGGGGCAATAAATACAAGCTAGACTTGAAACCATTGCAACTTTCTTCTGTCTAAGATTCCAGTTTGGTGTTTCTGGCTTTGACAATCTGTTCTGTTTCTTTCAGTATTTGAAAGCCTTCCCTACTCTGGGAATATTTTTTTGCCTGATCCTATTTACTTGAATCTTTCAACAACTGGTCCGTTTCCTCTCTCTGACTCACTCTGTCTAAACCCTGCAGACACCTTGTACAAATGTCCATTGTCATGATTTGGATTTGGCTGGTTGTTTTTTTGTTTTTTGAGTTTTTGGGAATATTATTTTCAAGGTTTTGGTTATACTTGTTTTTATTTAATAACAACATCCATCCATCCTCTTCCGCTTATCCGAGGTTGGGTCGCGGGGGCAGCAGCTTAAGCAGAGGCCCAGACTTCCCTCTCCCGGCCACTTCTTCCAGCTCTTCCGGGAGAATCTCAAGGCGTTCCCAGGCCAGCCGGGAGACATAGTCCCTCCAGCGTGTCCTGGGTCTTCCCCGGGGCCTCCTTCCGGTTGGGCGTGCCCGGAACACCTCACCAGGGAGGCGTCCAGGAGGCATCCTGATCAGATGCCCGAGCCACCTCATCTGACTCCTCTCGATGCGGAGGAGCAGTGGCTCTACTCTGAGCCCCTCCCGGATGACTGAGCTTCTCACCCTATCTTTAAGGGAAAGCCCAGACACCCTGCGGAGGAAACTCATTTCAGCCGCTTGTATTCGCGATCTCGTTCTTTCGGTCACTACCCATAGCTCATGACCATAGGTGAGGGTAGGAGCGTAGATCGACTGGTAAATTGAGAGCTTTGCCTTACGGCTCAGCTCCTTTTTCACCACGACAGACCGATGCAGAGCCCGCATCACTGCGGATGCTGCACCGATCCGCCTGTCGATCTCACGCTCCATTCTTCCCTCACTCGTGAACAAGACCCCGAGATACTTGAACTCCTCCACTTGGGGCAGGATCTCTCCCCCAACCCTGAGAGGGCACTCCACCCTTTTCCGGCTGAGGACCATGCTCTCGGATTTGGAGGTGCTGATTCTCATCCCAGCCGCTTCACACTCAGCTGCGAACCGATCCAGAGAGAGCTGAAGATCACGCCTGATGAAGCAAACAGGACAACATCATCTGCAAAAGCAGTGACCCAATCCTGAGTCCACCAAACCGGACCCCTTCAACACCCTGGCTGCGCCTAGAAATTCTGTCCATAAAAGTTATGAACAGAATCGGTGACAAAGGGCAGCCCTGGCGGAGTCCAACTCTCACTGGAAACGGGCTCGACTTACTGCGGACCAAGCTCTGACACCGGTTGTACAGAGACCGAACAGCTCTTATCAGGGGTCCGGTACCCCATACTCCCGAGCACCCCCACAGGATTCCCGAGGGACACGGTCGAATGCCTTTTCCAAGTCCACAAAACACATGTAGACCGGTCGGGCAAACTCCCATGCACCCTCCAGGACTCTGCTAAGGGTGAAGAGCTGGTCCACTGTTCCGCGACCAGGACGGAAACCACACTGTTCCTCCTGAATCCGAGGTTCGACTATCCGACGGACCCTCCTCTCCAGAACCCCCGAATAGACTTTTCCAGGGAGGCTGAGGAGTGTGATCCCTCTATAGTTGGAACACACCCTCCGGTCCCCCTTTTTAAAGAGGGGGACCACCACCCCGGTCTGCCAATCCAGAGGCACTGTCCCGATGTCCATGCGATGTTGCAGAGACGTGTCAACCAAGACAGTCCTACAACATCCAGAGCCTTAAGGAACTCGGTATCTCATCCACCCGGGGCCCTGCCACCAAGGAGTTTTTGACCACCTCGGTGACTTCAGTCCCAGAGATGGGAGAGCCCACCTCAGAGTCCCCAGGCTCTGCTTCCTCATTGGAAGGCATGTTAGTGGGATTGAGGAGGTCTTCGAAGTACTCCTCCCACCGACCCACAACATCCCGAAGTCGAGGTCAGCAGCGCACCATCCCCACCATATACGGTGTTGACACTGCACTGCTTCCCCCTCCTGAGACGCCGGACGGTGGACCGGAATCTCCTCGAAGCCGTCCAAAAGTCTTTCTCCATGGCCTCTCCAAACTCCTCCCATGCCCGAGTTTTTGCCTCAGCAACAACCGAAGCCGCGTTCCGCTTGGCCTGCCGGTACCTATCAGCTGCCTCCAGAGACCCACAGGACAAAAAAGTCCTATAGGACTCCTTCTTCAGCTTGACGGCATCCCTCACGCGGTGTCCACCAACGGGTTCGGGGATTGCCCCACGACAGGCACCGACCACCTTGCGGCCACAGCTCCGGTCAGCCGCCTCAACAATAGAGGCACGGAACATGGCCCATTCGGACTCAATGTCCCCACCTCCCTCGGGACGTGGTTGAAGTTCTGCCGGAGGTGGGAGTTGAAGCTACTTCTGACAGGGGACTCTGCCAGCTGTTCCCAGCAGACCCTCACAACACGTTTGGGCCAACATAATAACAACATGGCTGTATAAAGTTCAGCATTTGCTTTCCATAGTCGTCTAAGATTTCAGATTCCTCTTAAGAAAAACTTTTTGTGACCATTATTAGTTTATTCTGGCTACAAATTCTTGACTTTAATGTCTGCTCGGTTACGTGTCTCCCTTTTTGATACAAAATCCTGCACTGTATCCTGACTTTGATCATTGATTTATATCCTGAGCATTCTTCACGATTTTGACCTATGGCTGGTTCTTTTGGCTTTGCAGCTTTTCTTGATTTCCCTTTTTATTTCAAACTGCTATTGTCCTGTAGAGGCAGCATGTCCATAACGTGTTGCAGCACGAGACATCATACTCAAAAAATGGTAACAACCAAGATGTCACTGATATAAAAGTAGGATTAACAAAAATAAAACAATGCATTGTCTTCTACTTCATTCCTGACAATCCTTTATAGTTCAGTGGAGTGACAAACTGCATTTTTTTCTGTATCCTTCCATTAAGAGAAATTATTCACCCATATAATAACTTTCATTCATTCCCTGGTGACACTTATTACTATCAATAAAACTTACAATATATTCCAATATTCAGTGATTAATTAACAGCAATAAAAGGGTCACACAGTGGATAAATGAAAAATACTATTCCTTAAACTGAGCAACATAAGCTTAATTTTATCTAGAAAGTAAGCAAAAGGCAGGTCAATACAGTACACCTAGATATTTCAGAGTTTAGTATTGCTTAATGCACTATTTAAGGGGGGTTATTTGACACAGATCCATTCTGCAACTGATTTTTAGGGTTTTCATTCTCTACCTTATTAATATAGTTTAATTAAGACTGATTTTTACATTGTAGGGTAAAGAAAAGCTAGTTAATTAATTAAAGTAATATTGAAAACTGTAACCATTTATTCTATGAAATTATTCTATTTCTTTTCTACAGTTTATTAAGAATTCAGCAGTAAGGAGTGTACATAGGTTGACATTTTATTACTCTGTGGCGCATTGGTAGTGCTGCTGCTTTGCGGTAAGGAGACTGTGGAAGATTGTGGGTTCGCTTCCCGGTTCCTCCCTGTGTGGATAGCGCTTTGAGTACTGAGAAAAGCGCTATATAAATGTAATGAATTATTATTATTATTAAATCTTTAGGTTAGCTTCATCTAAAAATCCTTCCTTATGCCAGGTATACTTTATTAGGGCTGCTGATTTGACTATTCATATTTTATTGTTTTGTTTTGATGTATTTTCCATACTACTCTCATACTATGGGTTGTATTGTGCCGGATTTACTCAGTAGTCCCTTGGAAATCTGTGACTAATGGCTACTCATTGCCAGCTAAGTAGGTCCCAGGTAGTAATCAAATAGGAGAGGTCGATTCAAACTGAGAATTGATCCCTATTGATAAAGATGAGCACTGCACTGTTGAGTCATGTGCCACAGACACAGCAGCACCAATTTATAGGAAATGAGTGAGGATGGGAGACAATGGCATCACTGATGAGCAAACCATCATATTGTTGCACCAAACATACAGACACTAGCCTGAGGCACAATACAGTGTACAATGGCCTGGGAGGTGCTGAATATCCTGTTGGACTTTGTTAGCAAGTCTTTTACCTTGCCATTTCCCAAGAATCATGAGTTTCCATTGGATTTACATAAATTGGAGTTTTAGTTTATTCCTCTTTTGAAAGAACAAGACTCAGCTTAGCTCACCTTCCCTTATTTTACAGCCACTAGATTTCTTAGGATTAATAGAATTTCAAACATATGTCTTCTGTATTCTTTGATGTACTGTATATACTCACATGTAAGTTCTCCTGTGTATAAGTCGGGGTTTGATTTTATAATGTCGGTCATATAAGTGGGAAAACTCACACTGTTGGTCCAAGAGATTATGATATACTAACACCCACCTAAGATAGTAACCATGGAGCACACTGTCTTTTTTTTATGTATTGTGCCTATGTGACCACATGGTAATACCCAAACTATTCCGTTTGCAGTGTTTTGTGTTTTTTGAATTTCACACCCTCATACACCTTTATCATAAGAGCATCCCTTATCTACAATGGAGTCATTGAAGTGGTGAAAGAAAATGGTAACTGCTCTGCTGCAACAAAATTTGATGCATCTGAGAAACAGATGCAAGATTGGAGGAAGCAAGAAGATGTAAAATAAATAAATAAATAAATAGATAAATGTCGCATTTTTGAACGGGCATATAAGTCAGGGTCTGATTTTATGATCATTTTTTGGGTTTCAAGACCCAAATTATATGCGAGTATATATGGTATTTGTACTGTATATACAATGCCTATAAGAAGTATTCACCCACTTAGAAGTTTAGTACAGTGATCCCTTGCTATATCGCACTTTGACTTTCGCGGCTTCACTCCATCGTGGATTTTATATGTAAGCATATCTAAATATATATGATATGCTTCCCACGTACTGCTTTGCATACTTAAAAGCTCTAACAGCGCCTATTGATTTTTGATTGTTTGCTTTTCTCTCTCTCTCTCTCTCTGACATTCTCTGCTCCTGACGGAGGGGGTGTGAGCAGAGGGGCTGTTTGCACCCTGACCTAGAGGATACGGACGCTCCTCTAAAAAATGCAGAAAGATTACCTTCACATTCGGCTGCTTTGTCGGGTGGTGCTTCGCATACTTAAAAGCACCTATTGATTTTTGATTGTTTGCTTTTCTCTCTCTGTTGCTGTCTCTCTCTGTCTGACATGAGGGGACTGGGCGGTCTCATGGTCTGGAATCCCTACAGATTTTATTTTTTCTCCAGCCGTCTGGAGTTTTTTTGTTTTTTCTGTCTCCCCTGGCCATTGAACCTTACTCTTATTCGATGTTGATTAATGTTGATTTATTTTGTTTTATAATTGTGTCTTTCATTTTTCTATTCTTTAATATGTAAAACACTTTGAGCTACTGTTTGTATGAAAATGTGCTATATAAATAAATGTTGTTGTTGTTGACATTCTCTGCTCCTGACGCGCGCTCCTTTGAAGATGAAGATATGTTTGCATTCTTTTAATTGTGAGACGGAACTGTCATGTCTGTCATGTCATGGAGCACAGTTTAAACTTTTGAAAAAGAGACAAATGTTTGTTTGCAGTGTTTTAAAGTCCCTGTCTCTACAACCTCCTGTGTTTCTGTGCAAATCTGTGACCCAAGCATGATAATATAAAAATAACAATATAAACGTATGGTTTTTACTTTGCGGATTTTCACAATTTCGCGGGGGGTTCTGGAACACAACCCCCGCGATCGAGGAGGGATCACTGTATTATTATTATATAACATTGAATTACAGTGGACTTAATTGGCCTATTTTGACACTGATCAACAGAAAAAAAAAACAGTGGCTTTCTCTTTGCCAGTCTCCATTAAAGCTGTGACTAGTGAAGCACCTGGGCAACACTTGTTGTCTGCACAGTCTCCACTGTGCAGAGATCTGTTTTCACTTGAGATTAAAAAATCTTTTTCTGTTGATCAGTATCAGAAATGCCAAATTAAATCCACCGAGATTAAGTATTTTAATAAAAAAAAGCACAGATGATTTCTGACAAAGTTCATTTGCTTTACTTTGCTATAGTGTAAATTCTAAAAGCCATGGACTCTGAATTTGTGAGATTTCTTGTAATTGGACAACCCCCAATTATAAGAAAACAGCACAGGTGGCATATCAACTGAAGGTAGGGAGTCTCAAACTATACAAGCAAATGCACCATATGGTACGTGGGTCTTGGGCTCTGATAGTCTCCAAAAGAAAGTAGCATGGCATTCACTTTATTGGTACAGATTTATAATTTATATGTTAATTAATAAGGGATTTCTTACTGTAGCAGGGGATAAATAAGGGGCTGCAATAAAAAAATTATAAGGCTTGGATCAAAAGTCTATATTTTTAGAATGTAGACACAGTGATTACCAATGATGCCTCAACAAACAGTATCAGCTTCAAAAATCCTGACCTGGCTCCAAAATCTAACAAACTGCTCAATGGTGCTTTAAAGATAGATACACACATGTGTGTAATAATTCATTATGAAACCAGCAAACAGGCATTTCTCATACAACAACACTGCACCCTTTTTAAATTATATGCTGAAAAATTTTTCTGACCTTTTATAAGCCTTATATTACTTTTACACATAATTTTATATTGCAAATGTGTCCTACACAGTGTTGCTGTGGAATGTTTAAAATAGTGTCCATCAATCAAACAATCAACACCAGTTGATAATTATACATGTAAAACTCATAATGTACTAAAGGCTCCCTGGAAATTGTGCTTTAAGGCTAGTAGTAGTCATTGCACCAGTAAAAAGTACTTTACTTTTAATTATAACATACCAAGAAAATGCACAGAGAAAGCAGTGACAGTAAGAAAAATCATAAAAACATTATAGGAGAAGAAATTAATTTCTAACATTAAATGTCATAATTGGAAAAAGTATAATCAATTCATGAATCAATTCAATTTATAATTAAAGGGCATTTTAGAATTGTTACAGAGAAAAATCATTGATTACTTCTACTTCTGCATTAAACTACATTCTTGATTTTAAAAATGACTGTCTCAAAATGTTTTTAATAGTTTAAATATTTTAAACATATTCATATAAATCTAAGATTAACACTTAATTAGATGCTAATGATTCTTAAAATAAAATCTGATGAAATGTTATCATTTGAAATCAAATCAGTGAAAATCCTGTTAATATTACTTAATACATAAAATTTATCAAAATTCATGGCCCCTCAGTACCATTGTGCCTGATTTGTAAATGAGTTAATGTTTTATATTGGAATAAGAGATTAAACATAAATAAAGCCCTCATTAAAATATGGCAAAAGAAAAGCAAGGAGATAAAAGATGGCTATTGATTCTCTCAGAATTTTTTCCTTCCTGGTGCCTGGTGAAAACCTGAGAAGGGATCATTAATAACTC
The DNA here is from genome assembly GCF_016835505.1 of Polypterus senegalus. Taxonomy (NCBI): domain Eukaryota; kingdom Metazoa; phylum Chordata; class Cladistia; order Polypteriformes; family Polypteridae; genus Polypterus; species Polypterus senegalus. Next base: position 245,107,847 of record NC_053156.1, on the reverse strand, counting down.
CTTCAAGAGACTGGTATGATTTAAAGACACTGTTCCCTGAAGCCATTAGTAACAAGCTAGTTCTTCTTTTCAGCAAATCAGCCAAGGCCAGGAGAATTGGGTGCTAAGTGCCATCTTTCTTCAGAGCAGGCTTTTTACGTGCATTTCTCCTGAATGCAATGGCTTCAGAGTGCAAAACATCATGTACAGTAAAGAAAGGAAAAGAAATAACAGAATTGATGATTCATGTAGCAAGAGTGTGGCTCTCACAAAAAGGTTTCTTAGCACCCAGATGAAAAGAAAGAATAACATGTTGAAAGGGAGAAATGTAAATATAAAAATGCTTTTTTTAGTGGCTGGATATAACTAAAATAAAAAAAAATCAGTGTGACATTTTTGCCATATGATTTTAATTCTTTAATTTTGTTTACTTATACATATTTTATATATATATATATATATATATATATATATATATATATATATATATATATATATATATATATATATATATATATATGTACAAACACACACATACATATATATATATATATATATATATATATATACATACTTGAAGAACAAAAAGTATATATAAATAAATGTGTGTGTATATATATATATATATATATATATGCAATTCCTTTTTTAAGCAAAAACTTCTGTTTTGGGCATTTGCTTGAACCTTACACCTACACGGCACAGATGGTTTCGTTTTATAAGAGATAAAACCACATTTGGTGGAACTGATTAAACAGAAAACAACACCACCATCTGCCATTTATTCCAATATAAAATTGCTTGGGCAGATGCTGACATCTTTAGAGATGATTGATTCACCTCTGACAAGAGCGGAGATTCTCAGAGGGCTCCAGCTGCCCACAGTAAATACAAAGCCACTTTATGAGAGCAAACTCCAATCAGGGGGCTGCTTGATTTGGTTGCAGCAGGTGAGCAAAGGACACTTTAATAACAAGCAGAGAGCTAATTCCCAAGTGCCCTCGATGATTCTGCTGCAGTGGTAGACTGTATTTAATTGTGACAAATATTCGAACAAGGCTTTACTGTACAGTTTTGTAAGAAGCTTACAGAAGCTCTTTCTACTAAATATTATTGTGAATTTGTTGTTAGGTGTCTTTTGTCTAAAACTGTTTGGACTTCTTGAAATTGCTATAACTGAAAACACTGCAATTGTTTCTTGAAAGACAAAACACTAGATGGGATGCTGTAGCTCCCAGAATCCTTTCCAGAGGCTCTTGCTGACACCAGGTCTGGCTAATCACTACAGAGCAGGTCTTATAGACAGGCTGCAGTTTTGTTTACTAGAGGAAGATGTTTTGAGTGTAATGTACAAAGTGATGATGATAAGACTGGCTACTAACAACATCGTACTAATTCTATGAAAGCTCTTTTCCTTCTTTTCCCTCTTTTCATAATTAGCAAAAGTGCATTCCTATATCCTTGTACTTTGTCTCCTGCCTTTATACGGAATAACAACAGTGGAAACCATACTGACCTTCACACTAATTCCTACAACAACTGTCTGCCCACTCCATATTGTAAGCCGAATTAACATTCTGCAATACTAGATTCATTTCTGATTATTCTAAATGCATGAATTCTGTTCCTGTTCATATAAACACATGTGACAAAATACATTTCAAATATAATAAGGCAATCAGAAAATGTAACACATTTAATATAAATTGCATGTTATTTACGGAATCTTCATTGAGAGGAACTTGGAACATTATACATAACCTGAGGTTCATTGTAAAGCATGTAAATTACTCTATGTAATTCATTTGTTTATACAAGGAGGGATTAAAAAATTCACAAAACTGTTAAAAAAACCCTTTGTTATAAAACAGCAATTCCCTTTTATTCACCTTCAAAATACCCTCCTTGAGATGCAGCATATTTGAGCCATTCCTGTTAACATTTCCTGTACTTGTCTTTCGTTACCATGTCTAGAGCCTCCAGCACGTTTTCCTGATTTCTTTCACAGTACTAAATTTTCTTCCTTTAAGTCTCAGTTTTAATTTCAGGAACAAAAATAATTCACAGGGTGCAAGATCTGGAAAACACATGAGTGTGTAGCAACAACTACATTGTTGTTTGTGAAAAACACTGAATGGCAGTGCAGTTTGTGCATGTCATGGTGCAAAATCCAGTTTTGGGTGTGCCATTTCTCCAGGTGTTTTTTTTTTCCTGATGCTTTTCCATAGACACCTCAACACTTCAGTGTAATGTTGCTGATTAACAGTCCATCCACACAAAACAAAACTTTATATGAGTAAGTCTGTCAATGTCTAAAAATATGATAATCACAGTCTGCTATAGTGATTTGGAGAAAAAACATCACCTGCACGACTGTAGAATAAACAGCAGAAATACTCACTCCATTGCCACTCTGCAGAATGATTAATCATTCTGTAGGCATACAACAACTAACAACATATATACACGAAAACTACACCAGCATATTACTAAGTGTTAGTGGTGTAGTTTTTAGAACAGATACTGTACTTGAATTTTAAGTCTTCTCAAGGCTACATTTGCTGCATTTTAAAATCCATATTGAGACTTGACATACAGTACATTTATATTTCTTATGTTGTCTTTCCATACAACCTCAAGGGAGCACATGTGCAATAAATGCACAGACTGTCTGGGTGAACAACTCAGGCAGCCATCTCAGAAGTCAATTGGTTATGTTACTGTTTTTGAGAACTTTTGTCAGGTCCTGGTTTTATAATCTTGGCAGTGTGTGTAGTAAGTTGAATGGTGACTTCAGCTTAGTTTTGCCACTTTTGAACTATGTCTTATATATTATTCACTATAAAAAGATATGAGAAGAGTAGACATAAGAGAGATGGAGGTTTAGATTAGTTCAGATTAGATTAGATAGACTTTATTAATCCCTTGGAGAAATTCAAATGCATACAGCAGCAGAAGCATAAAAAACAAGGATGCAGACTCACAGGACAAATAATCGATTTATCAATTGACAGATAAATACACAAATTACTGTATATTGTGCAAATATTTCAAAATGAATCAGAAGGAAGCAGTGTGCAGAACAGACCCCCAGAGGCACTTCTTAACAAACCATGGTGGAATGAGCCTGTGGCTAAAAGTGCTCCAAGAGAGCATCTCATGGAGGGGATGGAGAGAATTTTTCATGACGAAATCCAGTCTTGCCACTATCCTCTTTTCCACAGCATCTTTCAGTGTTAACCCTGTGATGGAGCAGGCTGTCTTGATAAGTTTGTTCAGGCATTGAGCCTCTTTTGAGCTCAAGTTACTTCCCCAAGAGACTGCAGGTTAGAATGCCACACTGGCTAGTAATGACTGCTAGAACATTTTCAGTAGCTCGCTTCAAACATCGAAGTTAGTGCTAACACCACTTTTATTGTTAGAAGCCACATTGACTGTTTGACAATGTAATACTTCCAGACAACAGCAATATTTCCTTCACCTTGTTTGGATGTTACGGACCCAAAATAGAACAAAACTACCATGGAAATCACAAAAGATACAAATTAGCCTGCTCAATAAAAATAATACCAAAAAATACAGTAAGCAGAAACCTAACCAAAATTAATTTATTGTATGAAAACTTACTACATTTATTTATATATACTGTATTTGTTGATGGTGAATTGATTTTACTTATATGCTTTTCATTGTAATTGTTCTTCCTTTATTATAAATAACATGAATAGAGTGGAATTATGTAGTTCATAAATTGGTTTGTTTGTATTCATTGATTGATTTAGAAGTATATAGAAATTTAGTTAGCCTTCTGCTTACTGTATTTTGTGGTTGTTACTGTCATCATCTTGTTCAGCATGGTTAATTTTTGCTATGGAGACCTAGAAGAAGCCGGAGCTAGGTGGGCAGCATGGCGTCACTGTTATCCATCTGGGTTACTGAGTTCATGTCTGGAGAAGGAAACAACAAACTCATGAGCCACTGTGTTATTGTCAGTTTTATCTCCAGTCTCAATACTAAATAAGTCCCCATGAACTATGCAGAAAGCATGCAGCCCTGTCTACACATAAACTGTTATGAACTCACACTGTTAAGAATAGTGAATAAAGCTTGTCACTACCTGACTGAGCACTTTACAGTTTGCTTCTTTCTTTCTTTCTTTCTTTCTTTCTTTCTTTCTTTCTTTCTTTCTTTCTTTGTTTTGCCTTTAGTCTCTAGTTTTTCCCCATTTCTTTTGCCTCTCTATCTGTTGGACCTGAAAGGTATTCTTTTATTCAGGCTGTTTCCCTTACTTTCCTGCCTGTCGACTCTCTGCATTCATCGAGATCTTTAATGTGGTACTGCAACAGTCTCCTTGGCATCTCAAAAATGAGAAATGTCCTTATTTCTTTTTATATACTGTGCATAATGTGTAATTTGTACTGTTGGCATACTACTGTTTACGTAACCAGACTTTGTAGAGAGGTGTTATAAGTGCAGTTTTTCTAGTAACTCAATTATATGAAAAGAGCAAGACAGCATTTTTTTAAAAAAAATGACATTAAATGTCACTTGAGTAATCTGATATCATTTCTGCCTTAAGGTTTTAATTTTTTATCAAGTTTTTCAAATTTTAATTTTAAATGAGTCATAGTTATATAGTATTATTGTAATTGAATTGTTTAGAATTTCTTTTTGTTGAATAATAGCTGTAAATCTTTCATTGGATGGGTGAAACTGTGCTTTGTATAATTGTATCATTGGTACTAAGAATCATTTCTCAATCAAAGCAGCCGTTTCACAGGAACATATGCTGCTGCAAGACTGTCCATAATTGTGTACTGGAGGTTGTGATCAAACAAAAAACTTAATGTGCATTATCCACTATCCTTATTTTACAATGTTTATAATTGGATTATCTAGAAGTAAATGCATTTGTAATATACACAGAAGCAAAGTATTCAAATTGCTGCATATTTGTACATCGGTATGATATACTGGATTAAAACTTCATATATCATGATTGTGAAAGCAAACCAGTGTGTCTTTATACTGTATTTAATCTAGAATGTTGCTGTTTATTCTAAGGTAACACAAATATTCCTCACTCCCTTTTAGGCATAAACAGATATGTTACATTCTAAATATAAGGAAAAGCTCTTTACTGTACTTGTCTATAATAACTAATAAATTAGGTTTAATATGGTTAACAAATCAGAGATGGCTACTCCTTTGCAACATCATGTAGCAACTACTGAAGGTGAAATCTGTAAGAGAATTAGTACATATCCCCTCATTCAACTCTCCCTGAAAGTAAAGGTTCAGCAACCCATATTTAGTCATTTTATCACTCGTACTATTGGGACATGACATTGGCCATCAAAAGACACCTGAAATGGCCCTCCCACACAGTTTAGGACCTTTGATTTGGTGGGTTCTCCATCTCCTTTCCTGCTTAGGCAAAACTAGTTATTAATATAAAACTTATATTTTGATGTCTTTAAATTCTGATATTCCAGTCAGTGAAATCTTGGTATTGTTTATTTGTCTTTATTTTTTCATTGTGGGAATTTTTCCATCACCTTGTTATTAACTTTTCCCCACTCCATTTTGTATTAAATTCCCATTTCCTGAGAAATCTCATTCTGGTGTTGACATTAGTAACAACCTCTTTTGCCAAAAATTGTCATCCGGAAGCCATGGCAGTTAATGTCACTAGATGAGCACTATTTATGTCAATGATGTGCACTTGCCCCTTCTCCATATTTATGAATAACAAGAATCTAAGTAAGTACCACACTTCTGGTTACAGTTTTGGCATTTTGATTAGTTGATTTTTTATGGTTTAGACATCTGCCTATTTTTCCTCATCTTCCTCTTCTAAAATCTTTCTACTTATCCCTTCTTTTTTCTTCTTCTTTTATCTTCAGGTTAAGCCAGTCCATTATCCTCTTGCATTCCATTCCACACATTTTATTTTTCCAATATAATGTGAGTTGCCCTGTCGTACACCACGTTGCATAAAACAACTTCAAAGCCGTTGCATTCACATTCAGTGTACTGCCTCCTATCCTCTGCTATGCTATTCTGAAATACCTTTTTTTTTTTAAAAAAAAATATTACTGTTTCCTCCAAAAACTCCAATCACCAACACACTAAGTCCAAAATTAAGGATTATTTGAGTATTTTAAACTTGATACATGTTTTACTATGGGCTTGGCCGGTCCCCCATACTATCATCTCTGTTCTTTAAATGTTCCTGGAATATTTTTTTACATGTTTTGAAATTGTTGCTCTCTTTAGTGGTTTTAATTCTTCATTTACAAATCTCTTCCCTCAATTCTTTCCATTGATGTTCCACACTCTCTCTGAATAGTTCTTTTCATAGATCTTTTTGTTTTCTGTCTTATTTTTATTCAGCAGATGATGTTACCCTTTGGTACCATTGCTGCTAAGAAAGCACTAGCCCTGTTTCTTTATGTTGATTTCTGGATGTCTTCCTTCTATAACTTAGCAGTCCTTGAGCTCTCTGTTCTCAGCTCATGGATGGTGGGGTGGCTGGTGATCTATGACATGGGACGCTTAATTTCCTTGCTTGATACTTCTTTCCAAATTGTAACTTTTGGGTGGTCAGAATGAGTATACAGTACATTAAATTCTGTATCTCTTTCAATATCTTCATCAAAGGACATTTATGTTCCTTTCAAAACCCATTGGAATGATTATAGTATTTCTTTTTTGCATTTGTTCAACCCATTAAAAGTTTGATCACAAAAAATAGAGTAATTATTTGTAAATTTCTAATTTAACTCTCCAACCCAAGCTGATTATCTTGGTCTCCTAGATATGAATCAGTGTTTGACCCTCTAGTAATGCCCTGACAACACCTCTGTCGTTATGTTCAGCCATGATTTCTCAAGAGAGATGACAGTGATTAGAAGTCATTAGTAGAGATTAAAATAAAACCATCATCTGCACAGTAAGTCGACACCACACTCACACCACTTCCAAAAAGATCTCATTGCTGTATCAGGAATGGTTAATTAGGAAAGAGACTGACATGTACAAGATATTATTGATGGATAACAGAAGTGGCTATCACGTGGATGGAGCCTAAAATGATAAACAATAAAACACAGTGCAGCAGATTAGACAAAGAAGACCATTACTATGCCAATTGTATTTATCACATCATGCAGCAATACCATTTAGGCAGCATGTAAAGGTACTAAGGGACTAAGGGAAATCTTTGAAAGATTTTAAGTTTCATTTTAGTTCAAGATGCCCTATATTATTTTAAACAGGTTGAATTCCAATTGAAAGATATAAATGTGTGAAAGTCACAAAAGCTGGAAGAAAATTATTTTTCTTCCAATTTTTTTCGACAAGCTAGTAAATTGTCTTGAAGGCGGTCAAAATGCCCCCTTTAGCACATTTTTGTTAAGTCCAAATTGATACAACTGAACTTGACTTGAGGACTTTTAACAGTTTAACAGTAACCCTCTTCAAAGGTACATTTGATTAGACATAATGTAACGCAGATTCACTCAACATTTTCACTGACACAAAGGCATGATCAAAGGACGCAACTTTAAAGTATTGCTCTACGCCCTTCTGTTAACTGTGATTCTGAACTCTGGTCTGTTGGAACTAGTGTTATTATCTTAAATACAGTAATGTGGTGCAACGTACAACCAGGACCAGGGGAAAGAATGTAACCAGAGCATTACCTCACCTGGAGCATTAGGTGGCAGTTTTGAACTATGGTCATTTACGGACTTCTGCAAGGCTTCATGGTAGCTGGAGTTTGGCACAGCCCTGTTGAGATTTGTGGGCACCGCCAGGAGCAGCAACTGCTGAGACCATTGTTGGAAAAAGGTCATCAAGCAAATGGAGCACTTCTGGGTGCCTTATAAAAGGAGCCAGCCGCCAGTTCTCTGAGAACCAGAGTCAGGAAGAGGTGGACAAAGTTTTCTGCGGGAAGAGTGGATATGAAGGGAAAGAGAAAGGAAAGGAAGAAGTCAAGTGTGTTTTGTGCTGTGCTTGTGCTTGGACTGTGCTGTACGAGTAGGAAACGGGGGAAGGCATTTCCCATGTGGAAAAAAGAAAAAAAAATTAAATAAAAGTGTGTGTGCTGAACTGGTGTCCTACGTCTGTCTGTGCCGGGTTTGGGCATCAGGACCTCCCTCTGCAGGCCATAATAATCAAGGTGAGAAAATAATTGTTAACTGGACATAAAAAACAGCATTTGTTGTTAAAAAATATATTATTATACAACTCTAAAAATAATATCAAAGCAGGCAGCATAATGGTCTAATAATAAATATCTTAGGTTTCAAAATAGCCAGTGTAGCGTTCTGTTAAAAATCATACCTCTTACCTTGTACATCTAAACACTTAATTGTCCTAACTGCATCAAAACTGGGACCTTCTAGGAAACTGCAAATTAGTGTTCATACCACATGCTTCCTTTACACCCAGAGCATATATTTATAGTACATTATCACAACTTTAAAAAAAATCCCATCTTAAAATGTAGTTTTAAGTTTGTGCTTATAGAAATAATTTACCCCAAGGTATTGTAACGTTCCACATTTTACTTTATAAGAATATTGATTTCTTTTTATATTTAACAACTCCAAAAAATTCTAAAATATACAGTATAACTGAACACTTGGTTTTGCAGGATGCCTTATTTTATGCAAATCATACTGTAGCTCTACTTTGTTTTCTTTATTTATTTTACTGTGCCTAAAGGGAATAATAAATGTCTTTGGGGATTTCTGATTCCTTTCTAATAGTGGTCAATAACCCTATCCACTATCTGTTTTAACTATTTCTTTTTTTTCTTAATGTAATTATTTAGAAACCAACGGTGGAGTTATTGGAGATGGGTGTATTTTTTCCACAAACTCATGTATGGTACATTCTCCATAATTCAGTTTGGCCAGCAATGTTGAACCAGAGCTGCACATCTGTGACCATCTCTCTTTCTAAATATTGTCAGAAGTTGGAGGATGCAAAATGAGCTGATATTTAACTAGATTCAAAGGCTTCAGCTATTATTCCCACATGAGCTAGATGTCAAGTGTAAAATTAATGTTAAAATGTGAAACATTTTTGGAAAACTACCGATAACTCACATGCTATTTGTCATTACCTCATACTGTTACTAACCCTCCTCTTCTCTTTGCGGTATCCTGCTGTGATATTTGTTAACATTGCTGTACTGACAAGCTGTTTTCCTGCCTATGGAAAGATGTTTGAGTTAATAGGAGTAGTAGAGTCAAGGAAAGTAACAATTCTGTCATAATATAAGACATCTCTGCACAAATTCAGCTGCAGAAGCCCATAAGGAGAAGGGTAGCCAGTTGTCCTAGGCCTTGAGGACTGTGACTGTGTCTGACTTTGTCTTTGACATTATCTGTTATAATTGACTATGGACCCTCCTGCTGCCCCAGTGGTTTATTTTCTCCACTGCTGCTACTGACTGAAGTTTTTGTTTTCCTCTCCTCCACTGAAAAATAAGCATTTAAAACAAGAAATGAAGGTTTAAAACTAACTTAATGAGCAGATATTACTTGGCTCCTTTATGTCAATCAGTTTCAAGCCACTTTATTGTTCTGTCTGTTTAAACAGGTCAGCGCCATCTGGTTTACTAGCTAATGCATAGTCACCTGAGAATGAGACGCTCAAGCTTCACTCCTTAATCAATATGCAGTGGGACTTGCAGGCGGTCTGTGAGTACCTCCACTATCCACCTGATGGGATTTTGAAACCACAAAACCTTTGGCACATTAAGCAGAGGCTGAGGGGTTTGGCAAAACATTTCATTTCTAGTCCTAATCAACAATGAGTGATGTACCAATAACAAGATAATCTCAAAGCCCTGCAATTCAAACCATACATATGAATATTAAATGCTACCTGTTTCATTTGCTAAAGAAATTCCCTGGCTTTATTATCATAGTTACAGTATGTGCATCCACCCACACTATACGGACAAGAGGAAATGTACTAGATCGTAGTTACACCACAATCGAGAAGCATATACCATGACCACATTGCCATTACTCCAAACAGAAACTGAAGAGTTCTCCCCTTGCTGAGAGGTCATTTTTGCTCTAGACAGGGGAAGCGGAATAAAAAACAACTGTGACTTGTTTTGAATACACAGATTGGGATGTATTTAGAGCTTCCAACATGGACTGAAATGAAAATATGGATGCTATTACAAGTTACATCAGACATTGTACTAAGCACTGCACTCTGGTAAAGAAACTATGGACATTCGGAAACAAGAAACCTTGACTTAAAAGAAATATATATTATAGATTTAAAGACAAATCCATCACTTTCTTATCAGGAGATAAAGAATTGTAAAAGAAATCACAGTATGTTCTGGAATAGGCTGTGGCAAATGCAAAATCGAGTTACAAAGCAAGACTGGACCTGCAACCTGCAAATGGGGCCTCTCCAAAGCTCTTGTTGGGATTACACTTTGTCACCAGTTCCAGATATTACAGTCAAGGCAAAAAAAAGTGCATTGCTTGTTGATGATCTTAACCAATTCCTTGTCGGCTATGATGCTCTACTCATAGAAAGGATCTGCATATGCTGTATATGCTGTGGTTACCGACATATCCAAGTCCTGTCTGTCACAAGACCATTGTGCTTTGAGAAATTCCTAATATGCCTCAATGACTACAGCCCAGTGGCACTAATGAGTGGTTATGAAGTATTTGGTGAAGATATTGATATCACACATCAACCCTAACATTCCGGAATCACTATCACAGTTTGCTTACAATATCAAAATGTTTGTGGAAAATTCTGTTTTAATGGCACCTCACACAGTCTTGGTTCACCTGGGCCACAAAAGCTCATATGTCAGAATGCTTTTTGTGGATTATGGCTTAGCATTCAACACTATTATGCTGAGCCACTTTTCAAACTCTGGGTCTTGAGACTGTGCATTTCTGTCTGTAAACTGCTGTTTAACATCCTAACCAGAAGACCACAGCCTATATACCTGTAAACAGCTCACTCACCATTAGTACTGATGCCCCACACATGGCTGCCATGTGAACGAAATACTAAACTCGTAATTGACGCCAAACAAAACACAACAATTACATTTGTGAATGCCACAGTAATTAGGCTGATCAGTAGCCACAATAAATCCCTGTACCACGATGAATCTGTGTACTTGCTAGGTTGGTGTCACATCAAAAACCTGAACCAGAATATCAGCAGAACAAAATTGCTGGAAAAATATACAAAGTCACAAACCAGCTGGCACTGATGGGGATTTTTTCTGTTTTCTCAGGTTCCTCAAGTGATGAGTGATGCCAGTGCAAGTATTGATGAACTTTTATCATTGCATCATTAAGTGTATTCTAACCTATGGCATTAGTGTATAATGCAGGAGTACCTTTGCAACTGGAAGAGAAAGATGCTTCAGAGGGTGCTGAACCTGGCACAGAAGATCAGTGGCAGTGATTTCAAAAATTAATTTTGATAGAATCTATAATGACAGCATATGGCAGTAAAAAACTATTATTCTTCTACTTCTGCTAATGCTTGTTCTGAAAGACCGTTTAAGGCATATTTGCAATAATTGGAGTGTGAATTCACTCCATCTATCAATCATAGCATTGATACCATCCTTGGAGAGTGTGCACAATTTCCTTGCGTTGATGGGGGGTTTCTGTAAGTGTCGCCCTTTTTCTTCCTAAATTGCTTATTGACTTATTTTCAGACTTTCTGCTAGGTACTGTATTGCTAGTTTAATGTATTTATAATTTTCCAAATGTTTATATTTGTCTGCTTTATTGCGCATTCCACTTTATTATATTGTTCATTTATATTAATTTTTGTGAGCTTACATAGTTTCTGGTGATGGTGTGCTCTAGCATGCACTGTATAAAGTTGAACACTATTTGATTGATTTGTTTGACCAAAGGTGTTATCTTTATTTTCCAGAAGAAACAGAAAGGAACCCCAACTGGTGAAACAGATGGAATTAATTTTGCATTACATTTTTTATATCTTTTGTTTCTGAATGTATTGCATTAAAGACAAAATGTACTTATCAATAAATTAATTGGACAATCATCAACTGTGTCATTTTTGATGGTATGATTTGTACTGATTAAAAATGTCTTACAATCTCTGTTAAAAGTTAACAGAATATCAGATCGAATAATGACAAATGTTAGTGCTTTATTTAAAGGCCCATTTTTGTCTAAAAAAAAGTTATTTACTGCAGTTTTCTCTGTTAACTGTAGGTTCATTTTTTCAAACATGAGTAACTACTAATTACTGGTAAGTGTAGGCAGTTCATTCAAAAAAAAATTTATATTTCCATGTAAGACTATAAAATTCAGAGGGTTAGTGGTCTATTGATTACCCCTTGCTGAAAGAATCCGTCATCCAGTGCTTACACTTTTAATGGTTCTTCTTTTTTTCCTTTACTTTCAGTATTTTGGCAAGTTATGACAATGGAATTCTCAGTTCCCTGTAAGTATTTGAAAGCAAAAACTTATTAATACCATTTTAACAAAATAAGACTACAGGTTGTAGCAAACAGTATTTATCATAGTGGGATACAATTTAAAACGTTTACTATCCCTGATTGACTCTTTGCATGTTTTTCAAAATGTGAAAGGCTCTACGCATCCTTATAATCAAGGCTAATTATTTATCACCATAGGTGTAACCTTTCAAAATATAAATAAAATAACTTTTAATAATGATTTCATTACTTTTGATCAGTGAAGTTTTTTTGGAAATAAATGCTAAGTTAAGAACTATGAGATATCTAAATTATAGCAATATTTCAAGATTCATTGACATTTTGAGAATCTTTGACTTGAACTTGGAGGTTCATGTTTATGCAAACAACTATGGTTCAGTGTTGACTGATCTGTAGAGGGTACTGGGCAATAAAATAAATAAATATGCCAAACTATTCTGCATCTATATACTATTTATTTCTATTATAAAGACCACATTATTCTGCTGACCTATCACTACTATAGTCTTTCATTCACTGCAACTCAATCATAATGCGATCCTTACTTAATCCTGCCTGTCAAAAGGCGACACTGAATTCACAGCAGAATTTCTAATAGAAAACAATGCATTATTGAGACCTAACAACAGGAAAAAGTATAATTCCGTACAAAAGTATAGAGCTTGTTGGGGCTAGCCACTGAGTTACATAATACCTACGACATATGTAGCTTACATCCTTTCATAGTATTCTAGCAGCACTACTTAAAGTGAATACAATTCCCAACACCCCTGGAAATGATTCATCAATGGGCAGCTTTGGATTTCTGCGAGGAAGATTTTTTGCTGGAAAGAAACAAGATACAGTAACACACTACTTTTAAAAAAGGAGCCCTAGGGTGCTGGGGATGTTAGATCCTCTGATATCATTTTTGCTTCACTGCTTTCACCCCATAGTTGGACTATTAATACAACCACCTAAGGATTACAGTTATTGCTGGATTTGTGCTGGTGTCCTGGGTTTGCCCATCATGTGGACTTGTCTGTGTTGGAAAATGTCTTTGTCCATAGAGCGCTCCCACCATTTGCAATTTTTCACACATTCTGCATCACAGTTATTCTCAGCAACCAGTTAACGATTTCACTGGGGGTTTCATTCCATTCATCACTGTTTGCATCTGTGGAGCCGGTTTGGGGGCTGTGTCGTGAGTATTTACCATTTCTCATTTTTTGCTTAGGTTTTTGCAGGGTTTTGTTAGTTTTTGCATTAGTTAAATAAGTTTGGCTGTCAGGGTAGTTTAGGTAGGATTTTGCATGGGCATTGTTTGTTAATTGTTTTGTACCTTCATTTCTTGTTTAAAATATTCCTTGTCATTGATTTTCCTAGCTGTTGTGTACATGCCCAAGTGTGTAAGGGTTCAAGCCAGCATATTGTACACTTGTTTCAGTTGTTTGTATTCAGTATTTTTAAAGTATAAGCAATAAACAGTGCCATTTACGTGGTTTGTTGTGCGCATTTTTCAGTGCAGCTATGTTACATATTGCTAAAAGCGTACAGTAATAGAGTAGTACACCTTTGTCCCAACTGTTTAAAAAATCACCAGCCACCACTGCTACAGATCCTTTGTGAAAGAAACTTTAGATATGGAAAAAAGTAGTATTATGAGTACAAACGAACCAGAAGATGGTTAATGTGAAACAGAAACATGGTCAAAAAAGGCAAGAATCAAAGGAAAAAAGGTCAATTCATTAATTGTAAGCCACAAGCAAAATGAAGCTGAAACAAAAAACACAAACAGAGAATTCTACTAGAATGAGAAATTACCAATGTTACAGAGATATGTTGAGTTTTGAATATCAACTGAGGGATAATGTAAGCAGGAAACATTGCAATTAAATATTGTCACTTCTGTTACGTCAATCTTGGAATGAACATGGTAATAGCGTCACTTTAGTAAAGAAAACAAGATATGTTCCAAAATAAAATATGAGTTAACACACAATCCTTATATAAAACAATCATAAAATACACAAAATTATATGTATAACAACATTTCACTACGACAAAGCAAAGGTAGTGTGACTGCTGATGAATCCTGACAAAATTATGACACATGACTTTTTAAGTATCTTTCTATTCTAGACACACTGGTTTATTCATTTAATAACTTGTTTTGTCAACCCCAGAACTTGATCTGCTCTTTTGATGGTGTTGTGTCCCTGAAGCAATCTCTAAGGCTGAATTCTTTCTCTTACAAAGAAGAAAGGTGAACTGCCCTTGACTTCTCTGTTTTCACTCTGTCACAAACAAAATTAAACTTCTTTATGTGGTTTAAAAAGCTAGTCTTTCGAAGAAGTAGTCCTCATCCTTCATTAACAAACTTTTCGGGTGTGTCCTACTGTTGACATTTCTGGTGCCTACCTGCAACAAAAATAGGACAGTAGCTAAGTCAGGGGTCCTCAGTCAGTCCTGGAGGGCCGCAGTGGCTGCAGGTTTCTGTTCTAACCCGGTTGCTTAATTAGAAAGCAATTCATGCCAATAATTACATTTCATGGCTTGTTAGTGCTTTAACTCTGCGATATCAGGTAATTCTCATATCCTAGATTTTTTTCCCCTTTCTAAGTATATCATCCAAATGATTTGAAGTCTAAAATGGATGAGTAATTCTCAGCCCTTCACTTTTTTCTCTTCACTTTCCTTCCAGTTATTTAATTAAACCAAATAATGCACGATAAATACACACAGGTGTAATTGGTAACAAGCTAAATGGAGAAATGCTGGTCTCTTTTGTCATTTGCACATTATTGCTAATTAGGAGAAACAACATTTATTTATATAGCACATTTTCATACAAACAATGTAGCTCAAAGTGCTTTACACGATGAAGAAAGAGAAAAAAAAAACCAAAATAAATAAGAATTAAAATTAGGGAACACTAATTAACATAGAATGAAAGTAAGGTCCAATGGCCAGGGAGGACAGAAAAAACAAAACAAAAACTCCAGACAACAGGAGAAAAAAATTAAATCTGCAGGGGTTCTGAGGCCACGAGACCACCCAGCCCCCTCTAGGCATTCTACCTAACATAAATGATCTCAATCAGTCCGTCCTCATAGTATTCAGGGTTCTCATGGAAGAATTTGATGATGACGGTAATGTGGACTTCTGGCCTTTAATCCATCAATGTAGGGACATCATAGTGCTTTAAATAGGTGGTGGTAGTGCAGATCGCCACCACAGAAAACCAGAAAAAGAACAGAAGAGAAAGTAGGGGTTAGTATGGATTTTGGAGCCACCATGAATAATAATGATAATTAATTGAATATACAGAGCATCAGGATTAAACTAAGATGAAGCTATGAGAAACCCATGTTAAAGTAATGTGTTTTAAGCAGTTTGTTTTAAAGTGCTCCACTGTATTAGCCTGGCGAATTCCTATTGGCAAGCTATTCCAGATTTTAGGTGCATAATAGCAGAAGGCCGTCTCACCACTTCTTTTAAGTTTAGCTCTTGGAATTCTAAGTAGACACTCATTTGAAGATCTAAGGTTACGATTTGGAGTGTAAGGTGAAAGACATTCTGAAATATAAGATGGAGCGAGATTATTTAAGGCTTTGTAAACCATAAGCAGTATTTTAAAGTCAATTCTAAATGAGACAGGTAACCAGTGTAATGACATCAAAACTGGGGTGATGTGCTCAGATTTTCTTTTCCGAGTTAAGATTCCAGCAGCTGCATTCTGCACAAGTCTCAATCGATTGATGTCTTTTTTTGGTAGTCCTGAGAGGAGTGCGTTACAGTAAACTAGCCGACTGAAAACAAAAGCATAACTAAAAACCAAGAATACAACTGTTTAAGACTAAAATAAGCAATAAGGGTTCAAAATCTTAACGAGCGAGACAACTAAACTGAAGCAGAAATGTTACTTGAGCAATAAGTGCTTCTTATTAAGAAATTGGGATGGAGCAAAAACTTACAGCCACTGCAGCCCTCCAGGACCGTGATTGAAACCTACTCAGCGGTCTCCCTTCTACCCAGAGCTTTAAACGCAATATGTGACAGCAGTTCAAGTAAAAAAGGCATTTTCAGTGGTTTAATGGTATCACAATTCATAAAATGCTTAATATTGAAGAATAAATGGAGAAAATCAAAGTTGCCAGTCTGCATGGAAAGTTACATTACATTGCATTCATTAATTCAACAGGTGCTTTTATCTAAGGAAAAAGAAAATTAAACAGTGCAACAAAGCACACTACCAAGCAACAACTTTAAATTAAGGGAAACAAACTGAGCTGAGTTTAAAACAAGAGGAAACCTAAAAATCAGGAAATTCAATATGTACAAATTTCAGCTACTAATAATGATGATTTTTAATAGACTATAGAGATTAAGGTTTCAGATGCGGCAGTCACTTTCCTGATCCTGAAGTAATGGATCACAGCATCCCACCCCTTGTATTTTCCACATTAAACAAACACTCCTTTATAGTTTGCCTTTTGCCAGAGCACAGAAACAGCCTTAACTACTATATTATGTTTTAATACATTCAGAATGCTGCAGTCATTTTACTTTCAGATGTAAGTGGAGTTTCTGACACTGTTGATCACAGCATTCTGCTACACAGGCTTGAGAATTCAGTTGGACTCTCAGATACTTTTCTTAGTTGGATTATTTAGTTTAGTTAAGACATGATTGCCATTAACTGAAGACAACATTTACTCTGGAATCATTTTTTTCCCTTTATGTATTGTCATTAGGAGTTGTCACTTGGAAACAAATAATCTTCATTTATTTTATTTTGCAAGTAAAAAAGCAATATGAATCAGTTGAAAGGGTTTGATCTTTACTGTGGCTAAATTCAATTCAGTGCAGTTTATTCTTATTAAGCAAAATCACACCTATGACCCAAGCGCACATTACACCAATTTAATGCCCATTGTCAGGGATTGTCAAAGTTAACTGGTTGCTTCACAAAACTGTTTGCTCCACGTTCTACAGTTATTTGAGTTTTTCTCAAGCATTCTTAATGATCATGCACTTCTGGCTTTTATTTTTCATTATTCTGCATACATAATTAGTTGTTTAATGTTTTATGCTGTTTTGACTGATATTTTGTTTTTATTGCAGTGGCTTCTATGATTAAGTCCCATCTTTAGGACAAATGTTGCACGTTCCTACGTGTTTGTTCTCACAGATCATGACATGAGGGTAATCAACACAATGGGTTAAAGAGTCTGCTGAAGCTACATTTCCTCATCCAAGTTGCAGAAAGTGAACCTTTTTTCAAAATGACTTACTGCTCAGTGTATTTTGTTTAATTACTCTGGTTCTGACTTTGGGTCTTAGTCTATTTCTTCTCAGCAAAACATCCATCACTTTTATACTTTCTCTTGACTCGGCATATCTACGGTATTTGATTATTTTCATCTCTGTTCTTTGCTGTAGTACAATGCCAAATATTGTATTTTCAAAAGTAATGTCTGACTCCCGTGACGCATACTATTCCTCTCACATCTTTCACAGACTTTATCCTACAATGCCAGAGACACAGCTCCTGATATTTCCTCCCATGTCTCTTACCCTGCTGTGCTTACATCTCCATCTGCACGCAATATGTCACCTAAGTAATGTCCCTACTTTGCCTGAATAAACTCTGTTGACAATATCTAAATTTACACTTATTACATTAACACAATGCACCCTTTTCATCCACTTCCTACAAAACAATCACAGTTGCTGCCTGCAGCCTTCCCCTCACATCACTACATCTTTTATGCACCAATGTATTGTACTGAGTTTCTCCCAACACCTCTACCACACACAATTCATGGACATGCTTTCACCCTTTTCCATATCTCTTGTCCATTTGCCTCACACCATTGCCTTATTTTTTTCTTTATTTATGTTAAAGTCTTTTTGCTTCCAAACTTGTTTAACAATTCAGAACCTTCTGCTTCAATACTACTTTAGATTTTGCTATTGTAAACAAGATCATCAGCACACAGCAGCTCCCTTGGTAATTGCTTATGCATTCTCTGGTCACTATCTCCATCACTATCATAAAATATAACAAACTCAGAATGATTCACTTGTGCTGCCCAACCTTTACCTCAGAACTTTCACTATCCTCATCTGCTGTCCTGACCACTGTTCATGTTTCTTCATTATATTAATATCACCACAGACACTAACCACATTTCCACACCTAACCATCTCAATGCCTATCTCACCACTTCTTGTATAAATGCATCTTCTTTCCCTTCACTCATTGCTTTTTCCTGTATTTGCCTGACAACAAAAACCTCATTTGTTGTTCACTTCCTGGGTAGGAAACCAACTGCATTTTGCTAACTTATGCATGATCCCCAATTCATTTTTTAACACTCTCTCAACTTCCAGTACACATTATAATATCTGGAAATGTAACATTGAAAATGAAATGCAACAAATGCAAAATGTAACATTGAAACGAACAGAAGAGCATTGTGCAATACTTACAAAATGCACATACAGAATCTTGCAAAACTATTCAGACACTTAACCAATTCTCTGCTTTTATTTAATAACAAATTACAGACTGCAATTTTAATCTTTATGAAAAGTACTGAAACTTAAAATCATTTATTCAACATGACATAGTTCTGCAGGTGAGAATGGAGTGACACTATACCAGTCAACTATACAGGTATGGAAGGATGGCAAAAAAATTTCCATTGCTCAAAGAATAATTTTAAAACATGACCGGAGTTATCGAAAAGAATAAGTGTAATCCATTTGCAATGTGGGAAAAAGGTTATGTGGTTAAATGAGACCAAGACAGAGCTTCTTGGCCAAAGATTAAAGAGAAACATATGTCTCAAATGCAACACTGTATATTTCTGAAAAATTGCTATACTGTACCTGCAGTGGAGTACAGTATAGAAGTGCTATAACTATTCAGTCTTTTATTATCAGGAATTGTTTAAAATAGCACGAGTGGATAGTGGAAAGTACAAGAAAATACTCTAGGAGGACCTGATTAAGTTGGGCTAAAAAGCTTGAAGCTTGGGAGAAAGTTCATCTTTCTGCTTGTCAGTTATTTAAAACACAAGACCAGGGAAACTTTGGACTCTTACAATGACCCAGTTAAAGCTCTGACCTTCATGCAGTTGAGATTCTGTGGCACTATATGCAACTATATAAATGTATATGATACTATATACCACCGTCATCTGACTAACCTGACCAACCTTTAAGAAATCTCCCAGAAGAGATGGGCCAAAATCACTCCAGAACACTGTCAGTGTCATTAGTCCAATTGTTCTGGCTATTATTAATAACTACTGGTAATTAATAAAATCTGGTATAATGCCAGACAACATTAAACATGCAATTGTTCAGCCACTGCTGAAGAAGCCCACTCTTGATTCCACAGTCCTTTCAGACTACATTCCTAATTCCAAGCTGTTGTTCCTGTCCAAAATTATGGAAAAGTTGGTTTCTTTGCAGTTACTTTCATATCTGGAGGATAACAATTTCTGTTTGTTTTGTGTTTCAATCAGGTATTTAAAACCTTCAAAGTACAGAATCTGCTTTTTTGAAAGTGACAAATGATATTCTATTAACCTTGGACTTGTGTTCTTGTGCAATCTTAGTTCTATTGGATCTCAGTGTGCCATTTGACATGGTAGACCATGGAGTTTTGTTAACATGATTTGAGTGTGATGTCAGCATTCAAGGTTGATCTACTGTATGTTTGTTAACATAGGTGGTAACTTCTCTCAACCAGCACCTCCTATAAAAGGTGCCTGACAACATTTAATTTTGGCCCTTCTTTTATTTGCCCTATGTCTGCTCCCTTTGGGGACCATCTTTCAAAAACATAGTGTTGTTTACCATTGCTGTGCTGAAGATACCCAGCTATACCTCAAAGTCAGACCTGACATCATTTCATCAAGAAAAAAAGCTGATGGAGTGCCTTGATGATATTAAATATTGGATGGAGCAAAATTTCCCCCAACTAAATTAAAATAAAACAGAGGTGATTATTTTTGGTCCTACCTCATCCACTGCATTTAGACTCCTTGTCTGCAATTATGTCAGGAACCTGGGTATCATCTTTGAGTCGTCACTAACTTTCACAAATTTCCATGGTAGTAAAGTCAAGTTTTTACCAACTGAGGCAAATCTCAAAACTAAAATCTTTTCTCTCACAGAAGGACTTAGAAACAGTAATAACAATAACATTAATAATAATAATAATATCCAGCATTTGCCTTTAGCAAAGGTGATTTATAATTTAATTTAACAAATATTTTTCTTATCATTTGCTCAAAAATAAAAGCTTACCAATCAATATGAACTGTTGCTTACCAAACCCTACTTTCTCATTGTTTCTCGTATTCTGCTGCAGGACTTGGTGCCATTGCTCTTTGGCTAGGCTGCTGCTCCTGTATATGGAATGTAACACCAGGAATATTGAAAGCTTTGGAATTCAGTGTGGCTTAGTCTTTTTCTCGTTATAATTTACTTTTACTGGTGTGTGTTTCAGCATGTACTTCTAATATTGGCAAGAATATCAAGATTGGTAAGAGAGGGGAGAGTGGCCGGTTGACATAGGTTGTCATAACCGTATCTTTTTCCATTATAACCATAGAATCTCATCAGATTATTACCTCCAAGAATGCTACGGATGCCTCTCGTCAACTGGCCATATATCAGTCTTACTGTTGACATAATTTCATATTTTCAGTATTTTCTTTAATATAAATCATTGTGTTTCAGTTTTTTTTTATTGTGTGCTTAACACAATGCATATTTATGTTATAGATGTTGTATGGCTTAATAATTTACTACTTAAAAATTGCTTATTTTACTGCTAATGCATTATATTTGTCAGTACATATGTTCAAGGGCTCAAATCCAGTGCTAAATGAAGAGTGCAAAAAAGTTTAACATTTATTTGAATTGAACTGTATCTCTACCAAAGGTTCCTCTGCCAAGCATTGAATCAACATTGTTAATACTTCCTTTTTAACTTATAATATATGTTGAAAGGATGACACAGCTTTTATGTTGGTGAACAGAAAAAGCACCTATTAAAGTTTAAAATTAGAAAAGAAAGGCTTGTTAGTTAAATAAGATTATCAGACCCCATGCTGCCTTAATTCAACAGTATTCATTCGTTCTTAATGCTGATCATACTGCATTGAAGGAGACCTTCCAACAAAGCCAAAATGACCCACTTAGAAGATAAAGTGAGTTTAATAATGTACAGCAACCTTCCAACAAGCTTCTTGCTGAAAAGTGACAGAAAAACAAAAGACTTTTATGAGCATAATGAAAAGAATTCTGATTGTTGCTGGCAGGCTTTTTCAGAAATGAGAAATGGATGTACCAGAGCAGGCACCTGATTCTGCTCTGACCTCAATCAAAAAGCATTACTCATTAGAAAAACTTTATACAAATAGAGCTGCTCAGGTAATAACATTATTCAGGAATTTTTTCGACAAAATACTGCTCCCGAAATTTAAAGAGCTAGCCTACTTTTGATATCTCCAAAATGGTTTGGTGTTTAAAGTCCTCAGCTCTTCCATCACATTCTTACGGTGAATGTAGTTGGGTATTATTATGGTACAATTGTTTTGGCATACATTTAGACATCTTTACTCTCCCCCGACAAGTAAGCTGTGCATATTATACTTGGACTGCCTGGCATCCAGCCATAATAATTTTTTCGCATCTCTTTTTTATTTTTTAAAAAAGTAGCCTTCCTGACCTAAATGAGCATTGTAAAGAGATGATTAAAGAAATCATGAAGAGGGGAATGTAAATGGAATTGTTACAGCTTTGTTTTTTTATAACTACTAAGAGTTATGTTTCTTAGCTTGAAAAACAAGTGCCTATAATTATGGTGTAACTGCTGGGTGATTACTGTGTATATAAAGATTTTAGTTACACATAATTACTCCTGAGTTAACAGCAGTTAATTTTAACATTTGGCTGGTAGTGTGTTATTTTACAGAATACATATTTTGGCCGCATTTTTTCTGTTATTAAATAAAGCAATGCATTATGGCATGCATGTGCTTATGTATCCGAATGCTACACATGTAGTGACATGCAGATTCCCAGCAATACACTAATGGTTTACGTATTTTGCCACAATTTGTGAATTAAATTCTGCAGAAGATTATGGTAAAGTGTGTGGTATTACATTTATGCTTATTACTGTCAGCTCAACATTTTGACCCAGCGGAGTGACAAAGCACTCCTCTAAGTGAAATATTTCTGAGCTGCGTTTCTTCCATCATTATTAGTTTGAGTAAAATGCTGTAGTTTCATGTAATATGTACAGCAAATATGTATTCAGTATTAAAAAAAATTACAAAAAAATCAATACGGAAAATAATTAACTTGGTATCAAGTTATCAGCTTTATAAGAACAAATTAGCTAGCTGATTTAAATTCAGTTTTTTACATTTTTAATAGAGCCAGGAGCTGTAGAGCTGCAACATAATGTAGCTGTTTGCCATCGAGAGTGGAAAAGAAAGGGATTGATCTATTTTTCCTGATCTTAGGAATGAGGCCGAATGGAGCATTAAAGAGTCATCAAGCATTGTTAAAAAATAAAGTTAAGTAAAGGTAGGTAAAAGAGAAGGACTGAGCGGAGCGAATGAGAGCATGTGACTGGCATCCCAGACATTTGTGTTGTTTTGGGCAGCAGTACCAGAGCCCTCAGGCTTCCCTGCAACATCCAATATGTCTTGTCCTCCATTCTAGTGCTTGTTGGAGTATTTTTCGATTAACCCATAAACACAAGGGGTCTTAAAACTGCAATACATTCAACACATAAGAACAAATGAAAAAAAGTGTCTGTATGGACGTGAGACACCATAAAAATCTGATGAAGCAATGGTATGTGTAGGACTGCACTGTATATGCAACACTAGCATATATTATTGACGTTATATACAGTACTTCCATCATAAATCAATTTTAAATGGTATAAAATAGGTTAAATTATGTGGTCCATTTTAAAACTTTGTAAGCAGATGGCCATCCTTGTCCAGGTGTTATTTGGATCCTGAGGGATTTCCTTTCCTTCTTTAGAAATTGTTGAAACTGGGCCTTGTTTGACATTCACTGACAACCTGCATGTAGTCCCTAGTTTATTATTTATTTCATCATTCTTTTCCTTTTATACAAATGGGCAACATACATTTTAATAAATATATATGTAATATAAGTTAATTTTCACTTATAATAGAATAATAAAATATTTTTACATATCAATATTTGGATTTTTTTTGTTTACCATATAGTCAAGTACTTTCACTCCAATTATTGAAATTTCTTAGGATCACAGGAAGCGGAGTGCATTCTGTCAGCATTGAGTTTAGGACAGCAAATAATCCTAAATGATATGCTATTACAGGAGACATTGAGTCACACACCACAGGGTCAATTTAGACACTCCAATCACCTAAACAGGCACATCTTGTAATATATTTAGGAAGAAACCTACACAGACATGGCTGGAGTTGTTAACTCCATACAGGCAGTGACTATGCTGCCTTCATGATCTGGTCTAATTAAATTCATCCATCCACACATTTTTCAAATCTCCTTATCCTACGTAGGGTTACAGTAAACCTAGAGCCTTATCCAGCAAACACTAGGCACAAAGCAAGAAGAATCCCTGGATCTGGATTTAGCATAACTCATTAAAATTAAATTGCAACAAAACTGAACTCCTACAAATTGGTGCTAAAGTACAACTAAAGAAAATGAGCACCTTTTCAGTCCCTCTTGATAGTGATCTCGTCAAACCTTCTTTTAATGCAAGGAATCTTGATGTCATTTTTGATTTCTCCCTTTCTTACCCCACCCACATAAACCACATTAAGAAACTTTCTTACTTCCACCTTTGTAACATATCTTGTGTTTGCTCTTTCCTCTCCTTTTTGTAATGCTGAGAAACGTGTACATGCTTTATCACATCCTGCATTGATTGCTGCTACTCCCAGTTAATTCAAAACTCTGCAGCAAGAGTCCTTACATGAATCAGCAACAACGAACACATAACATCCATCCTGCTTTGCCTGCACTGGCTCCCTGTATAAAATTAGTAATCTACAAAGCTTTAAATGGCCTTGCACCAGACTAAATCAGTGACTTTCTTCATCACTATGCTCCTGTTCGCTCACTAATGTCCTCTGACTGTGGCAATCTTGTGCCCCACACTAACCTACACTCTATGGGTGACAGGGCCTTCAGCTGTATAGCGTCCAGACTTTGGACTGACCTCTCTAAATTTTTTTGATCAGCTGACTCAATTCATTCTTTTAAAAAAACAGCTTAAAACTTGTCTGTTTAGGAAGGCTTTTAACTTAACCTAACACTCTGCTTCTTCTTTCCGTTTACCTCTCTCTGTCCAGATTCTCAGGATAATTTGTGTGTGTGTTTTATACCACAAATGAAGCTGTTTGTTAAGGCTTTTCTTTTTGTATTGAATGTAGTATGTCACTCTGATCTCATTATTGTGAGGCAGCAGCCATGCCACCCACCTAATTAAATTAATTCCATGAACTGTTGCCTATTCAAGATAACCTTTATAAAAGACTTTGATATGTACAGGCTTAATGAGGGATGTCTTGGTGACTTATGTGACGCATATTGTTTTAGTTTACATTTTTATTAAATTTTTGTGCCTTGCCTGAGATGTTCCTGACCTGGAAGTGCAAAGTAGTTAACATCACAGGGTCATGGTTATAAAGGTCATGACAAAAATGTCTTGATTATCAGAGTTTACAGAGAAATGACAAAATGCTTACCATGTGTTTATATAACTAGTGTGTCTGATAAAAAGTGTGTCTGATAAAACCAATCTCTGCTGTACATATTTTCAATTATTTTTTGCTTGATGACAGTTGTCACACACGTGCACTTAGGAGGCAGGCAACAAGCCCTAAGGTGAGTAATATACCACAAGATGAAGGGCTGACTTTGGGTACTAATGCCTCTTTCTATTCCAACAGAGCAAAAGAAGAAAACTAACAATCTCACTCACTTAACTTCAATAATTCCGGTTTCACAAAATGGCCACTCCACAACAATCCTGCTTCCGGCTCCTATGGATGATGTCACTTCTGGTCCCACCGTGATGAAATCTCTTTTCCTGGCTCTACCATGATGAAGTCACTTTTATGGCTCCGCCTTGATGACATCACTTTGGCTCCCATGGATGTCATCACTTCTGGCCCCACCATGATGACATCACTTCCGGCTTCCTATTGATGACCTCACTTCCAATTCCGCCTTGATGACATCACTTTCGTCACTCTGTATTGGTGTAATTTCCTGTCAAATCACTTCCTGTCACCAATTTTATATATAAATCCTCATTTGAACTCTATACTTTGTAAAATACTTTGGTTTTTTGATCAATTTTCATTCAAATCTTCACTGATGGATATTATACGGGTCAGCTACCCAACTCTTTGTGAAGTTTTTCCGAGTGAAATTATTCATTACACAATGTATATTTGCCTTCCTGGTTATGAATCTTTGCTTTTCTTTTGGCTCACATTTCTTCTTGTTGTAACTTATTTAAAAAAAAAATTCTGTCTCTTCTGCCATGGCAAAATATATACAACATCAGATTTCCAAGCACTAGTGTATGTACACCTTCAGCTGGATATGCCCAATGGTAGGTTCTGACCCATGTTTTTTAACCAGGGCCCATACTTATCAAATGTCTCACAATTATTGTGGTGAAGTGAATAAGGGGACCGTGACAGTGTGCAGGTGTTCAAGTAAGGGTTTAAGTGGGTGGGTGGGCGCAGCTGCAGAGCTGAGTGACCATGGGATGTTCAGTGTGAAGGTGAGCTGATTGTTTGATTAGTTTAGCTGTTCCACATCGGCACCCCACGGGTCCTAATTAAGGCACCCGCAAATAGGAAGTACAAAAAGGGAATGAAGTAGAACGAAGGAAAACATAAAGAGACTGCAAGTTAAAGGGAAAAAATAAATAATAATAAAAGAATAGGAAGGAAAACCTAATAGGTTAGAATATTGCACTAAGCTGCATGTTATTGTTGCCACTTTATAACAACATCAATACTGTAACAATCACCAGGATTGAAAGACTGAAACACACAAACTGAATAAGAGTTAAGCCCAATAACAGACATGTTCATTTAACAATAAATGATCCACAGCTGCACTTTCAGAAGAATCACATTCTTGCTGTAATGGCCACAGGAAGTGCCTCGCAAAATAGCAGTTATACTGACACTAGCCACAGCTTTACGTCACATTCACGCTTCCATGCTTAATTGTATGTGTTTTATTTTCTAAAATGAAAACTAAACTGAAGATGCTGCTGTGTTCCTTTCCATACAAATGCTTAACAGGCACCTTTATTTCATTTGCCATATTGTTCTATAACAGCCCTGCATTTGGAGTTGCATTGAATTCACTAATTCAGTACTAAAGACCAACAGAATGCACTGGGACTAAAGGAGATTTCTACTCTGGTAAGTGCAGATTGAAAGTATTCTATTACTCATTTGCTTCAAAAAAAGATGAAATCATTTCCTTAATGTTGTTCTTTTTTCCTTTTTTGTCTCAGTCATATTGTGGACGAACTGCTGTTTTCAATAGTTTGATTGATCTCTATCATAAGAAAATTGTTCATGTGAGGTTTTTTTTGTCACGAGTTGTCCATTTACGGTTTACAAACTGGATTACGTAATTTCAGTTGTCTGGCTTTTCTCTGAGGTGTCAGACTCAAGGTCAGTGTTATTATATTTCTTACTCCCCATATGCTGCCAAAATGTGATTTAGAAGCAATAAAAGGAAGGCCATTGCTGACCTGCTGTGTGACACTTCACATTTCTCTGCAAAGCACCACCGATTAGATAATACGTGGCTTTTAATGAGATGCTACTTGCTTGGATATGCAGTATTTGTCTTTCATTCTTTTTGAATTATCTGTCTGTTGCTAGCCAGATACACACTAGTTAGGCTTCTGCCCTTTTTGATATTGCCACTACCAACAACACTATAACTTATCAATACCTGTGAAAATAAGTCAGCAATTTTTGCTATATTAATTCTATATTTCAGAATTATTGTGCCATTTATTTTCTGAAGT
Source organism: Polypterus senegalus (assembly GCF_016835505.1). Classification (NCBI taxonomy): domain Eukaryota; kingdom Metazoa; phylum Chordata; class Cladistia; order Polypteriformes; family Polypteridae; genus Polypterus; species Polypterus senegalus. The sequence continues at coordinate 245,080,236 of NC_053156.1, read as the reverse complement.
TTTTTCTTATTTCAAATGGAGTGTTACAGGGGATGACAGCTTATTCTCAAGGCATTAGGTATAAGACAGAAACCTATCACATGACACACACACACGTTTACAAGGCCAGTTTAGAGTCACCTTAACGTTCAAGTCTATGCAATGCTAGAGAGAAACTAAAAAACTTGCAAAAAAATGATCTTTGCAGTTTAAAATATGAAGAATGAAAGTACAGTTTTACACCATACTGGACTCATTTTTAGAGGCTGAAGTGAGAACACCCCAATGAAAGTCTTAGGAATAACTCTTGATAAATGATGGACGTCACTGCTACCATGTACAAAAAAGTACATTTAGCAATTGCCAGGGTCCATGTTAGCAAAGGTGAAGACTATTGGGACTGTACTTTGGAGTGAAGAGACAAATATAAACCATTTTGGAACCAATGGCAACTGAGCTGTATGGCATTGCAAGAGCAAGGAGTACAATGAAAAATGCATGGTACCCACAATGAAGCATGGCGGCTTCAGTGCTCTTCTGTGGGGCTGTTTGAGTACTTGCAGGTGTCAGGAAATTGCACATTCATCGATGGCATCATGAATTCACAGATATACTGCAAAATACTGAAGGAGAAAATGCTACCATCTCTCGGTGTCCTGGATCACCAGGCATTCTTTCAACGTGATAATGACCCAAAACATACATCCATGGCCCCTTTTGCATTTCTAAGGAAGACCAGGGTGAAAGTGATTCAATGGCCAAGCATGTCACCCAGCCTCAACCCAGTAGAACACCTGTGAAGAGTTCTGAAATGACAGATTGAGTGTCATTCTCCATCCAGCATCCAGGCTCTGGAAGAGCTCATTCTCCAAGAACGGAGAAAGGCAGATATTGCAGTATGTCACTTCATTGTTCATTCCATGTCCAGAAGAGTTGGTGCTGTTCTTAAAATCATTGAGGCCATACAAAATATTAGATTCAGTGGAATTTATTGTAGGGTGTATTAAGTTTTGCATCACCTAATTTGAATAAATTGTATTATTTTCTTATCCTAACAAGGTTGATGGCCAAGCTGTTATGTTGTTAATAAAATAAATGTTTAATAAAACTCAGTTTTACAGAAATTCTAGTAAATGTTCAGGTGTTCACTGTGAAATAAAGAAAAATCTTAAGTTTCAAAGAGGGTGCACTCATTTATGCTGAGTGTGCACTCATTTATGCTGAGTATTATTCTACTTTTCACTCAACTATTTCCTTGAGATCTTGTAAAGCACTTTGAGCTTCATCCTGTGTATGAAAATATGCTATGGAAATAAATGTTGTTGGTCAGTGTATGGAAATGCTATGTAGCTGTTTGCGTGTAGAAGAAGAAGCCCAGTGACTCTGTAAATTGCTTTGCACACAGCTGCCTTGCTCATCCCCGACAATCTGCAGGAATTATCTATTGGTGTAATATCTCAGCATTGGTAGGAGCTGCGTAACAAACGTCAGAGCATAGTTGTGATGGGTGGGTCTGGACAGGTTTTCCTCTACCAGCTGCAGTAGTGCCATTATTTTTGTCAGCAGGCATCAGTTAACTCCTGCTGGGGAAGTCTTTTCCACTTTTACAACTCAATGATTCCTTCTCAGAAATGTATCATTGCATTACTTTATGTAATATTTATTTAACTTTGGTAAAATGTGACTTATAGTAGTACTTGTTATTTCTTTTCATTAATGACATTTTCTTTGGAGGCCACTGTCTGTTACTTAGGTACTGCAGGAGGTTGCCAGTTAATGTCGTACTTTAAGATTAACATATGAGTCGGGTCAGATGTAGCTAAGGAATGAGTTTAATGTGCTATTTTAGTTACATTTTAGGAAACCTCCTTTCTCACGATACTTATACTTAAGTACAAATTAACATTTTTTTAAAATTTAAATTTAAATTTTTGGGAAACCCACCGCTGTTTAGCTACTTAAAGGAAATAGAAATGCAAAACTGACCAAAATACAACATGTTTAATTACAGGTTAATGTTATCTGAGGAAAGGTGAACTTCTAAATGCAAGCTTTCCTTTTAATTTCCTCTTTATTTATTTACTTAGCTTACTGTTATTTTCAAGCTGTTAATGTTTAATAATAATAATAATTTTGGCAAAAATATTAGGAAAAGGTGAGTCTACTAACAACAGATATATGTAATACTCATCATGAATCTGAAAAAGTGTCAAATCGTTCTTATATTAAGTCTCGCTACTTTAAAGAAGTGTTTTAACGTAACATTTTACGGAAAGGCAAACTACAGTAAAGTAAGTTCAGGAAAGCAAAATGTTTATTATATTACCTTGATGAAGATTGTAATTAAATCAATGGCAAGCTGAACTAACATTTACATATATCTCACAGTGCATTTTAAGACTTTGCAGTTTACATTCAAACATATCTCTTAATATTTTACATTATATTTTCCTTTTCAGATATCTCAAAACAACTGCCTGTCTATCTGAAGATATCTTGAAATTTATATATGAGATACTTCAAAATCATATCTTGTAAAATTTCCTGTTGGTTCAGTGGGACCTATTTTAAGATATCTTGAAATGCATTTGAAATATTTTGGAATATATTTCAGATATTTAAAAATGGACAGGGTGCTATTTTGAGATAGAAAAAATGTATTTGAGCTATCTTGAAATAGAATTCAGGATATTTTGAAATACATTTTAAGAAATCTGAAACATAGCAGAGACCCATTTTAAGATATCATGAAATTAATTTGAGATGTGTAAAAATGTATTTTAGAAATCTGAAATGTGAGTAAATATGAAGATATATGATATATTAATTATATTTCCAGATATTTTAAAATACAAGACAACCTATGTTGTAAAATATTAAAAAAAAAACATTCACAATATTTCAGTAGCTGAAAAAATCTTTTGTGTGGTAGGTTGTGATGATATGTGGTGCCATCATAATGTATTTCAATGTATATTGCACTGTAATATTCATGTGTATGTCCGCAGTAATCAAGTGTGATTTATTATAGAATGATAGACCATACTATCAAATTTGATGACTTATGCTCATTACGTAAGTAAATCCTTGAGACTGAAATTTTCCTTAGTGTATTCACAGACATCAATTTTTGTAAATGAGGTCCCATTTGTGTTCACAACTGCATCTCACTCAATGCACACACATACTGATGCCTGAGTCTGATCTAATACAGAACGTAAATTAAAGTTAAACAAGTCTCTTTACAGTAATTATTAGAAAATGACTTTGCCTTTCTTCCAAGTCACTGAATGTCAATACATTTAGAACAAATTAATGGACCACATAAGCATCATTTATATAGCATTCTATTTTTCAGTTAATTAGAAAGATGTCAACAGTTGAACTTTTTATTCCGGGGTTGTAGGATGATGAGTCTTGTTTCTGTTATGCCCACTTGTACATTTGTAAATCATATCAAATTAGACATCAGTTTTGACACATTCAAGTCAGAGGCCTTTTTTTTCCTCAGCAACCCTTATGTTATGATTTTAATGATTTACATTGCTAGAAGTGTACAGGCAGAGATATTACTGCTCAATACTTACAGTGCATCTGGAAAGTATTCACAGCGCATCACTTTTTCCACATTTTGTTATGTTACAGCCTTATTCCAAAATGGATTAAATTCATTTTTTTCCTCAGAATTTCTACACACAACACCCCATAATGACAATGTGAAAAAAGTTTACTTGAGATTTTTGCAAATTTATTAAAAATAAAAAAAAAATTGAGAAAGCGCATGTACATAAGTATTCACAGCCTTTGCCATAAGCTCAAAATTGACCACAGGTGCATCCTGTTTCCCCTGATCATCCTTGAGATGTTTCTGCAGCTTAATTGGAGTCCACCTGTGATAAATTCAGTTGATTGGACATGATTTGGAAAGGCACACACCTGTCTATATAAGGTCCAACAGTTGACAGTTCATGTCAGAGCACAAACCAAGCATGAAGTCAAAGGAATTGTCTGTAGACCTCCGAGACATGAGTGTCTCAAGGCACAAATCTGGGGAAGGTTACAGAAACATTTCTGCTGCTTTGAAGGTCCCAATGAGCACAGTGGCCTCCATCATCCGTAAGTGGAAGAAGTTCGAAACCACCAGGACTCTTCCTAGAGCTGGCCGGCCATCTAAACTGAACGATCAAGGGAGAAGGGCCTTAGTCAGGGAGGTGACCAAGAACCCGATGGTCACTCTGTCAGAGCTCCAAAGGTCCTCTGTGGAGAGAGGAGAACCTTCCAGAAGGACAACCATCTCTGCAGCAATCCACCAATCAGGCCTGTATGGTAGAGTGGCCAGATGGAAGCCACTCCTTAGTAAAAGGTACATAACAGCCCGCCTTTAATTTGCCAAAAGGCACCTGAAGGACTCTCGGACCATGAGAAACAAAATTCTCTGGCCTGATAAGAGAAAGATTGAACTCTTTGGTGTGAATGCCAGGCGTCACCTTTGGAGGAAACCAGGCACCGCTTATCACCAGGCCAATACCATCCCTACTGTGAAGCATGGTGGTGGCAGCATCATGCTGTGGGGATGTTTTTCATCGGCAGGAACTGGGAGACTAGTCAGGATAAAGGGAAAGATGACTGCATCCTGGATGAAAACCTGCTCCAGAGCGCTCTTGACCTCAGACTGGGACGACGGTTCATCTTTCAGCAAGACAACGACCCTAAGCACACAGCCAAGATATCAAAGGAGTGGCTTCAGGACAACTCTGTGAATGTCCTTGAGTGGCCCAGCCAGAGCCCAGACTTGAATCCGATTGAACATCTCTGGAGAGATCTTAAAATGGCTGTGCACCGACGCTTCCCATCCAACCTGATGGAGCTTGAGAGGTGCTGCAAAGAGGAATGGGTGAAACTGGCCAAGGATAGGTGTGCCAAGCTATTCAAAAGACTTGAGGCTGTAATTGCTGCCAAAGGTGCATCGACAAAGTATTGAGCAACTACTTGTACATGTGATTTCTCGTTTTTTTTATTTTTAATAAATTTGCAAAAACCTCAAGTAAAGTTTTTTCACGTTGTCATTATGGGGTGTTGTGTGTAGAATTCTAAGGAAAAAAATGAATTTAATCCATTTTGAAATAAAGGCTGTAACATAACAAAATGTGGAAAAAGTGATGCACTGTGAATACTTTCTGGATGCACTGTACCTTATACATTGATAAAAACACTTTTATATCAAGGATGCTTAGTTAATTTAGAGCAACTTAGAGCATTAAAGTCAAAAGATTAACATACAAAATGATCTTAGACTAAATATGTTGAAAAATAACAGAATTAAGTAATTAAGTAATTCTTTTATGTGAATTTACTTGGCAGTAGAGCTTGTAGATATATGGCTGGAGTCTATTTCTTTGCTACTTTTTCTGATTGTTACGTTTCAGTTCTCTGCTAGCTACACATGGTTAACTCATTTTTTATTTACTCATAAAGAAATAATAATTAGTTATAAAAATATTTTATTTGATTTTCTCAGTAAAGTGAAATATGCAATATTTATAATTACTGTTACAGTAGAACATTCTAATATAAACAGAACCTGTAATAAACTGGCATTTTGCATTAACTGCAATGAAGAAATTTATAAGAAGAAAAGGCGGCAGCTGAACTGTGTGCTGGAATCCTCTGCTCCAATTCATTTTATATTCAATGAAGTTACAGCAATGGCAGCACATAATTATCCTTTCTTATTGTCACACACCGGAAATTCAGATGAAGTACTGTAAGCATTTTGGTCATGGAGCTGCAAATTTGCTCAAGCAGAATACTTGCTTGTGAGGTAAAAGTTTGTCAGGTTTACATTTCTAACTTTAATAGCATACACGTTGTATAGATAATGTTTTGTCTATAATAGGTTTCACATCATAAAACTGCTGATTAAAGACTTGGTGTGTATCTAAAAGCATAGCTAATGTGATTTTTTGGAATTATTATTTGGTATGATATGTATTTTTAGAAAGGTATTATACACCAGTGGCAAGAATGCAATATTTTCTACCAAGTTTAACAAAATCGACCACATGGGCATTTAGTGCTTTGTCTAAATCTTCACTTTATCACTGTAAATTCTCAGATTTATACTTCCCAATCTGTACCCTTTGTATGGAATTATCCTTAAACCATTATCGTGATGCATCACAGAAACTGTTATGTCTCCCTGGTTCCAGAAGATCTGTAAATAACAGGTTGGAAAATGTCCATATGGCATTGAGTGCATTCAGAGACTAAGTTAACTGATGTAAAAGATGGAGCAATTCACAGTTTTAGTTACTTTGTCCGAGTCAGTAATCACATTTCTCTTTATTAAATATTTTTACAACAATGAGCCATATTCAAAAATAGCAGTGATAACTGAATGCAATATTATGTGTTAGCAGACTTTATTAAATATGCGCTTTTTAACACAACTTTACAATGTCACGTAGTTATTAACATATAGCATAAATAGGCATGTGTTGGCTCAACGGCTTTAAATATTTATTTAAAATACATCAGATTCCAATTCAACTGATGTAAAAAGGGCATCAACTGATGTATATTAGCGATGGAGGGTAAGCGACTATCTGTTTTTTAATTCTTTCTAACATAACATTTTAGACAATATACCCAATAGAATAGTACGCACTAATTACTAAAGGGGAAAAAAACTATTAATAAAAAATTGACAAATACTAGCATAAAATGTATCAATATTATCCTATGATAGGAGTAAAGCAACTGAAAAAAGTTGCCCATCTAGCTATTAACCTCCTTAGAGTTGCAATTTATCCAAAAAACATGTAAAAAGCATTGCTTTTTTTGGCTTGAAAAATTACATTTTTATTAAATCTCAAAAGTATAACAATGATACAAATAATAATAGTAATGATGAATAAAAATAATATGAAATTAACAATAATAACAGTAATAATACTACTATTAATGATGCCAAAACAGTATATAATCTCAAAATGAGTCCTTTGTGTGGTAAATCATAAAGCACAGTGAAACACGCAATCCAACGTCACAGTTGGGACAATAATAGCGTGTTTCTTTTCGGATTTTCTTTCCAGATTTATCAGTTTTTAAATAGCACACTACACAGGTACAAGTTGGATTCTGATTTGTTTTTCTAGTGTAGATATAGAATCAAGAAAATGTCTAGCAAAAAGATGCTCTGGATTGATCCGCAATGTGCTGGGTCGACTGTGTCTCTTTAGCGGTAGCATGGATGGTGGATGTACGGCAATGATTTGTTCTACAAGCTGGTGTGGACAGTTTGTATGAGATACAGCTTTGCCAGCTTTTTGTTTGTATGAGATGAATGCATTCCAAATGCACTATTCCACCATATGACAAAATATCTTTTTGTAGTATTTCTTCTGTTGCCTCCACATAAAGAGATAGAAAGTCAATTCTTGTTCCACACAATCTATTCCGTCCATCGTGCTATTGTAGTCGACCACAGCACAAAGCTTCATAATCTACTGCAGAGGTACGACAAAGGAAGGACAGTGGGGGAACGTGAATGGAACAGCTGTCCCAGTATAATAAGTGATAGTATGGAGAACTGTTAAAGGTGAGCAGGACTGAGATTTAACTGATAGAAGGAAACGAGGCCAGAGCAAGAGTGTGAGAAGGTACAGAAGGCAACAGACAATATATTATATTATTTCTAGAGAGAGAAGGGCATTAAATGCCCCACCAGGTAGATGGTGTACAACTCTTAGGTGCCTCCTCCAATTCCCATGGCAATATTTCTTCATTGTCAGTACAATTACTTTAATTTTTGTGAGCCATAAATATTACTTTCACCATTGGTTTCCAAAATTGCTCTCTATTCAGAAATATCTTAAAAATATTTTCAAATACAAAGAACTTAATTTTAGGCAGTTTGTTTCTGCTAAATTTTAAATAGCCATAAGTCAGAATGTTTGAAATTAATATATTTGACAGTCTAATACTTATTTTCTTTTACAGAACTAAGATGTTTGAAATAATAATTTTATTTGATTATTTATTTGAGAATTTTTTAAACATAAGGTCACCAGTAGTCTAAAAACATTCGTTTTTTATAGCCTTGGTGATATAATCTCCGAAAAGCCATTAAATACGCAAAGCGCCAGTACGCCCACAAACTGGACTTTCTGTTTAACAGCACAGCAGACGCTCGTTGGATGTGGCAGGATATTCAGCTGACCACAGACTACAAACCCCGGACACACGTGGCCACAGCTACCGCCGCTTCACTCTCGGATGAGTTGAATGTGTTTTTTGCTCGCTTTGAGCTCACTAACACGGATAGGCCCGTGCGAACCCCCTGCAGCACCGCAACACTCCTGCCTTTGGCTGTCCGAGGATGATGTGAGGAAGACTGGGGACTGATCATTGGAAGAGGTGGTGAACAGATTAATAAAATACAACAGGACTCCGGCTGCAAAGTACAGATTGCACGAGACAGTGGAGGTTTACCAGACAGGAGTTTATCAGTCTCAGGTCGCGTTTTTAAAACATGTTGCAGCCATCTAGCTGCTGTCTTTAAGGGTATTTTTTAACACGACTCTGAGAGTTTCATTGTCCCCACCCACTTCAAGCACATAGCCATCATCCTTGTTCCAAAGAAAAATAAAGTAGACTGCCCTAATGATTACCGCCCAGTAGCACTTACTCCTATAGCCATGAAGTGCAATGAGAGGCTGGTGCTAGAACACATCAAGGACATCATCCCTGACAGTCTGGACCCCCTCCAGTTTGCCTACCATTGCAACAGGCCCACTGAGGATGCCATCTCCATTACACTTCACACCACCCTGTCTGATCTGGAGAACTGTTATTCCAGGTTGCTGTTTGTGAACTACAGCTCTGCATTTAACACTGTCATTCCATCCCAGCTCATCGCTAAATTCCTGGATCTGGGGCTTAGCTCTTCACTGTGCAACTGGGTACTGGACTTCCTCACCAGTAGACCTCAGCAAGTGCAAAAGTTAAAAACCTCCTCCATCATCACCATCAATACTGGCACTCTGCAGGGCAGCGTGCTGAGCCCCCTGCTTTACTCTCTCTACACCCATGACTACATAGCTAAATACAGCTCTAACACCATCCTTAAGTTTGCTGATGATACCACTGTAATAGGTCTGATCATCGAAGACAATGAGACAGCCTACAGGGAGGAGGTCAGACTCCTGTCAGAATGGTGTCAGGACAACAATCTTACCCTCAATGTTAGCAAAACTAAGGAGATGATTGTGGATTTCCGCAAATAGGCAACAGAGCACAGCCCCATCTACATCGGAGGCGAGGCTGTGGAGCAGGTCAGAAGCTTTAGGTACCTCGGAGTTACCCTAACTGATGACCTTAAATGGTCAAGTCACACTGTGGCAGTAGTTAAGAAAGCCCAACAACGCCTCTACTTACTCAGGAGATTGAGTAAGGCCCAGATGTCCCCCACAACCCTGTGCAGATTCTATAGTGTACTGTGGAATCCATCCTGACAGGATGCATCACATCCTGGTACAGCAACTACTCAGTTCAGAACTGCAGAGCTCTGCAGCATGTGGTGAACACAGCACAGCAGATCACTGGTACACAACTCCCTGCGATCCATGACATCCACACTACACGCTGTCTCAGGAAAGTGAACCGTATCAGGTGGGACCCCAGCCACCCTGCACTGTCATTTTTCACCCTTTTCCCATCTGGGAAGCGACAAAAATCCATTCGGACCAGCGAACCGTATCAGGTGGGACACCCGCCCACCCTGCACTGTCACTTTTCACCCTTCTCCCATCTGGGAAGCCACTAAAGTCCATTCGGACGCACACCTCCAGGTTCAGGAGCAGTTTCTACCCAACTGCAACCAGACTCATGAACAATCCGTAACCTTGTGTCACCTCCACTGCTACCTGCACATACGGTATACTTCTGCCACTGTCTCTATTTATTTATAGGTTTCTGTTTTTATTTATTTATATTTTATATGTTTTTTTTTTTGGTCTATGTTCACTGTCTGCAGGGGCACATGCAAGCAAGCATTTCATTGTATGTGGTACTTGTACACATTATAATAAACAATTAAAATTGAAATAATTAGGTGGGCAAAAAAGACCTCCGAAGAAGTTTGCAACAATTCTGTAGTCGCTTGGCCTTATTACAGTTTAAGGTGTTGATTAAGTCTCCTGCATTATTTATTTTCAGTAAACTAAGTTGTATAATAAATAAAGCTGACGCCATTTCTAACTGTATTTCAGAATTTCAAAAAGACTGAGTTACTTCACGTTCTGCATTTTTTACAGAGGTTTTCAGACTTGTTCACAATAACGGATTTGGTCCACTTTTTATCCAGTCCAAATCATGGTATACATAGCCTTCAAAATGTTTTTCACCCCTCAAGGGGGATGGTACACAGTTGTCCATGGTTTATATTCCCTCTCACAAGCAGTGAAACAAACAAAATGAGGTAAATAACAAAATAGACACATACTGTATAAGAAAGTGGGAAAGAGGAGGGGATGACACAGACAAGCTTGTGTGGTGAATGGACCATGGTGCTTGAAATTTTAAAATGATAATAACAGATGCGGCACAAGCATTTGACGATTTTTGAGGTGTTACGAAAAGTAAGTGAACAGGATGCAGTATAGTGTATATAAATATTATGACAGATGGCAGCTGGCACCGTTACCCCAGGTGTGGTGGAAACACAAAGTGGGGCTCTATAGCTCCTGCAGCTCCTCCTGGCGTCATCCCTAGAACCTACCAAGTCCCATATAGCCCTGTGGGACTCTGAGGTGCCATTTTGCCAAATAGCACCCTTCATAAATCTTCTCACACTGTCCTTCCATTATGGCGGATAGATAGATAGATTGAATCATATTCTATAAAAGAGGTGCAAATAAGATAAGGTATGAAATTGAATGTGGTCTGACAAAGAAGAATTCCTTCTCATAATGCAGTACTAAATTGGTTCAGTAAATTTCATTTTACTGGTAGTGTGTAGGACGTGTTGGTTTGACCATTGAGAACTTAAGAAAATATCAAATGATTGAGACAAGCTGTAGACATTCATCCCAATGTCAGTCAATAGCATGAAACATTTTAAACATGACTAATTATTTATCAAGATCAATCCTAACACCCATGTTATTTAAGACAAGGAAAATGCACTGCATTGATTCATTTTTGACTACTTTATTCCTTATCTTGGGCCATAAGTCAAGTGATACAATTAAGTGACCATTCATACCATCCTTTCAAAAATCATCACATCTTTGTACTGCACCCCAAGAGTTTATTTCTGCCAGTTTTACTACAGCTTACACCAAGCATTCACACTGAATGATAATTATTGTTTTATTAACAACTAGCACAGTGCCTATCTGAGAGAAGTAATGGAATAATTAAAAGTATATTTGCCGTCTCTTGCTCTATGTGAACCTTCAGTGGCTTTCCTCTGTTTTCATGTACGTGTGAACATCTCTTCACCGGTGCTCTCTCTTTCGAGTGCATTTCAAACTCTGTTTTTGAAATACCTTTATTGCCCTTTTATACTTTCCATTTTTGAAGGTGACTCTCTCAGTGTGCCTCTTATGCCGTTAGTAACATAGCACTCCTATACGCATGCGTCTTCCAGTAAAGTCTGATTCTCAGATTATTTTTGAGGTTTCATACTTTCTGTCTTTGACAGCACAACTCTCAGATTATTTTTAGGGCACCATTCTTGCCTCGTGTCCAGTTTTATACTTGCTATCTTTGAAGGTGATTCTCTAAGCGAACCTTCTATGCCTTTATTACTCCTTGTGCATCTTATACTCACACTTCCTGTTTATCACCAAAGCCAAACTGGCCAATCAGATTTCTTTGTGGGACTGGACACACAGTGCTTAGTGTTTTATTATATAGTAGATATGTTTGCTTCCCATTATACTTTATTAATGATACTCATTTCCGAGAAATACATGAAACAAATTGAAATTGTTTTCTGTTTTTGTTTATGATATGGCGATTGTTATTTGCCTAAATAAGGCTCTGCTGTCATTGTAATAAGAACCCTCATCTTGGATCCCTGGATTTCTTATTTGGGTCCTAAGATTAAAAAGTTTAAGAACCTCTGCTGGTAGAGTATTCATCAGCTCTCTGTGACTCTAAATTGAACTGAATAGATGGGTTAGAACATGGATAGATACAATAATAATTATAATTAACTGTGGGCAGCATGGTCAAACAGTGCTTTCAGCTGGCACTGTACTGTTCTAGTTCTGGATTCATATCTTCTGCCAGTCACTATCTGTGAAGCCTGCATATTTTCTGATTGGGGTTTTCTTTTACAATCTTCATTTTCCCTCACACACCCCAAAGATATAAGCATTAAATTAATTGGAGTGTGTGTGTGTTTAACTTCCTCCTCATCGAGGGCTGATTCATATCTTGCATGTGCATCAGCTGAGATACAGGCTTTGATCCTCACAACCATGAACTAGATTAAAAGGATTCAATAATGGATGGATGGATACATCATGAACCATCTGTTCAGGGCTGTGAAATGCATAGACATGCATTGAAAATGTATATTTGCTTAAAGCGTGTCCAGAAATGCAAAAAAAAAGAAAAAAATACTTGGCATGTTTGGATAAAGGGTGTTTATTGTGCTACCAACTATGATTAAAGCAAAACAAAGAAAAAAAAAACTTTACTGAATTGTTTCCTGTATTTTAATAAAAGTAGTCGTTAGTATAAGCACCCATACTTCCATATCTGATAATTTTTTAAATATTTTTTCCGGAGTAATCAGAGAATGTTTTCTGCCTGTTGTCAGTCAGTCGTACAAGTTAGAGAAAAATATAACTTGCTAATCTATCATTATTGCTTTATATTAAGTATCACAGACATTGTTAAATACTTTTTGGTAAACCAACCGCACCTATTTCATCATTAACAATAAAAGAGCTATACATTTCCTGCGTTCACACACACCATCTGATGATTGAACCCATGGTGTTTTCTGTACAAGAATTCTGTTTAGAACATCACAAGTAGGAGAAGAGGGCAGCTAATAGGCACACAGACTGCTTAGTTACTATGTGGCTTAAAAACATAGCCATCCATTATAATGAAGCCCCACAGGTGGATTTAGAGCACTTTAAAATATGGCCAAGGGAAAAGGCTGAGAACAGCACATCATGGAGTGACGCTGGAGATGAGGTAAACTGACAACTCCTAACTACCAGATTGGCTCGTCTCAGGGCACTTGTAAGCAGGCAGGTGTCTTTGAAGAATCTCAGCAGGATAATCTTATTTTTTTGATACCGACAGTAAGCCTAATTATAGTAAGTGGAAACATCTCGCTAGAGACTTATTACAATCTCTACAAATTGTTTTTGGTTTTTCCATACTTGCAGAAGAGCCATGTTAAATGTGACAAAACCAGAGCTTTAATTATATATCCTTAAGGACCAAATAATACCACCATGACAGAAGTCCATGTCGTATCTGCTATCATCAGCCTTCAGCCTTAGGTGAACTAAACCACTGTGTAATGTGGATTCTTGTTATTTGAAACAAGAATGAGGTTTGGGAGCATGCGCTGATTATAGCGTGTTGTCACATCCACCACATGGTGAACCACCCAGATTGAAATCTGAGTGCAGCCGCGCAGTGGGTGATACCTTAGCACCACACTGAACAATGTGAGGGGTTTTGCGATGGCTGGAGTGCCAATCCTGCCACCAACCCCCAAGTTTTTCCTGCAAGTTAGAGGACCTGCTTGCAGAGCTGGATGCAGATTAACGTCATACCCAGGATGGATCCTTGTTCAAGGGCCTAAAAGAGTAGAGCCACTTCTGGCGCTTACGGGATTTGGGGCAGGGTATGAAGGTATCCATTTAGTCTTACTTACAAGCCAGACATGCAAAAGTTTAACCCGCTTTATGTACTTTTACAAAGCATTTACAAAGTTCAAGACTGTTTAGGTCTTACTTCACCATTTTTACTGGCTCCTCAATATTCACTTTTCCTCCAATTCATCTGTAAACCTCATTATGTTTATTCAACACAATCGAGTGTAGGTGCACCGTTGCATTCATCCATCCATTTTCTAACTTTGCTGAATCAAGGTTTTGCATCATGCATTGGTATCGTAACATTGGGTAAAAGGAAGGAAGAAACACTGGACTGTTACACTCACTCAAATCTGGCCAATGTAAACACCATATAATATACCCTGCATGTCTTTGGAATGGGATAAGAAAACTTGATTAGTTGAAGAAAATTCCATCAAGATATAGAAATAACAGGCAAATCCCAAACACACACTGGGTAGGTGCAGGATTCAAACACAATATACCAGAGGCATGACACACTAACCATTGGGCCACCATAAATTGTATAGTTGGGTCCTAATAGAGATCTGTGATTATCTATACTCTTCGTACTCCAATTTATTTATCAAGTCACAAAATAAAGATTACTTGGCAACATATATCTATGATTTTTTTTGATAACTTGCCATCCTATAAAGATAAGGTGACTATCTCGTTTGTTGAAGCTTGATTTATTAACCAAACTAATTGTATGCCTTTCAGTAATGCATTAAAAAAAATCACAAAACAGTAAGAAGTTGTGTAAAACTCACTGTTCGTATCACCAACAGGTGTCATATCAAATTGGCATTTCTATTTCTTGTTTGTGGGTGGAACTGTACTTTCCAATAGGAATAGAAATTTGCTAAACCTCGGGTTACTTTCCAAATATTAATTGCCAGAAGGAATATTTTAATCAGGGTACATGTTAAACATGTCGAGATCAAGGAGAGGCTGAACATGTTGGTGATTTCATGGAGGTTAACTGAACTGAGAAGGATTTGAAAATGCTGAATGGAACACTCTCTTGGCTAGCTGCTTTGGGAGTTTTTGCCATTCACATGTTTTGAGAACACTGTTTTTACTAAATCACACCACAAAATCTCCTGGTTAGCTGGAAGATTTAGTAAATGTCTCAAAATGCTTCAGAGTGCTTCAATTGTTTTACACACATATGGCACTGTGGAATCGCTGTGATGTCTTTTGTTTTTGCTTAACAGTCAAAGACTGTTAGGATTATACTGATTAGTCACTCTTAACAGGAAATTTTTCCACTCCGTATTCTTTTTTCAGCTGCTCCCGTTAGGGGTTGCCACAGTGGATCATCTTCTTCCATAAATAAATCATCTTCTACCATAAATTTTTTCGCTCAGTATGACCCTCCAAAATTGGTCATCATAGCTTGAAAACTGAGCTTCCATGTTGGAAAGCAGAATGAGGTTCCACCATAATTTTCTGTGAGTACAAGTACAAGTGCTTACCTCCAAATAAAGACGTGACATATCTACATGGGTCATTTTTTCAAATTTAATTTCACTGCAGCATTACATTTTTACCATATATTGTCAGTTCATTGGCTTTCTGACCATGCATGTCAGCTCACCTTATCAGTATTGTAACTGAACAGTTGTTAATTTTAATAAATGTAGTTTGATATTTGGTGAGAAAGCTTGAAAACCTTTCTGTTTTACAGTAGTTTTCCAGAGAGTGGTGAAGGGGTGCATGTTGATCTGACATGCAAGTAAGACAGTATTCATTTATTTAGCTTACGGAAGAATTATATACATTTTTTCTATGCTACATTTTCTTTCTGCTGTGCTCACTTATATTGATATTAGAAGTCTGGCTAGCAGGAATACAGAAGTATGTGGAGGGAGTACAAGCAGGCCCAGCTCCAGGTGACCCCCCCCAAATACCATATCAAGCCCCACCACAATGTCAGGTAGGTTACTTTTTAGATTTTCGGTAATTTAGTTTAATATTTTTAATATTAATATTATTAATATTTTAGTTTGGAGCCAATGATGGGTGGAAGTGGTTCCTGATTTCTGTTTCAATATATTTTGATTATAAAATTCCTGTTTCTGAAGGTAGAATATGTGAAGTCATGGAACACTTATCATGTATGCAGCTTTGCAGAGTCTGCAATATTTTTCCTTTTCCTTAGAATTTGTGTTGATATATTATGTGGGCCTTTTTCTCTGGGCATATCTTTTAATACTGCCTCCCACATATATACTCACAGGCCACACCTTATTATTAGGTACACCTTGTTAGTACCCCTTTTGCCTTCAGAACTGCCGTAATTCTTAATGGCTTAGATTCAACAAGGTGCTGGAAACATTCTTCAGGGATTTTGGTCCATATTGACATGATAGCATCACACAGTTACTGCAGATTTGGTGCATTATACTGCTGGAAGAAGCTATCAGAAGATAGGTACACTGCAGTCATAAAGGGATGGACATGATCAGCAACAATACTCAAGCAGGCTCTGACATTTAAATGATGCTCAGTTTGCACTAAGGGGCCCAAAGTGTGCCAAGAAAATATCCACCACACCATTACACAAACACCACAATCATGAACTGTTGATACAAGGCAGGATGGATCCAAGCTTTTGTGTTGTTGATGACAAATTCTGATCCCGCCATCCAAATGCCACAACAGAAATTGAGACTCATCAGAGCAGGCAATGTTTTTTCCGATCTTTTCTGTCTAATTTTGGTGGGCCTGTGCAAATCGCGGCCTCAGTTACCAGTTCTTAGCTGACAAGAGTGACACCCAGTGTGGTCTCCTGCTGCTATAGCCCACCTGCTTGAAGGTTCAACATGTGCATTCAGAGATGCTCTCCTGCATACCTCAGTTGTAATGAATGCTAATTTGAGTTACTATTGCCTTTCTATCAGCTCAAAGCAGTCTGGCCCTTCTCCTTTGAAGTCTGGCATCAACCAGGCATTTTCTCTAAGAGAACTGCTGCTCACTGAAAACTTTCCCTTTTTCAGCCCATTTTGAGTAAACCCCAGTAGATCAGCAGTTTCTGAAATACTCAACGAGCCCATGTGGCACCAACAACCATGCCACTTTCAAAATCACTTAACTCACCTTTCTTTCCTACTTTGATGCTTGGTTTGAACTTCAGCTGGTCGTCTTGACAATGTCTGCATGGCTAAATGCAGTGAGTTTCTGTAATGTGATTAGCTGATTAGATATTTGCATTATCAAGCAGTTGAACAAGTGTTCTTAATAAAGTCACTGGTGAGTGTATGTGTTTGTTAAGCCATACAGCAACTGTACTTGTGCAAGTGCAAGTGTGTATCTGTGTGCTCTGTGATTGACTAGTTGCTCTGGGGTAGGCTCCAGCCCAATGAAACGGATTGAGTTTCATACCATTCCATACTATTACATTATGCAGGTGCTTTTTTTTTCTATTTTGGTTTTTCTCCTTCATGTTCCAGAGGCATCTATAAAGTTGACTAGTGACTATTCTGTCTGAGTGAGTGTGGATGTGTGTAGCTGTACCACAGAATAGCACTCCATGCAGGATTTTTCCTGCCTGCTGCCTGAGGCTAACAATATAGTCTGTAACCCCTGTGACCATAAACTGGATTAAGTGGGTTTCATAATGGGTTGGATGGATAATGTAGCTGTGTTCACTCCATAAGAGTGGTATTTTAATGTCATGTTCCTGCTCGTTGTCAGTTATGTCACCTGACAAGACTCTTAATTCACAAGTGTGTGATTATGTAACCATTTTATAATATTCTCTATTCACTCATGATCAAACCATGACATGATTTCATCATTCTTTTTTTTTTTTTGTTCTGTTGTGCTGCTGTGAACACTGTGCTGGTGGTCAGCATTCATGATAATTTCTAAATATGTAATACAGAGCCAGAAAATGTCAGAAGGGAGTGACAAAATCATGATGAAATCTTTTATTGGGGTCAAAACAAAAAGAATCATCAAAGCAGTGCAACCAAACTAAAATCAGAAACAAGAAAAATGTAGCACAATTTCGAACACTAACTTGGTGCTCTTGCCCCTATCTCATACTAAGAATTGACATTTTGTTCATTTTTTTTCTTCAGTCTTCAATTGGATGCATGTGTGTTGACAAGGAATATCACATGATTTGTCTGTCACATGACCATAAATAACATGCCATTAGACATGCAACAATGAATACAAAATGGCAGCAGCCACAAGTTACAATAATTTCCTGATTGTGGCAAAATTATGTTACCAGGAAAACAATAAGTAATAATAAACACTTTCAAGAGGAGGAGGAGGAGGTTGGGAGTATGCACTAATAGTGCATTGCCACACCCACCACACGCAGAACCACCTGGATTGGGACCCAAGTGCAGTGGGTGACATCTCAGCACCATACTGCAACAGTCCAGCCACCAAGTTTTCCCTGCAAGTTGGAGCACCTGCTTGCAAAACTTGATGCAGAGTAATGTCGTACCCAGGATAAAGTAATTGCAGGTTACAGGCCTTGCTCAAGGGCCCAGCAGAGTAGAGTCCCTTTTGGCATTTATGGGATTCAAACCAGCAACCTTCCGATTGCTGGTGCAGAGCCCTAGATTCAGAGCCACCAGTAAACCCCATTCAGAATGCCCGATAAATGTACAAAAATCATACTAAATTATTCTAAATGTATGAAAATAAAGGTTATATACAACAAACACCCATCATTTTGCTAGACAGTGCTCTTACACCCATGATGCCATCATCTTGTGCTGGCCACCACACTCTATTGTCTGTTTAATGTGAACGTTTCCACTGATGAAACTAGCAAAAGATTATGCAGTATCTCTAGAGCCAGACAAATCTACCCTTGACTGACAACTAGTTTTCTCAGCCAGAAAAAAGACTGGAAAGTTTAGGTGAACAATTATGAGATCAACATGTTGTGAAGATGTACAAATCAGTCACCATGAGTGTTTTTTTATGTCCACATAGAGGTTAAGTCGTTCCAAGCAAGAGAAAATAATAGGAAGTGTACTTGTCAGCAGTCCTAAATATTTACATAAACCAGTAACAGAGCAAATACACTTCACTTGAGCATTCATAGTTTTCATCCTCTTTCTCTGTACGTTTAGCATTTGTTTGCTCAGAGGTTGATGTGCTTGCTGCTTCCTGAGCAGCTCTTCTTTTCTCCACCTTAGCAGCCTGCTTCTTCTCTTCTTTCATCTGCATCTTTTTGCATTAAAACTGATTAAGTCAGTACTTGTGTTGCAATTACTTAGTGCATATTCCTTAATTTTTCACTTAAGCTGGCACTTAAGTCTTCAATCTGCCTTAAGAATAATTTAAGATATGAAGAGGTAGGAGAAGTGACAGCGAAGGTGGTAGGGAATGAGAACGACGCCCGTACGCATGCACCATATGGCTGCTCTGCTGTCCGCTGCCGAGAGTTGATTCTACAATAAAATAAAATAAAAGTACAAAGAGGAATAACCTTGGAGGTCAATCATCACCCAGAAAGTGGATAGTAGATTTCACATAGTATATGTGTACCAAATTTCAGGTCAGTAGGTCAAACGGTTTGTGAGCTACAGGTGAATTAAAATCCTGGACAGACAAATGGACAGCCATGGTAGCGTATTAGATATAATGATACATATGAAACTTATCTGGAGATTGTTACAAGTATAACAGCATGATGTGAATTTCCCCTTGGGATTAATAAAGTATCTATCTATCTATCTATCTATCTATCTATCTATCTATCTATCTATCTATCTCTATCTATCTATCTATCTATCTATCTATGTATCTATCTATCTATCTATCTATCTATCTATCTATCTATCTATCTATCTATGTCAGCAGGACTCTCCAAAAGATTACTACACAGTTAAGGGATCATAAAACCTGATTAAAATAAGCAGAGGGAAATCTAGTTTTATTGTGTTGCATTAATTATATTTGTGGTTTTAATGTTAACTAAACATTATAGAAAGTGATCACAAGGTGGATCACTCTATTGTGTCCTTGCTATTTTAAAACGGATCTTTTCTTTGTGTTCTCTTCTGGTTCCACCACCATCTGATCAAAGTCCTGTGCAGCAGCCTGTGATATCCGATTGAATGTGGATACCTTAACTTCCTACAAGACCCACTGCATCAAATCCTGTAAGACGAAACCTTACAAAAACAATAGGGAACTACTTAAGAACATTTATGTTAGATAGAATGTCCAGTGGAGGCTGAGCATTTTATTTTGGTCTTAGAACCTCTGCAGATTTAGAGTTTTTTCTCCAGCTTAAATGGAGTATTTTTGTTTTTTCTGTCCACCATGGCCACCTGACCGTCATGTCCTACTTGAATTCAGAGACTTAAAAACCAGCTCTATACTAAAATACTCCACCTCTCTGTTAATTACATACTGTAATATAAGTATACATTATTTATTTTCTACACACTATTTATTCATTACTATTCCTGTCTAATTTTAATTTGTTTTTCTTTGCTTGTAACTGTTTCTTTGACATCTTGTAAAGCACTTTGAGTTACATCTTTTGTATGAAAATGTGCTATAGAAATAAATGTTGTAGTTGTAGTCAGTCAGTCATTTTCCAACCCGCTATATCCAAACACAGGGTCATGGGGATCTGCTGGAGCCAACCCCAGCCAACACAGGGTTCAAGGCAGGAACAAATCCAGGGCATGGCGCCAGCCCACCGCAGGGCACACACACACGCCCACACACCAGACACAATTTAGGATCGCCAATGCACCTAACCTGCATGTCTTTGGACTGTGGGAAACAACTGAAGCACCCGGAGGAAGCCCACAAAGACAAGGGGAGAACATGCGAACTCCACGCAGGGAGGACCTGGGAAGCAAACCCAGGTCTCCTTACTGCGAGGCATATTCAAAAAGTTTCCACACTTTTACATTTTTTTTGAAAATGGTGAAGGCAGGAGGAGTAATAATTGGACATTAAAAAGTTGGTATGACGTCGAGAAAATTGCATCGCAAAGGAAGGTGAATATGTAGAAAATGTTTTTGAAATGCGCAATAAATAGAGTTAAAAAAAGTGCTGAAACTTTTTGAACATCCCTCGTACATATATATACTTTCATCTTAATCATCTGGTATTCATTTTTTGCAACTGGGATACAAGCAGGTTGACTTACTCAGGGTCATATAATGGCAGCAGAGCCAGTCATCTTAGCTAATACAATGCATTTCCTTAAAGACTAGCTGTGCTAACCATCTAAGTAATCAACGTAGACATTAGTGTTATTATTTGCAGTGCACCATGCAATACACATGTCTCTGTTATATTCCATTTGGTATGGAATTCGTAAAAGCAGTTTTAATGTTTGTCATTGCAATCTATCTGAA
This sequence comes from Polypterus senegalus, assembly GCF_016835505.1. Lineage (NCBI taxonomy): Eukaryota > Metazoa > Chordata > Cladistia > Polypteriformes > Polypteridae > Polypterus > Polypterus senegalus. Next base: position 245,059,019 of record NC_053156.1, on the reverse strand, counting down.
TGACAAATGCAATGCATTATATTAGTAAAAAAGCTTGTAATGTGCCACCTTTTGGAATGACAGAGACATAGCAGCCAGGGGGTGACACAGACACATGGACACTGATCCTTTTATTAAGGAGTACTAGACCATAATGTCTGCATAAAGAAGACGCTGTAAATTGCAATGTTTTCTTCTACAATATTCACTCACTTGGTGGTACAGAAAAGGTGTTTGGTGTCAAAATTAGGAATGACAGTTTATATGTGCATTAACTCATAGATGATAGCATGGTTCAAACTCACTTTCTTTCTGTGTCTAGAACAGTTTTTCTCTGGGTTTCCTCCAAATTCCTAATACATTTACTGTAGGTCAGGTAGGGACTCGAAATGTGCCTCATTGTGCTTTTTGATTAACTGGTGCTCCTTAGTTTCCTGCCTTTCACCTAGTGCCGCTGGGATAGGCTATGACTTTCATGCAATTGGATTGCTTTTAGCAGGTTTTCTAATGGATGACTGAGTTTTGATTATCTGGATAATTGCATTCTAAAAATCAAAACCAGACTGCACACATTTCAGGCTTTCAATGTAGCCATTGTTCTGTTGTCTGAAATGGCCTGAGTTGCTCTTTGGGATGCAGAAGCCTGGATTCTGCCAGGGCACTTCACAAACACATTGCTATTTAATAGTGTAATCTGCATTACAGATCACCTACTTGTTCAGAGAATGGAAACACTTCCTGTTTGCATGTAGGTGTTCTGTGTCAGTGGGGACCCAGAGCTACAAAGTTGTAACTGATATGTCCTATTAGAATGGAAAACGATGCTCTTCTTTGGATGCTCACCTTATCAGCCTACAGAATTGCAGCTGTCATGGAGAAGATGATGTTCTTTGATAGTCTAGTAAGAAAAGCTTGGGTGACCTTAGGCAGACAATGAGAAATCCCAGCTACCTCTCCGAGTCAATTCTGAAATCCATCCTATGGCATGAAATACATACATTGATAAAATATAGCTTCTCAAGAGCAGGAACGCAAGCTGTTTCTGGTTCAGAGCCTGCCTTTCCCTTATCAATAAAACAGTTTTCTTTAGCTAGTGTATTATTCAGTTTTTTCTATTTTATTATGTGTGGTAATGCCTACTATTTATACCATGCCACTACTGTGGTAATATTAACTTATACATTTTTTTTTTAATTTCAGTACATTTTTGTTAATTTCAGTGCAAACAGCAACTGTGCTTAAACACTGTGAAGAGGAAATACAGCAAAAACCATTTTACTATTCAAAAACAGCAGCAGCTTTCAAGGCAGCATGATTAAATTAGATGTAAACAGCATACTAAATGAATAGAAAAAACTAAAGGAAAACAAATGAGAAAGATGTAAGATTGTAACAGTGTTAGGGCAAGGTGTTTAGCTTCAATTAGAACAGGCAAAACCAAGGTTCTCATTTTTTATCAATCACAGTGTTTTTCTTTTGGCTTTCTTTTTTGTAAGTTTACACTTATTAGGGATTTATGTCATTAAGTTACTTCTGCATGTTAATTGTGTCTAGACCAGGTTTCATTTTGGGGCAATCATGAAATTAATGTGTATTATTCTGGCCTGGCAGCTTCACATATGTGCATCAGGACACACATAGCCTCTACTACTGACTTATGACAGAACCAGTTACTCTGAAGAAGCTTACATCGTACACATATTTAAAGAACAGTACTGCAATATAACTGTGCGATCGCATTTTCTGCACAAATAGCGTTTAATTTATATGGTGACCTTTTACAGTAAACACTACTCCAATTCACTTTACAAGCACAAATCTGCCTTTGTGAGTAAATGCAAGTTTAAAAAAAAAACTCAGGATCTTACAGTGGCTCAAAGATGCAAATTAGGTTAAAGTTAGTGTTAGAAATACACTTTAAAATTTAAAGTTTACCTACTTCAGCACTGCAAAATACTACCTAGTAAAAGGTGTACTCCCTTTTTCCATTACAGCAGCTGATGTCTACTGCATAAACAATGGGTACAAGGCAGCCACCAGCTCATAATAGATCATCACCTCATTACAGGGCACTTTCACACCTACACTAACATATAGCCACCTAACAGAAAAAAATTAGAATCACCAATTAATCTGACACTTATCTCTGGGATGTGCAAGTTAAGTAATATTCTGAAACCCTAATGTAAATTCAGATTCATGTTGTGGAAGTAATGGACACATACTAGACATTATTTGTTCTGCTGGTGTAAACATTTCACATCCCTCTGGTTTCATATAGGTATATCAAACCACAAGCCTAATGAATTTACTTTTTAAATGTTTGTATTTGCTAAACACAATACAACAACTATATCCTACTGTAACCTTAAGTATATAAATCAGTCATCATTTTTTTAATGATTTTTCTTCTGCGTCACTATTTAACTCTTCAGTCTCATGTAATGAGTTAGTTTCAAACCATAATTCTTATATATATTCTCATATAATATAGTCCCTCTAAAAACCCGAACCTCTGAAATTAGATCTATGAAAGCTGTTGGATGGCACCTTGAGGTCCATTATAAGGAAACTCAACTTATACTGCACTGCTTATCTTACACTGATCTCAATAAACATTACACAGATGCTTACTAGGCCACCTTATTATTCTGCTGTTATTGTCACACACATGCTATTGGGAGGCAGCAAAAGGGCCTGAATAATAGTAGTACCACGACCAGACCAGGGGGTGTCGAGTTGCACTGACTTTCTCTCTCAATCCTCTGCAGACCATCCATGGGAAATCCCACAAGGTACCAGCACATTTGATGACATCACTTCCGGTACAGTTGCCTTTGATGATGTCACTTCTGATTCTGGAGCCATTGATGACATCACTTCCGGGCCTGATGACGCCACTTACGGTTCCAGTCCTGATGATGTCACTTCCTGGCCCGGCCTTTAAATCCAAAATATTTGCACTTTTAAATCAGTTCTGTTTTGGACTTCAACCTGTGAACAACTCAACCAAAAATACCTATTTGCAATCAAGGCATAATATATGGGTGGCCTCCCCAAACCTTTTTGATTTCTGTGCTCTGTTATTATGACATTATAAGTGATGACTTTAATAGACCAAGAACTCCTTTTTTAACCATTTATAAACTCTTGTTCTCCCATCTTCTACACTGCCTTCTTTTGTTACTTTGTGTAATGATTTCCTGGAGTTTTTTCAAACATTCATAGTATGCACAAATTTCTACCATCCTGCCCTCCACCCGACATTCTGGCTCGTGTTAATAACATAAATACTGTTACACCCTTTAGTTGCTTTACTTCCACTGATCCTGTGCACATTCACAATTGTGCCCATATTTATCAAGCGTCTCAGAATTACTTCTACGAATTGCACTAAGGATAAGAATTTGTCCTATTTCTGACTAGGACATTAGAAGTATTTATGAAGTGTACTACACTTACTTCAAGATTGGAGATTGAGAAATAATTACATCATAATTTTATGACAACACAAGATGCAAACTGGCACTCATGATGATTTTTTGTAGTTTCCTTGAATATCATGATGACACTTAATAGTTTTCTGATATTAACTTGAAGACTTCATCATGAACATAGTAATATTCAATATTGTAGAAGAAGAAAAACATAATAAGGTAGAATACGCCGCTAAGCTGCGTGGAATCATTTCCACTTCGCAAAAACATCAGTAATATTGTAATGAGCACCATGATGGAAACAAATGCACCAAAAAACAGTTAAGCCTAATAATGGGCAATTTATTTAACAATGAATGATCTACAGCTGTACTTTCAGAAGAGTCTCCCTCCTGCTGTTACGTCCCTGGGTCTCATAAACTAAGTTACTGAAAATAGCCATGGCTTGTACTGTTTCTGAACTCACATTCACTCTTCCAGTGTTCTTGATTGTCTTACATAGTCATGTGCTGTGTCCGTTTATTTCCATGACCACCCCGCCGCCTTTCTTTTGCAAGGCTCTGTTTATCCAATCCCCTAGGTCTTGGCCTTCTTGATTCCTCCCATGTTTGTAAGTGCAATGCAAATATTCCAGGGGACCATAAAATGCAAAGCTGAGCATACCTGTGAAATATTAACACTTTCAATCACCCATTCGGCACTGTTTATCTTTAGAGTAATATGCTGGCTACTATAATACAATTATCATCCGTGTCCACCTGTGTGTTGATATTGTGATGTCTCTTGCAATTCACATATGCATACTTATCCCCACTTGAGGCAATGATCTTTATGTGGGTGCAGTCAATCATAGCAACAACTCCAGAAAAACCATTGATTTTCATGAATGCAGCTTGCTTTAACATTACCTCATGTGGAGCAGTGGGGAAATACATTAATCTTCATACTACCTCATGTGGTGTAAGGTCATTCAAAGTTTTAGACAAAATTCTTGGAATGATTGGTTGTGACAAATTTAAATTATTGCTATTGCAAAGTTGCATTTTACTCATAAAGTTACTAACACTTTCATTTTGGCTGATAGTCCCTTGCATTTGCGCATAGGTGGAGTGATCAAGTAACCAACAAGTTTTGTTATCAGTATTATTCTAGTTCTGTTAAATTGATGACCTTTTCAAAGTTCACTATTGTTCAGTGTTTCCAGTACATTCTGCCTTTCCTGAAATATGTGTACCGATCTCTGCCTGAACACTATTGTCTGGCGGCTCCTAGTGAGTTAGAACTGCTCACAAGATCTCTTAAAGTTAGGGGTAGTTTACTTAATTAGAAAAACTCATATAATTCTTTTACTTCTTCTCTTAGGAGTGGGGCCATATTTTCATCACTCACACAATTTGTGAGCCAGCTAGCCTGTTTTCCTACAATGAGATGCTTGATAAATATGAGCACTGGTCAAGAAATCCAATACTTCTCTACTTGTCCACTTGCCCCAGTATCAAAATAATTGTTCAAAACCTGTGACTCTTGTATTGCGAACAGTTCTCTTGATTGTAGTATAGTTTTTGCCTCTTTTTCCCACCTATTCTGAAAACAAAACCTCCCTTGACCCTGTAGTTCTCAGTCATAATAGGCCTATCTCAACCATTCTTTTTCTTTCAAAGGTCCTAAGGAAGGTAGTGACCTCTTAAACACAGGCACATATGTATAATAACAATCTGTATGAGCCTTTCCACTCAGGTTTCCAAACCAATCACAGTACAGGAACTGCTCTTCTTAGATTGTAAATTACTTCCTCTGCTCTTCCAACTAAGATCATGTAGATGTTCTGCTTCTTATTGATCTTAGTGCTGCTTTTGATACAGTTTATCATAACATTCTCCTCACCCATCTTCACTCTTACCTTAGAATTTGTGATGCTGTTATAGCTTGGTTTGGATACCTTACTGACAGGATACATTTAATTTCTATTGGAAAACATAAATCTCAAACTGCTCCAGTTTCATAGGGTGTTCCACAAGGCTCTGTGTTAGGTCCTGTTTTGTTTACCATTTGCTTGCTTCCCTGGGCTCTATTATCTGTCAGTATGGTTTGTAATTTCATTTTACGCAAATGACACCCACAAAAATTACACATTTTTTTGATAATTTGCCTGAAGGATATTAAGCACTGGATGGCCTCTAATTTTCTTATGATAAATAAGGATAAAGCAGAGATCATGTCGATAGGGTCCAAGGCTGCTTGTTCAGACATAGGAGGCTTTTCTCTCAGTTTAGATAGTACTACAGTTACTCTTTCTAGTATAGTCCATCATCTTGATATTATTTTTGATTTCACACTCTCTTTCCAGACACATTAACTCTTATAGTTAGAGGTTCTTTTTCTGTGTTTGGAATAGCTTCATAGGCGGAGTTCTTCCAATTCTGATGAATATAGGCAAACTGAACTTTCATTCATATTCAACTTTATATTCTTAAATAGCCAAGTGTATGCAGGGAACTGTGGTCTAGTGACCTTACAAAGTGGGTCAGACATATCTAAGCTTCTGTGACCCTCTTGGCATGTCACTTCCAAACCACTGTTGGTCCTTTCACAAGTGGAGAACAGAACATGCCTTGAATTTTCTGGTGTTCACTGTGCTTTTCTTAGTACAGTGGAACCTCGGTTCACGAACATCTTGGTACACATACAATTCGGTTCACGACCAAAAAGTTTGCCAAATTTTTGCCTCGGTTCACGACTACACACTTGGTTTACGAACAAGCCAGTTTCCCTTTCGGTTTGTGCGCGGCGATGATTTTCACACATGTTGCATTGTTCTCGGTCAGACGTGCCTGCCTGCTGCTGAGAGTGAGGGGGAGGGTGCGTGCTGCTAAGAGAGAGAGAGAGAGAGAGAGAGAGAGAGAGCGAGCCTGCACGTGCGTGCCTTCCTGCTGCTGAGAGAGAGGGGGAGGGTGCGTGCTGCTGAGAGAGAGAGAGAGAGAGAGAGCCTGCATGTGCGTGCCTGCCTGCTGCTGAGAGAGAGAGAGAGGGTGCATGCTGCTGAGAGAGAGAGGGGGAGGGTGCATGCTGCTGAGATAGAGAGAGAGAGAGTGAGAGAGCGAGCCTGCAGATGCGAGCCTGCATGGCTGGTTCATATGCGGCGATTACTGTATTTAAGAAGAGCCGCTCCCTGTTCTTTGTTCTCAGTCAGACGTGCGTGCTTTACCTGCGATCTCTTTGTGCTCTACAATATTTCGTGTGCTTTTGCAGTTAACTATGGCTTCTAAGCAAGTGAAGAGTGGTGAGAAGAAAGTTTTGAAGAAAATTGAAATCGAAATAAAAAAGAAATTATTGAAAAGTTTGAGTGTGGCGTTCGTGTTACTGATCTTGCCACCGAGTACAAGAAGTCAAAATCAATGATTTCGACTACTCTAAAGCAGAAAGAATCTATTAAAGCAGCTGATGTTGCAAAAGGAGTTACAGCATTAACCAGGCAGAGGCTTCAAGTGCTGGAAGAGGTGGAAAAACTGTTTACCAGTTTACTCATTTAACAATCTGAGAACCCTCGTGCTTTCAAGCAGCACAATGTAAACAAAGCCAGACTGCCAGTAATGTGGTGGGCAAACACGAAGGGTTGGGTCACAAGGACTTTGTTTTTGGAATGGTTGCATGAGGCTTTTGCTCCCACCAGCTAAACAGCTAAAAACATCTGAAACCCAAGAAATCACAAGAGAGAAAACACCTGAAGGAAAACATCCCTCTTGCGGAGCCAGACTCTCCCTCAAAACTGTAACCTCCTCTCCACCCAGTTCCTCCTCACTTCATGCCAGAACTCGACTCATGCAAGGTTAGTTTTCTTGGTGGTTTATGGTTTTTGTATTACAGATTTTTCAAAAGTTAATTTTTCAGTTCATAGCATGAATTGTTGCAATGTTACTTTTCTCTTTTTTAAATGCTTGTTTTTTTCCCTGCGCTTAAAACTCATTTAAAAAAAGTGTTTACATGGAGTGGTTTGTAGTGTGATTTGTTGCAATGTTACTTTTCTTGGTGGTTTATTAAATTACAGATTTTTCAAATGTTCCTTTTTTCCCTGTGCTTAAAACTCATTTTTAAAAAAATTGTTTACTTTACTGTACAGTACAGTGATCAGGCTGTAAGACTAATAGCGTGATCTCCTGCAATGTTACTTTTTTGGCTGCTTGTGGTTGGTTTTTAAATAAATTTCAGATTTGTTCTAATGTTCCTTTTTTTCTGCTGTGCTTAAAACTCCTTTTAGAAAAAGTGTTTACAGCGATCGGGCTGTAAGGCTAATAGCGTGATCTTCTGCACTGTTACTTTTTGGTTGCTTGTGTTTGGATTTGTTCAAATATTCCTCTCTGTTCTGAGAGAGAGAGAGAGAGAGTGCGAGCGAGCCAGCTCCTATAGCTGAGCAGGGAGCCTGGGTGTTTTGTGTCAGTGTTATTCAATGTTTTTACATTAGTTTACTATTACACTGTGCATTCTATGGTGTAATTAACTATATTTATGCTTAATCTTTACATATATATTTACATATATATTTACATACAGTTCATACAGTCTGGAACGGATTAATTATATTTACATAAAATCCTATGGGGGAAATTGCTTCGGTTCACGACCAACTCGGTTTACGACCAGAGTTTTGGAACGAATTATGGTCGTGAACCGAGGTTCCACTGTATTTTCGTGTTCCCAGTGGGTTTAACGCCCCTGTGACATGAGGTAAGAATATGGTTACAATCCTTCTTGCGTTTCGTAGATGTTGACTACAGGAGGATGGCATCAGAATGGGAATACAGCTATTAAAATATCTGCTTTAATACTCCTTTTTAAGGACCAATCAGCCATTTTATGAGTAAACATGGAAAATGGCTGCTAAACTAACAGACAATTTTCTCAGTAGGCTTCACATAAGGATGTAAATGAAATGGGACAACACCCATCATCCAGTTTTATACAATTTTTCTTAAAACTGTAACTCAAAAAGAAACATATCAGTGTGTTAAAATACATTGAAAAGACTGAATACCGATTAGTGAAGTCCTGCCAAAAGGACAGTACATGCCAGTGGCAGAAATTTATTGCCAAATTTCTGGAAAATACTTTGAAAGACCGTAGCAAGAAGCTGGGTCTTTGGCCTTAATTTCTATACCAAGATTAATAAACAGGCTTATGGGAAAACTTATGGCAGAGGAAGTGTTTCCTTTGAATTTGAAAGGTGACTGTGAGATTGTTACACAGATTAACAGCAGGCTGATCCTTTCAGAGATTTCTAACATGGACTGGAAACTATATATTATACAGTAATAGCACTGCAAGTGTCACAAAACTCTACAATGAGTGTCTTCGAACCAGCGAAACCAGTAAAGAAAGTTTCTGATTGTGAGTGTTAAGACTCCTTTAAATATTTCGTTCCTAAAATATTTCTGTTTGGTGTAGGGCCAGGGACCCACACTAATTACAAACTCAGATCCTGGTAGTTTGCTGCTCTACTGTCCAGCCTCTTTATTAATTATTACCCAATTACTTCTGACAATTGACCAGACTTACTTGACCATGACTTGCTTTTTAAGATTGAAGATTGTTTCTACCTAACTAGCAGTCAAACAATAATGAGATACAGCTCACTTGATCCCATGTGTATTCATCATACAATATATGATTCAATAAAATATATTAGAAGAGAAAAAGTGAAGAATCTGTTATGATTCACAAAATATTTGGATGGTGATCTCAGAGAAAAAGAAAATCAATAGTCTTAGAAATTTGTGGTGCTGTAAAATGTACATTAGGTTGACCGTGACTCTAAATTATGTGAGTGAGGGTGGCTTGTGTAGGAAGTGTGTTTGGACCATGGCCAGTGTCTCCAACTGAGGCTGCCAATGATCTGTACTGGAAAAATGGTTTCAGAAAATGGATGGATGGATTGATGAAATCACACACAGGGGCTGCAATTCTTCTTTGGGAATACTTTTGCATTTTCAGTGAAAGAGTGTTAAGACTTTTGAAAGGTACTACCTGAAATACCCAGTGTTGCCTGGGAGGAAAATAAAGTTTGTTTTTTTTTTTACTGTTTGAGAAAAATATAATTTAAAAAAACACAAGTTTAAAAATAAAAATAAATTAACAAACAATGAATACTCACTAATGTGCTTGTCTTGCAGTCTTATATGTATGTTATCAGCAAGGTGACACTCGGAACCAGCCAGCTCTATTTTATTTCCAAAGCAACAGGGACGCGGTGGCGCTCATACATAAAAAATGCTGGCAGTCACCTCCAGTTTGCTCTCTGGTGGTCGTTCCGAGAGTCAACTGGATGATAACATGCATACAAGACCGTAAGATCACCCCACACCCTACCCAGAAGGTGATGGGTTAGGGTTGATTTCACCCTACAGTATTTTTAGTTGACCAATGAGAAACATGTGTACCAAGTGTCATGAAAATCGCTCCAGCCATTCAGAAGTGATGCTGGAACATACATACATACACACACACACAAAGACATTGCCTTTATATATATATATATATATATATATATATATATATATATATATATATATATATATATATATTTATATATAGTTTAAGAGGATACTTAATGTTGAACCTTCAAGGACAGGTACAGCGTCTGGATGTCATGACAGCATAATCTCATTTCTAATGTACTGTAGAATGCCATACACTAAAAATCACTTACATTTATCATTTTAAATATGGGTATTTTTATTAGGTGCTTACAGACTGCAAGCTATGTGCAGCCATAGCTGCCTACTAAGGGTTACATCTACCACTAAAGTGGAAAGGAGCAGGACCTTAAACTAATGGTTTAAAGTCCTCTGTGACCAGGTGTGAGAAGTAATCTTTTTTATAGTACCAGGATATTTGTGCTGCAAATACGATTTTCCTCGCCCAACAGCAACACAGTGCTTGCAAATAACTTATCCTTAAAATTGCTTTGTCTTGCTGCATGAAGTGATGAACCACTATGTGGAGAGACAACAGTGTCAGACTGCCTAATGTATGTGCTCCATTATTCTGAAGATAATAAGTGAGAAGTGGTCTGGAATACTATTTTTGCTCATTATACAGCAAATCTAGTGCAGCATTCTGCCTGCACCCTCTGGGAAGGAGCAATTTCCATTATAAATCCTTGACACTTTCGGAGGCGGACTGCAGAGCTGTAATTTCCTCTCAAGTAATAAAGGCTGTAAGCACGGAGGCCCACGTTCAACGCAGCGTACGGTGTGGTAGCCACGTGACCAAACACAGGTCTGCGCTCCTGCAGATGCAATTAGACTAAATAGGATTAAACCGATCGCATTTCAGACAACCAAGCCCTGCAGCCACCAGGGAGAAAGAAGAGAATAAACCTAATACCTCACCCATGATGAGGAGGCTGAAATAATTAAGGTTACAAGAGAACCAGTCAGTTAGGCTTTCACTAAGCAGGGTAAAAGAAAAGAAGGGTTGTTACTTCTTTTCGGAAATAAACATTGAAAAGTTTAGCCATCTGATTCTCTTGAAGGCACCCTGGAAAGTAAATTGTTTTCTGATTTATGTAAAGGATTCACATCAAAAAGAGGCTTTTGTCAGTTTGACGGCTACTTCTTTAATGTGGCTCACAAGTTACTTTAAGCTAACACATTCTTACATTTATATAATATTAAACATTGTCATTGGTTCCACAACTGAAAAGGCACTCATGCCCCCGTATTCCAAAAAAGAAAACGAGAACAAAGAAGGTCAGCAGGTGCAAACAGTTGAAAACAGAATATTTAATGTCAAGTACTTTCATCAGTTAATCATTTCTTTAATCTTTTCTTTCAAACTCTTATATAAACAAGCATGATAAATATGCTTGCATCCCATGTGCATTATTTCTAAATCTGAATAATCTGTGATATGAAATGAGATGGCCTTTCCTTTCATTACCAAATGCTGTGTGCTAACCTCCTTCCCTCATATAGCATCTCACTTCATATAAGATATAATAAAGACTTCAATGTCTACTCTTGCATTAGTGAAAGCATTAGTCATTTAAGATTATTTTATATGATGGAAAACTGAGGGACTGCAATAATAGTGTTTCATATTTTCACTATTTTATTATTCAGATACTTTAAGGAGCCAAGGCACTGTAAAGTAGTTTAAACAGTCATTTCACCATATTACTCTGATCTCGTATAATTCTAATTCTAATCCTATAATTCATTACTAGGCTGTTTTCTGAATTTCTTATGATGATATGATTAATGAGTTTTCACATGCATTTATCATGAGCATAAATAAAACATACACACATTCGCACACTGCCACACGTGCTCACAAATACGCACACACACAATATGTGGATGCATTTTACAGACAACCCTGCCATAAAACAGAATATATAATTAACAACCATTGCATTTTTCTTCCTTTTTTCCGTTGCTCACCCCTCAACTGTTCATGTAAGTGCCAGCTGTGTTAAGACAGAACTATCTATTTCTGGTACGCTCTTCTTCAGCTTTTGTTCACAGCCGTGGTAAATAACATACCATCTACAGCTGTTCAAATGATATTCCTTTTCTTCCACTGACATCTCATTTGCCTTCTGTTATAATCCCCTCTTCTGTATGTAAATAACACAGATTCACATAATATATGGACAGATTTTAACTTAATGGTTGCCATGAAAAATAGCATACCTCAATGAGATGACCAGCAACCAGATGTAATGTGTCAAATGCTAAAAAAATATACTGTGGAGAGGCCTAAAAAAGAAACAATAACTTCTAGATATTTTACTTTAATTGATACAAGAGGAATAGAATGTAGAGACAGGATCCTAAGAAAATCACCTCACTTATTATACTGTATTTATATATATTATGTATATTGTATATACGCATTTATATGTAACACTGTATAAATATAATACATATCCAATCCGGAGAAAAATACATAGAATACAATAAATATAAATGCAGATATAGATTCACACATTGTTATTATTTGCCCTCCAGCATTGTACTAACAAAATATACAGGGGTGGTTCCTGTACAGAGCCGAAAGGCAAATCTCTCGATTTACTGGTCAATCTATGTTCCTACTCTAATCTAAAGTAAGACCCTGAACTACATACACAACATACCTAATATACTATACTTTAAACATCAAGTGTCCAAAAAGAAAATTGCCACTACACTCCAATGTGTGTTTTAATATTTAAGTTGAACATCAAGGCTATATTAAGACTCCACAGGCCGCTGAGTAACTTGTAGCTCCTTAACATGATGTTGAAAATACGTTTATCAATGCAGCGCATAAACACCTAGTCGTTTAATGCAGCACTGTATTTCACATTCTCTTAATTTCAATTAAGACTCGATCCTTTTGTCTTAGTCATTTTGACATGTGGATCCTCGATCATTAGAGCATGGGAGGGGACCCCTTAATCATTCCAGCCTGTGGATACTCCATTATTCATTAAGCATCCACCGAGATCATTTCGATTCTCAGATATTCAATAATTTCTTTGAGTGTGGAGGGGGTATTGATAAAAAGGCCCCTTGGCATCATAGGCCCAAGACCACACACCCAAAATTCTCTTTTGATAGATATGCCCTGATGAAAATAGGCATGATGGATAAGGGCAAGAGAGTTCCGATTGCACCTCTTAAAACACTGCAGTTGAAAGAATAGCACTAAGTGAAAACCAGTGCAGAAATGAGGAAGACTTGCACACTCCTTATTGACAGTGTCTGAGCAAGATATGTGCACAGGGTTCTGGAGCTATGAGGGGATTGTACTATTTACTGTGGCACTCTACTGGTTATTGTTTTCATTATAATTAAATAATATAGACAAAGAAGTACATAATTATTTAGTCCAAATGTTAAGTTTATCAAAAAGCTTAGCTGTGAATATGCAACAGGGAGCGTTGTGTAAAGAATTAAAGAATTTTTCTAATAATTGATTTTTGGTTTTCTCCTTCATGTGTTGATAACTTACTGTGTTCTAGGGGAAGATCTCCTCCATAAAATTAGGAGTGTAGCCCCATGGAGTGATAGCTTACTTTATATATATGGTAAATGTTTTGGCACAAATTAATTTACAGACTGTTAATTCCAAATAAATCATTATAAATAGTGGTTAAGGTGGTAGGTGGTATTTCTGCTATATCCAAGTCTAAGCTAGTATAATGCATCCCATGGTAGATGTTTAAAAAAGAAAATATATTATTCAGTTTTCTTAACCCGCTTATCATGAGCAAGGTTGCTAGGAAGCTAAAGTCTATTTCAGCAAGCATCAAGCACAAGGTAGGAACAGTCCCTAGTAGGACACCAGCTCATTACAAGGTGAACACAGACACACACAAATACATCAGGGGCCAATTTAGGATTGCCAGACCACCTAACTTGCATGTCTTTGGACTATGCAAGAAAATGGGAATAGCAGGAGGAAACGCATGCAGACACAAGCAGAACATGCTAAGTACATGCAAAGAGCTTCCAGGACATGAACTCCAGCCTCCTAAGACAGCAGCACTACCACTGCATCACTGTGCCAATCAATTAAAATATTAAAGGGTTTAAATTTAAATTGAGAAGAGGAAAAAATATAGTGACAAGAAAATAATCAGGCTCAGTGTTATTAGTTGTTAAAGTACCGAAATAGACATTCACAAACATCAAAAAAGGTGTAATACTTCAGGGGAACACAGTTTCAATGAATTCAGCTCTTGTAACTGATGTGATATCCAAGACTTTGGTGTAAGGGCCAAGAAGCAGCAAGAAGACAGCATTATCTGGCATCCTATCATTGATGTCGAACTGGGGCAAATAGAAGTGCTGTTGCAATATTGTAAAAGTACATGATGCCAACTCTGTTGGAAGTGTGGAAAGGCAATACTAGAATTTTTAATCTGAATTTATCTTTTGATGTTTCATAAAAAATGTTTAAGTTGAGAATCAACACGTTTAAATGTGTTCACTCAGGATTTAGCATTTTACACTCTGTGGTAGAAGGAAAGGAAGCACTGTGAAGGTCTTCTGTTCTATTGAATTGTTGAAATCTCTTTCTCTCTATATATTTGTCTTTCTCTTTCTCTCTATTTGTCTATACCTGAAATAAATGGTATCATGCAATATTTTCAAAAAAGTCTTCAATAACTGTAAATCTATATTTTGGCGGTGTCGCCTCAGACGTGTGTTTATTGTCTCTTACTATGTGGAATTTTACTATATTCTGACATCAGTGCCAGAATATTACCAGTATTTTCGGGTCTCCCGCTAATAGCTACTGTATGTCTCCAAATATTGGTAATCCAATTAATCAATTTCAAGTCACCTCGGTTTTGTGTTAGGCGAGTGTTATAAACATGGTGAGGTGTCACATAGAGGGATGGGCTGAAGCAAATTAGAACTGACCCCAGAGAGTGGGTGTATTTCATCCAAAATTACTACATAAATTATACATTTGGAAGATATACAAAGTTCCCCAGCACTGTCTCACTGTTACTGTAGAATGTCCTATATCTGGGAGAAAGCGGTGTCATCCATGGAATGTACAGGAAGTCTGTAATCCTGAGGATTTCCTCTAGTTTTTGTTGTTCAACATCAAGGGCCATATAGAAGCTAAGTTCTTGTGGCCAGCTTCAAGTAGTACAGAAGAGGAAGAAACTACTGTAGTATGGAGACAACCAGTTTCCTTAGTCATTTGGCATTGATCAAGGGGCTTTAATACCAATGAAAGCTGGGCATGTTTGTTGGTCACAATGCTTGCCGTTCTCTGTAAAGAAACCATTCATCTTTTTATGTACTTCCAGATGAGCCTACCATAAACCACCCTGTTCCTACTCCTAATAAAGATTAATCTGATTCCTTAAAATCGTTTATTTTATATCCTGCTCACTCTTTTTGTCAAGTGTGTTGAAACGCTTCAGAGCAGACACTGTATTTTAATGCAGGGTATGAGTTTCATCTTAAATCCAACTTAACGGTTATCCCTAACTGCCATACTGTATACCTGACACTGTCTGATTTCCTTGGATTTCAGCCTCTATGCAAAAAAAAATTCTGGTTGAGTAGAAGCAAATACTAATGCTGTTTCCAAATGCTGTATATGAGGGTTGAAAAGGAAGTTTTGCAACTCAATTATTATTGTTAGTGATTTACTACTATATAAATATATTGTACATTTTCAGGGGTTAACAAGATATATTTGCCACCCTCCTCATTTTTCTAATAATAATCTTGACATGGTCAATAACCTTGTGACAAGAAACTCTGCCCATTTTTGTACCAGTTTGAATCCTGCACTCATAACCACTTTAAATCTACTTTATTAATCTTGTCATCACTCCCATACTTTTTCCTACAGATTGCATCTTTAAGGTCTATTAAAGAAGTGGAAATCTGAGCAAGCATAATCTACAATGTAGGATGAATGGGGAATAGCATTTCACCCAAGTTTTGTGATTTTTTTGCTGTGTTTTCACATGTGTGTACTGGTTCATTTTGATAATTTAAAATGGACATCAATGCACAAATCTATTTTAAAAGCCAGCTACTCACATACTAGGAAATGGATTGCTACACAGTGATGCTATAGAATGTGTAACATTTCAATTTAAACAATAAAAAGTTTCAGATATTTTCTATTTATTTTGACTAAAATGAGGAAAGTGTTGCAAACTTTTTGGGCAGCAGTTGTACAATATCAAATAATGACTTTTCATTGAAGACATTTAATGAATCCCTTTATATTTGTCTTATTTTTGTCCCCTATTCAGTCAAGAGTCCAATCTCATCTTCGCCACTACCATAATAATTTAGGACTACGCTGGCTCTCTCAAAGACCGACATGGATACAGAAATAGCTGAGTACTATAAATTCAAATACATGCATTAGTAAAATACAAGAATGAAAATAAAGGAAAAAAAGTCCAGATGGAAATAGATAATGACTAAATAAACAAATGTTACCTCTAGAAAGTTACCAATAATTTTGGCCAAAGCCCATGAACTTCAACAAAGCATAAAAAATGTAAAGCAGAAAAAAGTATTCACTTTCTACCTACCGTCACTTATCCACTGGCAGGTTTGTTGAGGAAATTATTTCAATCTCACTGAAAAGATTAAATAAATTTGCCATTTAGTTTCAGTGCAGTGCAAAAAAGGTATCAAGCTTTTTTGAGACATTCTATACCGAGAAAAGCTTTTAATTGTTTATAAATGTGAAAAATACTTTTCATCACTGCTGTTGGAATACTAGATTCTCAATTAAATGTGCAATGCACTAAAGACCCTTGATAAACCTGTTTTTATACTGTGTTTGTTCATTAAGCTCAGCATCCTTGTGATGAGGATGGCTGTGACATCAACTGCTTAGCAAGAAACAAAATGGCACCAATTAATTGCTACTACATAAAGTATTAATAGCATTAAGGAAAAAGACAAACACAGGTAAATGATAAAAACTGTAAACCTAAGCTTTTTCTTTTTTGTGTAATTAAGACTTGAATTCTTTTGCACACAATGCCTCCACTTCAGCTAACTATATTTTACACCTTCTTCAGATTGAACGTGAACAAAACCTTCATTTTTCACCGTGATATTCTAAAGGCACAATTAACTCAAACAGACTAGCGATCAAAACATAAAGAAAAATAAATATGATCACTCTCTGAGTTATGTGCATATGTACATTTTTAATTTACTTAGTCCAATTTGGTGTTCTCCATGCACATCTTTGGAGATGTGTGAGGAAGACTAGAGTATTCTAAAAAAAAAAAAAAACATGCACACAACGTAGAAACATCTACTATAACAACACGGGCAATAGTCAATACCAGAATCAAACCCCCAGTGCTTCTTCATGCTGATTTAGCTATAGTTTAATGTGTACCGATTAAACAAAATGGATCGTTTAAGGTATGAAGCTGTAACAACTCTGCAGTGATACTAGATTCATGGACTTGAAGAGACTAGATTAGAAGAACAATGGCTCTGATCAGAGGCATAACTATAGGCAGTATCAGAACAGAACAATTTAGACGAGAAAGGCCACTCAGCCCAACAAAGCTAACTAGTCATATCCACTTAATTCTTCTAAAATAACATCAAGTCTAGCTTTGAAAATACCTAAAGTCCTAATGTCCACCACACTACTTGATAACTTATTCCATGTGTCTGTGGTTCTCTGTGTGAACAAAAACTTTCTAATGTTTTGATGAAATTACCCTTAATAACTATCCAATTGTGTCCCTGTGTTCTTGATGAACTCATTTTAAAGTAACAGTCTGAACTTAATGTACTAATACCCTTCATAATATTGAACTCTTCAATCCTGTCTCTTTTTGCTTAAACTGAAATGGCCCAGCTCTTTTAATCCTTCCTCATAACTCATCCCCTATAGCCCTGGAATGAGCCTAGTTGCTCTACTCTGTACTTTACCTAGTGCTGTTATGCTATTTTTGGAGACCAAAACTGCACACAGTATTCCAGATGAGGCAAGTGGAGTATAAATCTTGAGCATAACCTCCACACACCGTGCTATATAACCTAACATTCTGTTAGCCTTCAAAATGGCTTCTAAACAATGTCTGGCAGTTGATAGTGGTGAGTCCACAACAACTCCTAAATCCTTCTCCTAAAGTGTTCTTTCAATTTACCTCCCATTCTGTATCCAAACCTAACATTTTTACTTCCTGCATGTAATAATTTATGTTTCTTGACATTAAATTTCATCTGCCTCAAATCTGCCCAAGTGTCTATGCTGTCCAAGTCCTATTGTAATGATTAAATGGATTTCAGATTATCTGCCATTATCTAATTAGCTTTGTATCATCTGCAAACTTAACCCGCTTTTTATTGATATCCCTATCCAAATCATTTATACATATTGAAAATAGTAGCAGCCCTAGTATGGGTAAGGCATTTTCACCGGGGCCCAAGGCGACTGCATGGTTGTTGTTTCACAAGGCTTTTTATTATTAACATGCTTGCCTTCTTGACATCAAAATGAAAAGGTTAATTGTTATAATTCCCACAACTTCATAAAACCTCATTTTGACTATTGGCCTTTCATGTAGCTTATATGCTTAAAATATCTATTAACTATTTGACTGAGCTCATTTTTAATTGGATTTAATTTAATTTCATTTGGGGGTAATTTAATTTTTTGTACCAGGGCCCATCAAATTCTAGTTGTGTCACTGGCTCTGATCTACTGGGGACTGACTGAGGATGGGCATTACGATTTTAAGGACATGTACAGTATTTTTTTTGTTTGGAATGGAAACATAATATTAAATATTTCTGATTTTTTCTCACTTTAATTAGTTATTTTCAGGAATAGTCCCACAAGATCATCATCACTTTCATAAAAAATTAGTCAGCAGAAGAGTTTGGCTAGTCCATTAAAAATGTCTCAGTAGAATCTGTTGTGTTACGCGGGATAATGAAGATTTGTGTTGTTGAATGCTTTTAAATGTGTATCTTAAGGTTTTTGGTCTGCTGATCACAAAAATCATCTTTCAATATTCACATATTATTTTATTGCAATTACCTATATTATAAGTATACACATACAGTACAACAACTACAAGTGGAACATCTCTGGTAAACTAAAAGTAGTGGTAATGCAGCTTGGATATACCAAGTACTGCTGTTTCATTTGCGAATGGGACAGCCATGCTGAGACTTCTTCAAATAAAACTTGGACTGATGAAAAGTTTTGTGAAAACAATGAAGATGAAGAATATTGGTATTTAATACAGATGACTCTGCAAATAATTAAAAGACAAATCAGACACATCATAAATGACAAGTGGTTCATAGATATGCTATTAGGACCAGTGGAAATCATATGGAATGCATTCAAGTTTCTTGGCAACTGCAGTTATAGCACTAAGTTACATCCAGCTGGTTGATGACATGCTTCAAGCATACTAAACCATGGAGGGCAACGTGATGCTAAAGATTATTTTTCTGCATTCATACATGGAGTTTTTCCCTGCTAATCTTGGTGCAATCAGTGATAAACATGGTGAAAGGTTTCACCATGACTTTACAAAGATGGAAAAGCGGGCAAGTGGAATCTATCAATTCTGGCCAACTCTTGCTGGATACTGAATCAAATGCTGAGTAAAAATGAAAATTAACAGCAAAACATTTGCAGCTTAAACTGATACCCATCTGTAAAATACAATTTCATCCATTTGAACAAGGCTGAAAGAAAGGCAAATTTCTGACTAATCTGATTTCATTAATCTTTAAAGCTTGGCATGAGGAATGCTTAATCAGAATCTTACAATTACCAAAACCTGAATATAGAAAGAGTGGGTGAAAAAAATGACAAATTCCTTTCCAGTGGCATTTTGGACGGAAACCTTTTGTCGAGCCACACAGGAATTTTTCTTTATTTGTGCAGACTTTTCTAACGTTAACAATAATTTACCTAATAATATCTAGCCTTCTTTTGCTAATCAACAGTGAGACCATCAATTTATCCATTTATCATAAAGAGAAACCAATCAAAAATGGGATGCTAGTGCTAGGTCTGTCTTGATAGTGATAGAAAATAACATGAAGGCTACACACACTGCACAAGTGAAACGCAAGACTCTGGGGCTGTAAGATAACAGAACAGAGGGATCAGGTGTTTTCTGGACAGCACAAAGTTGACATATGATTGACAAAACAAATTTCTACATACCTGTTCTGTCCACACCAGGACAGTCTGCTTCTTTTAAATAGGGGTATCATACTGCTGGTGTCTTTTCATGAAGTGGAAGGAACACCAATAAGGCTTCCTTGTGGCTTTTTCAAAGGTGAAGATGTGGATGATGCTCGGCCAAATTCTGATCAGCATAGTATGTTTTCTCAATGCATTCCTGGTATTAATCTATTATTCTGCATTGGAGCAATTTCTACTAGATTTTTCCTACCTCTTATCTTACATGCTCTATATGGCCTTGACCAGAAAGAGCTGAAACTGCAAGTACAATTAGAAAAACAAAAAAGGTACTCAGGTTAATGCAACAAATAACAGGCATAGCCTTTAAACTTCATCAATAAACTGCTTACACACGCATGCACACACACCTAAGGGTAAACCTAAAACAATAGATGGTCAATAGAGATTGCTCCTTCAACAGGTACTGTGCCCCACTAGCCTCTAATGTTGAAATGCTACTGTTTGAACGTACTATAGGCATAAACCTCTAAATGCAAAACATTTCTATATGTCCTCTATGGGGCTGACATATGAGAATCGATATTTTTCAGACGAGAGATAATCAGACGTGCCCACAGAAATGGGAATGCACACAACACAGCCTGAAGGTCACCACCTTCTTTGCAAAAAAACAAGAGACCCATGAACACAGTGTGGGGCGCCACTCTGTAAAGTGCGGCTAGCTGCGTGTACTTAGGTGATTGTGGTAATCTGGGCAAACCAACAATGAAACAGGTATGATGGATAGCTCAAAAACAAATATAATTTATTTAAACAAAATCTGTACTCCAAAGGGAATATCAAAGGCAGGCAGGAAATCATGCCCGAGATAGTTGAGAGATACAGTAACAAATTCCAAAAAAATGCCAGCAAAGGGTCAAACACTGGTGATATAAACATTAACAAAGCAACTCGATAGAAAACACTAGAAACAAAAAATAAATTAATAACAAGGAGAATACTAAAAGGAAGGAACACTATCCAAGTTCTCCTTTTCCATTTTTCAAATTGCTGTATAGCAAGTGCTGCTTGGGTGTGTTTGTGTGTTGTCAGGGAGTGAGGGTGAGAGCAATTCCTAGAGCCCTGTCCATTTCTGCAAATATCCGTTGAGTCCATCTAACTTGAGTCCATCAATTCTTCTAACCTCTTAGAATTCCTTCACTCCTTCTTTTATATTTTATTGCTATTAAACAATTGGGTGACTTGCCCTATTGAATCAACAGATTTCTTCACAATTAAATAAGGAGTTTCTCTAATCTGATTTCAAACTATATTTTACTAGCATTGTATTGTATATCTAAAGTTGAGTATATGGCTACATATCACCAGACGAAGACACTGACTGCAGTGTCATCTAAAACAAGCTGCTTACACTGCTGAAGCTTTAATGCTCGGCCAGTACTTGTATCATGCTAAATCCATTAAAACACAAAAAGAATTATCCTAGGAAAAGTTAAGCTTATTATATAGAAATATGCATATATATTAACAGCAAAACATTACATGTAAAGATTAAACTTATGTCAAGGCCAAGTTTAATCTCAGAATAGCTGTAAATAACACAACCACATGAGGAAAAGACCTGCTGTGTCCTCTGGAAAAAAGGGGTTTTATGAGGAGTGAAATTCTTCTACAAGAAAACAACAATAATACAACATTTAAAAATGAGCAGCTTATTCTCTAATTCCACAGTATTTGTTACTTTATTTGAGATACCCAACCTTCTGCAGATCTCTGAAAATGTAGCTTTCCAAATCTAATAACCTGGTATCTAATCCTGCTCTCAGTATGATCCATTGATTCCTTCTATACAATAGCTCAGTTGCTTCAGTGCTTCCTGATATTAATAATGTAAAGCAAGCATATTTATTATTTAAGAAGTAACCTATATTTTCTCACAGCCAGGGTTAGGGTTCTGCAGTGCAGACAACTTGATGGACATGCGTCTTCATTCATAACACTAACTCATTCAGATCCAAAGTTCATTAAAAGTTAAACTGCTTCTGTGCTCTGCAAAAAAGAACTATATATACTACTCCTGTATAAAAATACATTTATGCAACAATAATAATACAGTACAGCTTCAAGAAGATGAACTACTGAAATATGCTTCAAAATTGGTATGTGCTAAAAAAACTGAAAATGAATGGCATGTTTATAAATCCTGTGACTCCAAGGACCATTGCTATAAAAACACTAATAATATCTAATAGTTTAGAACACCTGAAATTTACAGACAGCATAAATGAGCATAAATGTAATTCAACAAGAAACAGATGTTAGAAAACAACATGAAAATTACACTAAACAATCAACAGGCTGCTGGATACAATTAACAGTAAAATAAAACCCCCAACAAGTTATTCATTAATAAACTAGGCATACCTCTCCAGAACACATTAGGACCACTGCTATTCATTTAAATCTTTAATTATTATCACTATGATGATGATGATGATGTTTAGAAGGGTAGCAGGGTGACGAGGTGGTTAACTCTGCTTGCTCATTGTTTCATTATTATAAGTTCAACTCATATATGCTCAGTTGCCTTTGGGTTGCTCTTTCAAGCCACTAATTTTATGTGTATCACCTCATAATACAGCTGTTCCTCACATTTTATGTGCATGAACCCTTAATGCTGCCACCCCTTTGGTTTTTCACGAACCACCTTTTTATATTTTCTCACGCTTATACTTCAATAACACTGTACAAAATTCATACAGACTAGTTTAAATTTGGTGGGTACGATATTTTCAGACCTGAACAGTGGGTAGGTTGATCCTGATCTATTCAACTTCTTCTCTATAATAAGAGAAATATTGCATACTTAGCTGTAATTGTTCTCAAGAAAAAAAAATCTTGAATCAATTACATATTTTTTTTTTTTGTTTTCTTAGTTGGGTACATTTGCTCAAATGAACCTTTTCCCAATCTGATAATGTGGACGCGGCACAAGTTTGTTTTTTGGACAGACTACCTCATTGAAATTGTAACATAATGAAAGTCAATGCTCTTGTACATGCGATAATAAATTGCCTTAGCAGTTTCAAATGTGGCTGAGAATTATGCCCAGGTGCTCAGAGTATGTGGTTTTATTAGTAGGAGTAAGATCAGGATGACAGAAAATGTGCTTGATATTCTGAGGGTTGCCTGGTTCCTACTGTGCGACAGGACTCTATATGAAAGGTAAAACAGGTAAAAAGATTAGGGGGGCTTGTAATCCAACAGAAACATAACTAATCCTATATCTAATCAAACATTTATTTTTATACACAAAGGCACAATTGCTCAAATCTGTTGGCACAATTTTTCCCTATACTATATTTTTATTAATACTTGGCTGTCTCAAACGTGCAAACATAAAGCAGAACAGTAAGTTTTGTAGCTTTAAATACAGTGAATTTAGCCGGTCCAGGAATTTAACTTCCTCTAGACTCTGACCACTTAGCTTAGAGCACTTACTGCATTAAACTTCGGTCTGCTCCTGCCAGGTTCTGGAAAGCTAATGCTCCAAAAGAGAGTGGTTATCTAATTTGTCTAATCAATGATGCAATTTAGTCACAGGATGGCCTGTGTTATGTTCAGACAAGGCCGAGTGGTATTTCATGTTGGGTATGTTTAATTATTTTTAGTAGCTGAGACTAGCAAATTACATTTGAAGATCAAGGCAAGAGGATAGCCAAGTTTATAGTGTTGCAGAGGAGATCAGTATAACATGTTTCCAAAACAAACAAGCCATACCAAGACAATTCTTTTAAATGCTCAAGTACTTGTCTTGCACAAGGCTTTTCTTTACTAGATTTTATAGTTTGGATGCAGTCTTTAACTGCATTAACGACATAATATCATGTGTACAGTTACACACAAAGTATAAGGCCAGCAGCATGTAACAACCAAATGGCAGTATCCATTAAAATAACTGTTAAAATGGAACCTCTCATACTAAAACCGACTCATTCATTTACGTACAGGCTCATTTTAACATGATGTCCTATGAAGCACTTCTGGGGGTCTTTTCTGCCTGCTGCTATCAGGCAATTATATGCTTCTTTAAGGCACCCCAATCTAAATGCTGATACTGTTTAAATGAATTTCATAATTTCTGCTTGATATACATTGCTTGACTGAACATATTGTTGGTCCTATGAGTCTATATCCTTTTTTGTTGTTTCTGCTACTGTATGTATCTAAAGTTCCCCTTAGGATTAATACAGTTTATCAAATGTAATCAAATCTAATCTAATCTAATTTAAAGCATGAATACAAAATGGCAACTAGATGAAATCACCACTATAATCCATCCATCCATTCATTATCCAACCCACCAAATCCTAACTACAGGGTCACGGGGGTCTGCTGGAGCCAATCCCAGCCAACACAGGGCACAAGGCAGGAAACAAACCCCAGGCAGGGTGCCAGCCCACCGCAGCCCACGATAATGACATACATTAAGAATGAAAATAAAAATTAACAGACAGACACAACAAAGCACTTTCCACCATACACACGTTTATTTACAGAACCACTACTATTTACATGCATTAACACAATCCTTGGTTCCTTCGGCCGCCTCCACTCCTGTCTCGCAAGCTCAGTCCTTCTTCCACCCAACTCCAGCTCCTCATGGAGTGAGGCTGCTCCTTTTTATAAGGCACCTGGATAGACTCCAGGGGCCTCATGCATAACGCCGTGTGTAGAATTTGCACTATAACATGACGTAAGCACAAAAGCTGAAATGTGCTTACTCGCAGAAAAGATGCAGGAATCTGTGCGTTTGCCAACTTCCACGTTCTTCCACTACATAAATCCTGGTCAGCGTGAAAAGTAACACTCGTGCACACGCCTGCTGTCCCACCCCAACTCCTCCCAGAATTATGCCTCTTTGAATATGCAAATCAATATAAATAGCTCTTAAGCTCAACGTTCTGTGAAAAGACAATGGGAAAAGCATGGGGGAAAATATAAGAATTTCAGCGAATACCAAGTGGAGGCAAAGGAAAAACATACTATATATATTTGTTGATTTAAAAAGTGGTTTAATCAACAAAAGGAAGTTGATCGAGTGACATAGCGTGTCGGAGAAACTCGAAAGCTCAAGTTTACAAAGTCGCACAATGCCAAAATAAAAAAGAAGTCACATATCCAAGTCGCCGTGAAAAGGCAAGTCATAGCCCACCGTCGGAGTGTCATATGAAAGCTTATTAGGGTACAGACAAAAAAAATAGACACACAGTAGGAAAAAAGCATGAAATGTCAACTTTAGTCTCGAAATTTCCACTTTAATCACGTAGTTTATTTTGTCATTAAAGTAGAACATTATAAACTTCATCTTATAGTCATTTAATTTACTAGTTTCTCAAATCCTATCGTAACTAAAGTAGCACTTTAAATGCTTTGTTTTGTATTTGATCTTCAATGTGCTCTGTGTGTGTGAATCACTACGTGCTTCCATTCTTTCTCTTTCTCTGACAGGACACAGAATCCATTACATTTGTGATATTACAGCTCTCTGAAAAGTTAAAATACTGAGATGTATACATGATATCATTTTCATGATGATTGGAATGAAAGCATGTTATTAAACATGGGAACATGATGGCGCAGTGATTGTTCGTGTCTCACACAAGATGCTGCTGCACCATGCGCGACCTTCGATGAAATAATTTATTGTAGCAGTACTGTCTCTTTCAAACATACTAACCTCCAATTCCTGTCCTTACTTTTCTTTCCCCAAATACCCAATCGCCACACAATCAGCTCTGTAATAGATGTTAAGCCTTCTGTAAGCTTACAATGACGATTCTTCAAAACTTTTAAGGAACATTGAAATATCTTCATAGTACGTGTTTAATTATTCTATCCATCTATCCTTCCAGTGTCACGCCAGCCTCAGTAAATATACAGCGTGAGGCAGGAATAATATTTGAAGTTGCTAGCGCTGCAGTACCGTGTCCTCAAATGTTTAATTATTAACAATACAGATTTTTTAAATGAAGTTAAAGTTTTATCTGTATAATATAATCAACCTATTTTGCTGCATTTCACCTTAAAAATGATATCGTCATCATATGTAAATACGCACTTTATAAAGTGGCGCAGTTTGTGCAATATTATAACTGTAGTGCAAGTTTTAATACAGTATATGTACAATATTACAGTGGGGTAATTGTACTTATAAGTACAAACAGTTCTACAAGGAGCAGTTGATTGAGTGCGTTTATAGTTCTTGGGATGAAACTGTTACTGAAATGCGAGGTCCGTACAGGAAAGGCTTTGAAACGTTTTCCCATGGCTGAGGTAGCGTGTGCTTGATGCTGTATACTGATAATTCTCTTTCCGATCAGCTGCTGCAGTGATTCCCCACTCAGATACAGTGATATAAATACTCTGAGTGGTGCAGTGAGAGTAATATGGAAAAAGATGATCCGCTGTGGCGACCTCTAACGGGAGCAGCTGAAAGAAGAAGAAGAAGAAGGTGCAGTGAGATTAACAACGCTAAAGCAGTTATGGTATTTGGAATACTATGGCTATTCCCTGGACCATTTTATTGTTACAGGTTAATTACAATCAGATGCATTACACTAATAAACAGTATGCGGTTAATTTCAGTGTATTTATAAAGCCACGTCAGGAAAAAAAAGAATAGCCACACAGGAACAGTAGCACTGCTTTGACGCTGGGTGCCGCCAGTCTGCAAAACTGAGCAGAGAACTTGCGTACGACAGGGTATGAGGTACTGTAGAAACGTGCATGGCTTTACGCCAAGTGTAGGTTTTATACGTTGCGATTTGAACGTGGAAACGTTCTTACGCAACATTTCTGTGCCTACGCACTGTTTATATATGAGGCCCCAGGTGTCTGAGCTTCTTCCGGCCACACTTCTGGGTGTGGTGGAAACGTGACCAAATAAGGCCCTGGAAAGGGCCATTCGTCCCCTGGCTGAAAGCAAGGGGGCTGCCCTCTATTGGCCTGGGCAAGAAACTGTCCCGGCAATCCTTTTTCCCCGGGTCCTTCCATAGTTTGGGCGTTCTGGCCAGGCAAGGGTGCATCATACACGCAAGCCTCAGGCATGTCTAATGTGGGTCAACTAAAAATATGGTGTTGGATTTTAATGTAACACTAACGCTAACATAATTTCCATTTGCTTTACAGCAGAGAACTATCCAGAGGTCTACTGACATCACTTCCTCTCCGAACACCAGAAGCTCTGCCCCTTCCGTGTCCAATATTAGCCATTTGACACAGGAAGCCCTTACCATTTGAGACCTAGGCTCTGACTGGAACAGATCTCTGTAGTGAAACTATCTACAGGCTAGAAAGTCAGCACAACATCAAAGTCGATGAATACATTTCAAATTGTCTTTTTCTGCATCTTTTCAATTTGGTCATTAAATAGGGTCACCTCTAGTGCCCCAACTTTTCTTTTGTTTTTGTTCTCTTTATTCACAGTGGAGTAGTAGGAAGGATTTCACCAAGGGAAATGATGGACCGGGTGGACCTTGCAATGTTTGTACAACAGTTTGTGATCAAGTCACTTAGATCCAGGTGTAGGTTGTCAATTAACAAACAAATTTCACAGAAGTGGAGGCATGGAGACACACAGAGGTGGTGATATGGAGAGAAAGATTCTTGGGCCTGTCACAGGTACATGCTGATTTGCATGTTCAATGATTTTGATGCTTACCTCTCCATATTTAGTATGTATATTTCACATACTTTAGATAGATAGATAGATAGATAGATAGATAGATAGATAGATAGATAGATAGATAGATAGATAGATACTACACTTGCGATGTACAATTATGATGCAAACTTCTTCAAAAAGTAACAAAAGTAGGAATTTAACAAATCCTTGATTGCAAAATTGTTAAAAAAAATACAAGTGGTAAAATAAATGTGAAAGACAAATGATTTACACCAGTCGTTTAAAAATAATGTGGATGCACATTAAAGAGACATTAAAGAGATACAGTTATATAAGCAAAATTGTTTACTTTTAAACAGCACTTTTGTTATGTCTGCTATCATTCAATAAAAACGTACATGCTGCAGAAGTTCTGATATAACATTCTTTCGGATGTCAGCGCACATCGGGTCTGTATGTCTTTGAATGGTGCCACTGGCATTCATTGTGAAAGCAGCTTTGTATACAGTAGCGCATAAGTGTCCACTCCTCCACTCCACTATGGGATTTTGTTTGCTCCCTGTTGCTGCTCACCGTAGTCAAATAATGAACAAGTTGTTCTGGCTTCAGGCTAGTGGCTGATAAGAAGTTGTTTACTTAAATATTATCCAATTTAAAATAATGTTCAAATGCAAAGGTAACAATCTTCAGTATTTCAATATTTACCCTTTTTGACAGTTATGTTCATTATAATCTCTATCAGCACTTGATTCAAATACCAAAAATAACTTTTAATATTTTGCTTGTTCAAAGTGATTTACCTTGACAAGTTCAACCTACACCACACATTACCAAAAAAAGAAGCCCATTCAACATTTAATTCCACCTTGCCTGTAATGTTTCCTTATAATCACAGACTGTATCTTCCTGTGGCTAGAAGTGTCCTTTTATATCAAGTGGTGCCACCATTTTTCTAATAATTCATTTCAGAACATCACAGTTTACTCATATTTTCTGTTGTTTACATTTCAAAATGAATCTGTATCAATGTGCAAACCTCTAGTGTGGGTGTGTTATTTCAAAGTGATGAAACTCAGGCTGCACTCTAGCAGTCTGCTTCTTATTTCCTGCATTACAGACCATTATTATTATTAATATTATTATTATTATTATTATGCAATTGTCGGATGCCTTTATCTAAGATTGGGATACAGTATAATTGACTGGACTGAATTCTTGATAATAATAATTGACTAGATTGAATTTTTTGTACACAGGTGGTGGATTCTTCAGGATCATGCCAGAAGTAGAATTTTATAATTCTGTAGCTTCCAAGTTTAACTTTCAACGTCTTAGCCACTATAACACTCCACCTGGCAAAAGATGCTGCTTCAGCCTGGTTCCAGTGAGTATGAAAGATACAGGTGACTATTCATGTCAAAAGATGGTATTGGACTGGCATTTAAATGAATAATTTTTGAAAATGTAATTTAGATATTAAATACACTATTATTAATAAAGTGAAATGAAAAGGATTTTTAGTGTATTGTAAATTCTCACGTGAGTATTACAGTCTAAGAGTAAGAAACCTGTGCTGCCTATTTCTGCAGAATATTAATGTAGTATTTAGATTTGTTGCAGTATGAGAGTTTATTTCACCCACTGGGAACCTTAATATCTATATAAAAGAGTGATGTTTACTGTTTAAAAATAATTTAACTACAGCAACAAGACTCCATTGCAAAGTATAACATAACATATATTTTGATGATATAAGTATTTTTTCTTAATATGTTTCATTGAATCTTTGTGTAAGCCAGTGCTTTAAAAGGTATTGAAATCAGCAGAAAAAAATTGAAATGTAGAGATGTCAGGTAATTGGAAGGAACTACTTTGGGCATCTCTCTCCTAGGAGGTTTTGTGTTGCCAATGTGCTTGCATCATTTGTGCTTTAGCAGTTAAGTGACTGTCTTTCTTCAGAGGATTCCTTTTGCTGGCATGCTTGCCTCGCTTGTGTATTAGCGGCAAGAGGAAAAGTAAAAGAGATACCGTTTGACAATGTGCTCCCCTCACTTCTGTATTAGCCGATAAGTGAGTGACTTTTTCTTCAGAGGTTTTGCTTTGCCAATGTGCTGGCCTCGCATGTGTATCCTTGGAGGTGGAGCCCTTACCCTGACTCCACCTATCACTTTCTGGCCGGACAGACACACACACATCCACATGTAGACATTTATATATAAGACTATATTTGGTACTTTTCAACTATTAATTCCAATCAATTGAAATCATACTAATTTTGTCCATTAATTTCAATTTAAGGTTATGGGGAGGCCAATGCCCATTTTGGTAACAATTAGCCACCAGGAAGGATCCAGTCGTGTCTATCACAGTGCACATTCACATACTGTTGTGATTAGCTTTGCACAAAAGGTGAAAACAGAGGACAGATCACAAAATAAACCAAACCAGCACTCACTTGGTTTGGAACGCAAAAGCAGGCTTCACCCCAGGCAGCCTGACCACAAACTTAAAAGGCAGGCTTCAAGGTCTACGTGGGGCTCAGGCTTTCAAAGTATAAAAATACAATTTAAATGCCCTAAATCTACAAAAATGCTCTTCAAGGAGAGGAAACCTTACAACCTCTGCCATAAAGGATGAAGCCAATGAAGAATCTTTATGAATGCAGAACATTTTCACAAAAATCAAAACAGAGAACAAAAAATGAAAAAAGTAAAACAAGGGCAAAGAGAATTAACCTAAAAAGACAATTCAGAGCAAATGAGTCTAAATATGAAATCCACAGACAAAACCCAAAGACAGAACCAAGAAAATAACAAAAGTCAGAACACAACTCTCCAAAACACTTCCCACAATACACTTTTCTCCACCAACAACAATGAACCAATGAGGGACCTCAGTTCCTTCACCAGAATATAAAGGCAAAGGGTGATCCCTCAGTGGTGAGATCTTTGCTGGAAATTCTATTTTAAGTAGAAAGGACGCATAAGTAAACATATTAAAAACAAAACAAATAAACAAAATAATATTCAACAAACAAACACATAAAGCATGAATAACAACAAAATGTACAAACCATGATAGATAGATAGATAGATAGATAGATAGATAGATAGATAGATAGATAGATAGATAGATAGATAGATAGATAGATAGATAGAAATGGCTTTGGGATGTAGAAAGAAACCTGGAGAATCTTAAGAATGTGCAAAATCTATGCAAACAGTAGCCATGTCAGGATTCAAACACAGCTCATTGAGGGTCTGTAGGCAACAATGCCAACAAATGCACCCTGATGATAACTGAACATGTGCCCAAAATTAAAACATTTCTGTCAGTCATCGTCTAACCTGTTTAGTCCTGAACAGGGTCGCGGGAGGTGCCTGAGCCTATCCCAGCTAGCATAGGGTGTAAGGCAGGAACAAACCCTGGACAGGGTACAAGTCTATCGCAGGACGAACCACACATACACACACACACAACTATACATGGGGGCCAATTTATCATCACCAATCCACCTAAGCTGCATGTCTTTGGACTGAGGAAACCAATGCAGACAACAAACTCCACACAGGGCGAACCTGGGATGCAAAACCAGGTCTCCTTATTGAGAGGCAGCAGCACTACTGATGCACCACTGTACCACCCCCAAAATATAAACATATTTATTTGAAAAGATGATTCAGTTCATCAGCCCTGTTTAATTACCTAATAAGTTCTATGCAAAATCTTATCCAGACTCTTTTTTTCTGCTTCAACTATATGCCTTGGAAGTTTCTTTCAGACTTAGACAATGCCTTATTTAGAGAAGTGTTAACTGGCTTCAGTCTGTAATGTGCTTCCATTTAATTTCCACCAGTATACTCTATTATATGATTTATTATTTAGAATTAAATAATTCTGTTGGAATTTCTTACAGCTACTTCCACTGATGTTGCTTAAACACATTCTAGCTTTATGACATATATGTTAAAACAAAGATTACATTATCGGTCTATATACTCTTAACCTTTTAGTCGACTGCAGTGGCTAAACTCTATTTAAAAATGAATGTAGTAATGATGGTCTTTTAGAAGTGACAGTGGGTCAAATAGTGATAGCCATAGAAGTATGAAGGGTATTCATTCTGCATTCCTGTAATGTAAAAAGATACTTTGAACCATTCAGCATACAAGCAAGTTTGAAAAATAACAAATTTGAATTAACAATCTCAAAATGCTATTCTGAGGAAACTCACAAGTACATATACATGATATTATGAGGGTATTTTATATTGCATACAGCAAGGCATTAGTGACACTGCATAAACATTAGGCTATAGTGAACCTTTTTCTGATTAGCCTTCAAAAGTGTCTTGAATAGCAATAGATCATTCAATTCTCAATTTGCCTCCAATTTTGTTTTTCTAAATTAAAATCAAGACATGATCATTTTTCTTTTTATCTAATTATTCTGACTGAAATTGTAGAATGACCTATCTGCAGCATGTAAAATTAAAGCTGCTCTAGGACACAGGCTAAGAAATCCACCGTGCCATCCATTTTTTGTGGCCTCTTGTTCTGATTGTGTCTGGAAAACCCGTTAATTGCATTTAACTCTGTGGTGGTTTTGTGATGAGAAACATGGTCCACAGAGGACTAATTTGAGACCAGGGTACTTATACCCAAAGTCATGGTACAACCTGGGTCCTCAAGGGATAAATAGCAATTATTCACTGCACCACCTGCTCTTTAGAAATGTGAACTATTGTAAATCAGTTATGTATCTGAAGCCATGAAAAGTAATGTATTGAAAAGCTCAAGTACTGTTTAATTTTACAAATAATAACTCTCTGTAGCCTGTATGGAGAAAAAGTGTATTCTTACTAAATGTACCTATTTAACTTAGAAACATCCAGGCAGGAAATAGTAACTTGTCTTTTATATGGAGGTCTGTTGTGTTTACAATAGTATTAAAATTAGAATAAAAAGAACATGACACAGTGCCGAATCCTATTAAAGAAAAGACCACTGGCACAGGAAAAAGGAACCATTGAGATAGGAAGCAAAAAGACATTTTCTTTTTTTTTAATCTTTCAACTGTGTTTGCATGGCAGCAGCTTTTCTTACACTTGAAAAATAGAATTTAATGGCATGGGTCATTATCCTACAAACAAAGAAATGTAAAAAACGCGCATACACATACTGAACAATTATACTGAAATTCAGGCTGTTCAAATTGTGCTTGCAAAAGAAATTACAAGAAGAAAATTAAAGGGATCCTTTCTCACTGAATTGCTTTGATGTGTGACTGATTACCTCCTTAGAATTTTTTAAAGTGTACTACCTAGCCTGATGTTTTAAATATTAAAAAATAAGATTTCAGCAGCCAATGAAACAGAACCAAATTAAACTTTTCGACTATATTTAATGAACCCATGCTGGACTCTCACAGGCATGCAAGCACCCCCTAAAATAAAAATGCAACTGCGATCCCACTGTTGTCACCTTTTTTACTTAATCCTTTTAGCACTGTAGCACGTCTTGTGCACTGGGACAAATGCAGAATAACACATTTTGTGATAAATGGTGTTACCTGTAACAACTATTTATTTTTTTGCAGTGGTCTGTTACTTGTGAGAGCGTTGCATTAGCCTTATGAGGATCGATATACCAGGGAAACTGGAGAAAGGAAACAGGGCAACACAATGAACTAATCGGCGGCCTTCTTCATCCACAGCTAAGCTGACCCTAACCCCAAATGCTATCCCAAATTCCACCTGTGTACAACTGCTATAATACACCCCATTTTCTCCATTGTCAACAGAATGTTGTTGCTGTTTTTCTTTTCCTTTACCTTTGATAAAAACATACTAGCATCACTGATGTACGAGAATATTCCTCCCCAGTAATTACCATTAAATGGGTTTCTCTGTGTTAGAACCCCAAACTCTTTTTTTGGCTATCTCGTGTGTTTCTTTAACAGACCATAAAAATATTCAAACTGGTCTTCTGTGCTTAGCTTACACCATGATCTTTGGACCGTGTCTCAACACAGTTTTGAATTTCTTCCATAGAATTTGGAGACTGATATAGAATTTGCTAAAAACATGGTTGAATTAGCAGAACTAGTGACTTAACAGGTATGTTAAGAACTTGATGATATTGTGATCTGTAGCGAGAGTAGGGAGCAGGTTGAGGAGACCCTGGAGAGATGGAGATTTGCTCTGGAGAGGAGAGGAATGAAGGTCATTGGAAACAAGACAGAATACAAGTGTGTGAATGAGAGAGAGGTCAGTGGAATGGTGATGATGCAAGGAGTAGAGTTGGCGAAGGTGGATGAATTTAAATACTTGGGATCAACAGTACAGAGTAACGGGGATTGTGGAAGAGAGGTGAAAAAGAGAATGCAGGGAGGGTGGAATGGGTGGAGAAGAGTGTCAGGAGTAATTTGTTACAGACATTTATCAGCAAAAGTGAAAGGGAAGGTCTACAGGATGGTATTGAGACCAGCTACAGCTGTATGTTATATGGGCTGGAGACGGTAGCACTGACCAGAAAGCAGGAGACAAAGCTGGAGGTGGCAGAGTTAAAGATTTGCATTGGGTGTGACGAGGATGGATAGGATTAGAAATGAGTACATTAGAGGGTCAGCTCAAGTTGGACGGTTGGGAGACAAACTCAGAGGGGCGAGATTGCCTTGGTTTGGACAAGTGCAGAGGAGAGATGCTGAGTATATTGGGAGAAGGATGCTAAGGGCAGAGCTGCCAGGGAAGAGGAAAAGAGGAACGCCTAAGAGAAGGTTTATGGATGTGGTGAGAAAGGACATGCAGGTGATGGGTGTAACAGAACAAGATGCAGAGGACAGAAAGGTATGGACGAAGATGATCCGCTGTGGCAACCCCTAATGGGAGCAGCTGAAAGAAGAAGAAGAGAAGCAAAACTAGAGGTTTGCTCAAGGTGGCCAACATCAAGAATTATAACTGCCCAGTCATGAAACACAACAAAGGAACCATGACACATTAGAACAGAATAATTGCTATAATTATATCTGTTGTTTTTAAGAGAGAATTAAACTATAATCGAGTTATGTATATAGAGTAACTATGCCACGTCTCACGCTCAAATTTTTAAGCTTGTGGCACAACAACTCTAACCCCAGTTAGCAGGGTTTCCTAAATGATGGGTCACTGGTTGCCACCTTTGGGTTGCTAGTTACTGTTGTATTTAAGGGTAATGGTTTGCCAAGTGAGGTCACGGGTTGATTAAGCAACTGATATTCCTCTGATAATAATCAACGATTCTTCAAGGGGACAACCCTCACCTGCACTGACAATCATCTAGGCATATACTGTAACAAGGGTTGGGCACTAAAAAGGGTAAGATTGGATTGCAACACAAAAAGTTTAACAAACCCCTATTTACTTATAAATAACGTTGTTTTTGTAAACAATATTTTTGTTATGCTGCTTAGGTTATAGCAAATGTATTCTGATAGCTTTCTGCTATGACAAAAGGTTTGAAGTTTAGATGGTTATTTGAGGTAAGGAAGATGGAAGTGTTAAGGGAGATTGTTATACTTACTGATCTAAGCACCAGAGAATGTTGACATGTTGCATTCTGATTAGCACACGAAAGTAACAGCTTTGATCGATTCTGCACACTTGACAATAATGACCCTATAAGCCTATATGATTAATGATCTGTCTAATACTTTCAATTATTTTCCACTATCATAAAATAGTAGTATAGGTGTGTTATTTTCATTTTTATTTGTTCAAGACGTGAAATCAATACTGTATACACATAACCACTATCTTGTCTTTCTTTCATTATTACAGGATTTAACATACTGTATAATACACAGCACAACAGTTAAGGTCCAACAGGTCCATGATTCTGATTTCAAAATCCTATTTCACCATTTACTGGGTTGAAATTGGCGGCACTCTCTGTCTTTAGGTAATTTTCTCTGGATACACCAAGGTTTCTTCCCACATTTCAAACACATGCAGGTTGAGTTTAACTGGCAAATCTAAATATGCCATATATGTCTGTGAGTATTGGTGGTGTGTGCACAGAGAACCATAGACACTTGGAATAAGCTACCAAGTAGTGTGGTAGACAGTAAGACTTTAGGGAGTTTCAAAACTAGACTTAGGTGGATAAGACTGGTGAGCTTTATTGGACTGAATGGCCTGTTCCCTTCTAGATTGTTCTAATGTTATAATGTTGTGACCTGTAGGGAACGTTGTAGCACCCCAAACCCCTAGACACAACTACACAACCTAGTCTTGGGCTTAAATCCAAGGTGTTTATTTCTCATAATACCTCCACAGGGTTTACATTTCCTCCTTTCAAGGGCTACACAACAAAGCAATATGTTTCTCCTTCTCATTTCACACCTCTCATGTTTTTCATTCACATATCAAACAACTTTGTCCACTGAATGGAGAAAGGCACCAGGAATACTTCCAGTGTCAAGGAGGAAGCACTCCCAGGTTAGACAGAAAACCCTGAACGTAGGTACAGCCTTCCCCAGCAGCCTCCACTGTTAGCACCTGCGGAGCCCAGCAGGGCTGCACAATGCGACTACAACTCCAAGAATACCCTTCAGGCACATGAATGGGCATACTGGCCCAGGAGGGCTGCCATCCAATGTTTTGGGGGAGCATGTACTCTTGAGTGGCAGTCTCCCTCTGTCCATCCTCTACATTGGCCTCCTTGCCAGGTGAGAGTATGGCAGTTTATCCCAGTCAGGATGTCAGCCCTGCCCTGTTATCCTTCACAGTGTATAAAAAAGTGTTTCCTGCAGATTTTGTTTAACAGACTAAAAAGTTTAAAAACAGATTTTACAGAAAACCTTTGTTATTTTTAAAATACTTATTACATAAAGGCAATTTTAATGAAGCAGCATGGCTGATGCCAATTGGTGTTGTGTTTTTAAATATTTATTTAGTCTGTGTACATGTCATTAACCCGTCCTTGCTTGACTTTTCCTAAATTGCTGTACTGCAAATGCCCATGTTCAATCCTTTTATATAAACCCAAAATTTGAGTGGAATAAACAAAGAAAAAATCCTATAAATATGGACTTAGAAACCAAAAATAGTTCAACTGCCAAACCAAGACCCCGTAAACAGGAAACAGTCATTTTCTCAATATAAGGGCAATAGGTTGTTTAAACTTACAATTTTCAAAGTACAGATATTTATTCTACCAAAAAATTGGCTTTATCTGAAAATATAATCGCTTATAATAGTGGCTCTCAAAAAGTCAAATATCAGACAGTTTCCTTTAATAATAAAATTCAATTTTGTAACTACCATTTTTGAGTTAATAAACTTAAGTATCCAACATTATGAAAAAACTGGCACTCAATTGGGAATTTATGGTGAAACTATTTAAATCACAAAGTCTAATTATTATCAACCCCATTGTTCAGATCAGATGTACACTGTCATTTGAGAAGCAACAATCACAAGCAACAGAAGACAATTGATATCAGATAATTCATTCAGTACAGAAGACTTGGCTAAACGCTCTGGAAAGATGGCCTTATATAATACTGCACTGCTTTTTTTATTTTGGTCAGAGTGTAGGTTCAGACTGATTCAACAAATTATTCAACACCTAATGTAGTGAATCATGTCAAGCACTGTCATACAAA
Source organism: Polypterus senegalus (assembly GCF_016835505.1). Classification (NCBI taxonomy): domain Eukaryota; kingdom Metazoa; phylum Chordata; class Cladistia; order Polypteriformes; family Polypteridae; genus Polypterus; species Polypterus senegalus. Next base: position 245,021,585 of record NC_053156.1, on the reverse strand, counting down.
AATGAGATCAGAGATTACAGGTTTCAAATCTCTTTACCAACACTGTAATTTACTGCCCGTCTTTCTTTCCACAATTCTAACAGCCTGCCATTAACTCAAATTAACCAGTGAGTTTTAAGGTCAAGCTTAAGCTTAAGAGACAAATTAAAATATCAAAAACTTGCAGTGAAAGAAAGCTTTACCAAAGCATTATGGTGCTCTGAACGTGAATATTGTAACCCACTTGAAAGTAAAATCTCTAACAATACTCGTAGGGTTCTAGATACATGCAAGACCTCTTAATTAAATGGAGAATAATTTGACAATAACTATGGCTAAGAGTTAATCTGACAAAGAATGCCTTAAAGGGCACAATTAGTTGGAAAAATGAGTGCATCATGTAATATTTATCTGTACTGCAGGAGGAAAAATTCAATATGGTGCTTTTTTTAAAAAAAAATCATGCTAATTGAGTTCTAATTGATTAAGTGGTTCATGCCAATCTGGAAATATTTCCTCTTTCAACTGGTTTGATCTGATTTGAGCTTGCTCATCCCTGTTTTTATGACTGGGAGCCAGAAACTGACTGGGCAATGGGTGCAGGACTAGAACACAGCCTGGGTATATTTACAATCCATCACAAGAAAATTGCTTAGCTCACATGTTTAGCAGAGTCCAAGTGTTGTATTGGTGTCTTGTCTTTAATTTATTTCAGACTGTATTTATGCACATGTCTAAGGCTTTTTCAGTTTAAGAAGTTCATCTATGATGATGGTTTCTGATTATAACTTTATGTAATGATTTCATATTTTTTTCTTACCATTTCATAGCCATTTTGTTTTCTTACAGGCACAGCCGTATGTCTTTTGTTGCCTGGGTTACCACCTGGATGTTTGTGGCCCATTCTGTCACAGAGCCGACAGAATAAAAGATTGCTAATTGGGACACGTCTCCATCCAAGATTGGTAACAACATTTTGGCTTTGATTTTTTCCTCATGTCTGATGGCTTTGTTCTCAAAATCCTGGTTACAATCCTCGCTTGCAAGTCAACTACAACTCTTCTCCTGATCCTTTCATTTTTATGGTATCTTTTCACCTTAGCCCAACATTAAGAAACAGCCCTGGATATTTTCTCTACAGTAAGTCATGTTAAGGGCTAAATATGATAAGAAGTCACTTACTTTATTCTTTCACATTAATAATTTTTGAAGTATTTTAATACTAACTTTAGCTGAATGTTGTTGTATTTAATATAAGTATGAAACATGAAGGAGGATGTGAACACCAGACAAAAAAAACTGGCTAAGAGAGCAAGATTATCTGTGAGTAATAAGCTAAAAAAGACAGAAAGGTGGAACAACGTTAGAGAAAAAAGGATAAAAAAAGGCATACATGCACTGTAATAGCACACTTGAGTTAGTACACAAGGGAGAAATAATTTGTAAGACTTGAAGGTAAGATTCGGTTTAGAATCATAGAGTGGTTGTTAAATTTATTGTTTGCCAAGTTTTTCATTTTTTTAATGCAGCTTATGAATGGTCCTCTTAAAACATTCAATATTGAATGGAGATTGATAAATTAAGTGTGGAAAGCATAATTGCATAAGAATGTGCAGGCAACTGTAAGGTTTTTTTTCTAACAAACGAATGTTCAACTTCAACTACTGAAATCTAGTAGATGTACATCAATACTTCACTTCAATGACTTCCGAAAAAATAAATTGTGTGAAAAACAGGGTGAAATTCTAGTTAAAATGTAAGCTAAAATGTGTATTCTGAAGTGTGTCTGAAAAGTAATACATTTTATCAATGGCCTTTTTTTTATTGTCACACTGTGGTGTACAGTTTTTTTTTATTTATGTTTCTATTCTCACACTGTGGCATATAGTCAATTTTTTCTAAATAGAATTTAACTGTTCATGCACATAACCACTTATTGGACCAATTTTTGGATGTTTGGATGCTGGAGCATATACTGTTAGCATTAGGCAAAAGGCAGAACCAACATGGAACAGGTTGCCAGCCCATTGCTGGGTCTATTCATGCACATGCACACAATGGGTCAATTTGTAATTGTCATTTAAAATAACACATATACCTTTGGAGATGGAATACCCACACTGACAACAACTGGAGGAAGGATTCAGAGCCAGGATGCTGAATCAATGAGGCTGAAGAACTAACAGCTCTGTCATTGTGCTGTCTCCAATAAAATAGAGGGGAAGAACAAAGTACAACAAAAAAAAAAAAAAAACAATAATCACCTCTGCTACTTAGGGTCTAACTAAACAGTCGAAATCATTGGCTACTCAGTGACCCATTTCCACTGCTCACCTTACATTATTTTGGCTCTCCTTCCTCGCCTCCCTCCCTCTCTAACCAGGTGAGCTCTTTTTGACTGTTGCCTCCCAACTCTAAGCTCTAAGGCACTCTATATTGTGTTCCAACCACCTTCCGGGCACCTTGCCATAGGCATTTATGGGGTACTGGCTGACATCATCAATCTTTAATGTCATACTGGTAGAACCTCCCCTAGAGGGACCAGAGATTCTTGCATATTAGCCTCACTACAGAAGTGTATTAGATAGGTCCAGATTAGTTGTCCTGCCTAGCACACCTGCATGGCCAAGGCACATCGCACCTTAACAGTCTGGGGAAGCTCAAACCCTGGCTTATATTATAACCCATAGTGTCTTGAATGACCTCCTGGTGTGACGGCAGCATCCTCTGACAAGGACACCACTAACCAGATTAACATCACACTGTATAAATAAGAAATTAAGAACTCTGAAATAGAAAGTTAGTTGATAGTACAGCAGAACACAATTGTTTAAATCCTTATCATTGTCTTTCTTTAAAATGAACCTTTATCTCAAAATGTGAGCATTCATATATGTTTGTTTGAATTCATGTTTCCTAGTTATATCTGAGGGTGGCACGGTGGCGCAGTGGGTAGCGCTGCTGCCTCGCAGTTAGGTTTCACTTCCCGGGTCCTCCCTGCATGGAGTTTGCATGTTGTCCCCGTGTTTGCATGGGTTTCCTCTGGGTACTCCGTTTTCCTCCCACAGTCCAAAGACATGCAGGTTAGGTGTAATGGCAGTCCTAAATTGTCCCTAGTGTGTGCTTGGTGTGTGGGTGTGTGTGTGCGTGTGTGTGTGTGTGTGTGTGTGTGTGTGCACCCTGCCCGGGGTTTGTTTCCTGCCTTGCGCCCTGTGTTGGCTGGGATTGACTCCAGCAGACCCCCGTGACCCTGTAGTTAGGATAGGGTTAGGGTTGGGATAATGAATGGATGGATAGTTATATATGAACACAATAAACAGTATTAAATAATTGAGAAAACTGCATACCAATTAATTTCCTATAATGTGCAAGTTCCTTTTGAAGGCAATGATTGGTGGCATTGAGTGACTAGTTTTTGTGTTTTACAGATTTAACTGTATAGTTTCTTTAAAGTGAACTGATTTTTTAACATTCAGCAGTGCCATTTGTTTTAAATACTATAAGGTTCAAGGTATGTTTATTGAAAAGAAAATTGATCCATTAATACATAAAATGCATGGACTAGTTATTTTACAAGTTTGAGGTAAAAATAGAAAAATCTCTCTGAGTTTGAAACAATGCATACTATATATTACTATCATGCAAAACATTTGCAGTTTTTAAAGGAAATAAGATTTCAGAGACAAACCTTTAGACAATGTATTTTAAATTTTTTAGCATTTTGCTCGTCATATCAACTAACAAAGACAGAAGATTTTAAGAAAGCTTTTGAATGAGCAGTAAAGCCATTGTTTAGTAACAAAGAAAGTCATGAAATCCAAGTATGAAATGCTATGTAACTGGGCACTGAGTTGCTGTTTAAATATATATGAATGGGCACAGAGAGAAGGAAATGAGATGTCAATGCTTCGTAAGTACATGAATTCTGCATGAGCTTCATTAGACTAATCTTTCCTGAAGATCTAAGGTATGTTGCTTCTTGTGAATGTGACCTGCTACCAAGCTGATTTTGACTATTACAGAAACTACAGACTTGACATTAAACACTGCATCGCAATGTCTATTCACAAAGATGTGTAATACAAGAATTAGCCTTTTCCGGAAATTAAATGTGCCACCATTTAATGTTACAGTACATATTAGTTGATAGCTTATATTTTATTAAGAATCATCAAGAAAATAAAAAGCAATTCAATTCAAGTCTGTTTATTTTGCATGAGAACAGGGTCAGAGTGTTTTCCAGCAATAATAAATTTAAACAATGTGTTGTTTACATACATGAGCACTCAAGTTAGGTTAAAACACACAGTAAAACATATAAACATAACATACATTTATTAAAATAATTTGGATGTTGACAAATCATAATGGTGAAGGGGAAACCAAAATCTTCAGTGACATCCATTTCTGGTGAATAAACCTTCGGCTGGAGTCAATGGTCAGTTGTAATTGGAAAAGCCACCTTTAGTGTGGTGATTTTGGTGACTTTGGCCAATTGGCCACTCAGTCCCCATTCTCCAACATTATAAGTATGTATTAAATAATATAAGAAAAAGATTCAATACTTTCATATTTGGATTCCAAGGCATCCAATGTCTCTTTGTTACATTGCATGGACAGGAGTAGCAGCTAGGAAATACAGTAGTAGCTTTGTCTGTCAAAGCAGGATGAAGAGAAAAGAAAAGGGTAAATGACTGACAGAGTTACTATAGGAACAGCTAATTTTCCACTGTAAACAAGGTATGCTAGGTTTGTTATGCGTGATGGAAATGGCAAGCCACTAGGGCTAAAAAAGATATTTCATAATGCATTCTGGACATAACTAGTGTCTTTAACAAAGCACAGTATAATATCGAGTGCATCAGAAATACAAAATGAAAGGCCAAAACGTGGAATATGTCCTCTCCAGGGGCCTCATGTATAACAACTTGCCTAGCATTCACACTAAAGCATAGCGTAAGGACAAAACTAGAAATGTTCATAGTCACAAAAAAATTCAGATGCATAAAAATGTGCCTAAGCAAATTTTTTTTTTTTCCCTTTATAAATCCCAACCAACGTAAATTTTTAACACACATGCACACACCTACAACCCCACCACAACGCCTCCCAGAATTTTGACTATTTGAGTATGCAAATGATTATAAATAGCCACTTTCGTTCTGTGTTTTGTTAAAAGACAATGGCAAAAGCACATGTGAAAAAGGAGGTCCTGCTCAGCGAAGTGGAGGCAAACAAAAAGGTACTGTTTGGTGGCTTAAGCAGTGGTATAAGCAACAAAAGAAAACTGACAGAGTGGCACAGTGTGGCAAAGGCTCTCAAAAGTTCAAGTCCAGAAAGTCGCACAGTGCCAAAATAAAAAAGAACTGGTCAGATACCAAAGTCAACATGAAGAGTTGAGCCACAGTCCACTCTGTTATTGTCATAAGAAAGCATATTAGGGCCACTCACAAAAAAAAGAGGGACACAGTGAAGGAAAAAAAAAGTCTATGTCAACATTTAAATCGAAATGTCAATTTTAATCTAGAACTTTCAATTTTAATTTTGTTTAATTTGTCAGTAAAGTAGAACGTCTAAAGTTTCTCAAATCCCATCATAAGTAAAGTAGCACGTTAAATGCTTTGTATTTTATGTGTTCCCTGACCCAGACTTTAATCTCTACGTGTATCTTAAGCATTCTCTTACAACAACAGGAGTGCACAAGCAATGATCGCCATACAGAATACATTACAGTCACGATATTACAGCTCTGTGAACATTCTAAAATACTAATATGTATACAGTACTTAATATCATATTCATGATGAAATGCATTAAAGCATGTATTAAACATGTGGAGAAACAGTGGTGTAGCGGTAGCGTTTCTGCTTAAATATCTAAATCTAAAACAAATAAATATCATGCTGATTCAGTAAAACTTAAGCTTAGGCTTACTGATTTAAAAATGGAAAGATCCTTGTTGCTGTCTGTATCATTCCTACCAATTAATAATACAGTACTTGTATTTTCCTATATTCAAAGACAAGTAGTTACTGGTTATGTAATCTTTTTCTTGTTAACAAAATTAATTATTGATAGAACTGAAGAAATACAGTGCGAAAGAAGGATATAGCCAAATGCTCCTGCATGCAAGTGAAAGAAGCTACAGTATTACTTACAGGAACATAGGAAGTAACAGTCTGAATAACAAGACCTGAAGGAAATCGTCTGCAGTTACGTAGATATGTTTATAACAGAGTACTATCATTAAATCTTTATACATACTGAAATTGATTTGATAAATATGAACTAAACCAAACAAGAACAGTGCCCGAAGGTTTCATGTAATTTTCAAGCTTATGTAACAGAATGGAGTGGTCAATGGTAAAAAAAACCTATGTAACATTTCCTTCACCAAAATATATTACATTTTCATTGATGGTATGAGTTAAAGTGGTTTTATTATTGTGACCAGTGTACGAACCAGAATGTAACTTCTTAAGCAAGTTGTAATTAGTACAATGAGACTGAAAGGGCACAGACACATTTTTGAGTTTAGTGCAAACTTCAAATGATCGCTCCAGCCAGTGGTGTTGCTCCTTTAGGGCTGGTTTATACTTCATGATCAGAACGCGTACACATAATGGCTGCTTCACGTTCCCAGAGTTTATTTAACATGTCCTCTGAGCACGTCCTCAGAAATTAATGAGACACGTGCGCGAGTTGCAGTACCAGCAGAAAATTGGGGGGCCGCGAGTGTGTTGAAGTTAGAACATGACATCAGAATCTTTGTTTACTATCAACTTGTGACAACAAGCCGCTTTGCAGGTCCAAGAGGATTAATATTTGTGCTTTGGTGTTTGATGAATGGTTAGATATAGTGAACAAATCATCAAACTTAAATGCTGACAGACAAATGTATTCACGGTACATTTCTTCATCTATTTTTCACATAGCCAACAGAAGTGTCGCATATTCCCTATCGTGATGACATGATACATTTAAAGGTCTCATTTACCATCTTCTGTGTCATTTTTTTTTGCACCTTTGCAGCAGGATCAGAATGTACAGAAGCGTAGTTGAGCCACAGATGAAAAAATTAGGGACGTAGTAAAGAAAAAAGGTCTACTGTTTTGTTATTAAAGTGGAAATTTCGACTTTAATCTCATAGTTTATTTTGTCATTAAAGTAGAACGTCTTAAAAACATGTTTCTAGCACAACATTTATTATATTCCTGTTCTCTGCACATTTAGAATCCTTAACATTTATACTTGATATCACTTTCATGAAATGTGTTAAAGCATGTACTGTATGCTACATTTTGCAGATAAGTCATTAACTTCATTTAAATAATTAATACTGTTAATAATAACACTTTTGGGGACAGCATGGCAGTGGAGCAGTAGCGTTGCTGCCTCGTAGTAGGGAGTCGTGTCCCTGGTGTTCCTTGCCTGGAGTTTGCATATTTCCTTGGTGGTTTTCCACAGTGTGCTCCGTTTTCCTTCCAAGGACATGCAGGTTTAGGGATCTGATGATGCTAAGATGATGCTAGTGTATGTGTGTGCTTGTATTCACTTTGTGATGCTCCATCCAGGAATTGTTTCTGCCTTGCACCCGATGTTTGCTGGAATAGGCGTGTCCCTAGATTGATGGATGTAATCATTAAATAGCCACCTTTTCAGATATATTGTGGCAAGGAGTCCTGGGAATTTAATGGATGTTTCGGACAATTCACAACACAGGAAAGCCTTACGTTGTTTTCTCACTGTGTTGATATCTTGCATTGCCACCTCGTGGAATCTTCCAGATTTACATAAAGTATGTGCGCAAGTATATAGATGCATTCTGAAGGAAGGGCAAACTTTACAGAGAAATACATGCACTTCCTGCATGTCTGGGAACCACTTAAATAAGACAGCACCAGCTGTGATATCTAGCACACTCAGATAGGTAGTATTGGGTGTGAGTGGCACAGAACAGGCTTCATAGGTTTCATAGATTCTCTTGCAATGCAGGGAGCAACAGAAGACCTCCTTCAAACCTTATACATGGACCAGTTTCTATGCTGCAAGCAGTGCATTTCCATGTGTGCCATTTTCCGGCAGAGCTCTCACCGAGTCCCCAACTCCCACACATGCTTTTACTACTACAGTTCAGTACATGATCAGGTACTGTGCCAATATTTCATCTGGTTACATTAAACAACTGCTACTCAGGGTTAAACAGCTTCAAAGGGCTTCTTGCTGCTGATAGCCAGGTCGGTCTAAGTGTACAAAAACATTTGGTAACATAATCGAAAGACATTGTACATGTTTGGTTCATTTTCATTCATTATATGGGACCATTTTTATTTACACAAATACTTGCTTATATTACTCATGTTGGCACCATACACCATACCCCCTTTCAAGATTTCAGAATCAGAATGAACATGAGAGTCATTATTCTTTCTGCATGCATTGCCTTGTCCATTATGCAGTTCTAAAAAACTTAAGAAAACCATATGCATTCAAAATAAAAAAACGTATGCATTGTTTCCTTCGAAAAGTGTGTGGAAGAAAAAAGCAGCAATTCAAAATTCTTTTAACATGCTGCCCCAGCCTCAACAACAGTTACATTACTGGAAGTACTGCTTGTTTGAACTGTCAGTGCAAAAGTGGTCAAACACCAGTATCACCTAAGAATTATGTGGACATCTAATATCATTAGGTTTTTTTAGGTGAAATACAAACAGAGGACCAAATCTTTCATTAAGTTCCTTTTTTATGATAAATATGGGCAACAGGAAAAGACACATTCACTAATAAAAGAAAACTTAATGCAAATATACAAAAGGTGTAAATATCTTCAGTGCCTATCGCTGAGCTATTATAATTCTTTTTAGGTTTAAAAAATGACACTTTTTCAAAAAATACAGTCTAGATGCTTTAAAAAAGTGCAAGTGCATTTGCCAGCAAATATTATGAAGGAGCTTTTTAATTACCAGATTCTCCTCTTACGTACATTTGGAAAAAAAACTTCAGTGAGAAAACACAGAAACAAAATTTAATTTTCAGTATGGTCTTTCTGGGCTCTGTCAAAGAGGACTGTTCCTTATTTGAAGAGGATGGGCTGCCTGGAAGCAGCAACCCTTAATCAGGCAGACAATGGTTAACTAGGGAGCACTTAAAGGCACTAGATGACTGCAGGAGTGATATGGAGATTAAAGACTCATAGACAGAAAGAGTACAATCCAAGGTATTTCAGAAATATTAGAAACACGGAAGGAGAGAAAGGGACTAGTTTGAGTTACCTGGTGTTCTGAAGATACAGGAGGACCCCCACTGGCTATAAATGTAAATGAAGTGCCAGTGGGTTGATAAATCTTTAACTTCAATTTGTTTATTATTCATAGTCCTTCTTTTACTTTGTAATGAATAAACCATCTGAAAAGTTTTGTTCTCTTGAAATTTCTCATTGTTTACAGTTAAGCCAATGATGGCCACGTGTTATGTAACACATTTCTTAGAAGTGTCTGTGCCAGCGTGATTAAAGGTATGCCATTATACAACTACAAAGACTAAAGGTTTTCTTGAGACTTTGAAAAGTTTGACTTTAAATCTCAAAGCTTGACCAAAGTCATTTTCAAGGCTATATATTAAACTAAAACACTAAACGAGAGGACTAAGCAGATTCTACACATCACTTGGATAAACTATGGAAGTTCAATTACGGAGATATGTGTTTCAAACTAGAAACTTAATTGTAAGACCTTAAATTAAGTATTTATTTTAGCTGTTGACAACATTACTTTTTTCTGCCACACAATTGATTGAGTGCTACTGTTTCATATTCTAATAATATCAAATATATATATATCCCCAGTTCAACAAATTGCTGGGTTCTTCATTTAACTATGGACACTTCAGTGTATTCTAATGCAAGTATGTATTGTTCCATAACAAGAATTAAAATATTCTGCCTGTTCTCTAGTTTTATTTTCATGGAAATAGCAAACAGATGATGTTCTCTATTCACCTAAACAGAAATATAGTTTTGCAGCAATATTTTAACAAGGAAAATCTGATATCCATTTCAACATTAAAATGTATCAAGATATACAACAATTGCTGCAAGACATCCTGATAAGGGTTGTTTGGAACGAGGACATAATAGGGGAGGAAGGTGGGTTACTCCTTAGGTAACTTTGGCCATTGTTTCTTTATCCTTATTCCAATTTGCACATAGCTAAAGGTAGTGCACTGCAGGCCAGACTGTACTGTATATAAAGGTGAAGCCATGGAGGATTCATCCAATAAACACAGATTTATCACCTTTATGACCTTTCCTAGAATGAGTCCCACCCACGGCTCTGCACAGTATACTGCATTTATCTTTTGTTTCCTTTGGCTGCTACAAGCCACAGCATGTGAAGCCATATTGCACTGAAAATGAAGGCAATCAATACCAACATCATAACAGCATTTATGTCTACTAAAGTGTGGGAATTGTTTCTAAACCAGCAACAATGGAATTTACCAGCCTTTATGAAACATCTCATTATTTTTGATGACACAAAATAAAACTAACATACAAATACCAGCCAATCATTTTTTATTTGTGAAGGTGTGGAAAATGCTATTTACCCATGGTGTAGTTTTTAGCTAAAATTAAGCCATTAGAGGCATGGTAAGTTCAGTGTGTTCTTTATATAATATTGAAACTATTTTTTTCAGTCAATTCATAGTTTATTTTTTAATATTTAAATTTCCCATACTAATGTTTGTCTCCCTTTAAATTCGACTATAATATGTACTACAGAGGGCATCTAGGTTGGTCCCTGCCCATTCTCAATGTAAATATTCACATTCTTCCTATGTATATCTGCATAGATTTTGTTCTGTTTCGTGCATTGTATTTACCCCATTTTTGACATCCATTACATGTCCAACCTATTTAGAAGGGGGCCTCTCTCTGAATCAGCTTTCCAAGGATTTTTTCCATCTTTTTTCCCTGACTAGGTTCTTTTGGGGGGGTTCTTGTCTTCTTACAGTGTCAACACCAGGAAATGTCAAAAAAACAGGACCTGTTAAAGCACATTAAGGCATTCCTTGTGTGATTTTGAGCTATACACAAAATAAATTGTTGTTGTTGATGGACTTTTATCGTTTTCAGGGTTGGTTCTTGCATTGCTTCTTAATGTATATACAGAGTACTTTTATAAGCTGATTTTATACATTTGTATTGATAGCTTTTATTGATTAGTCTGTAGATGTGGTTTCATGAACTCTTCCTATTTGCTTTCTTCTGCAACAAAAATATGCAGGATAGGGTAGGGTAGGATTGGGTAGTCAAGACATTGCGATTGAGGATTGAGACACATGGCCCATTAAAAACAATGTATGGATAAAAGCTAGACATTTCTGCAGAAACATTTTTAAATGTGACATATCATTTGACCTGCAGTACAAAAGGGGTTATTGACATTTTATTTTTGCCCTTGTCCATATTTTTACATTGTAAAAACTCAACATGTATGTGCAGCTGAATTTTAGAACACAAAAGCATCATAAACACTGAAAAGTACACAGTGTCAAGCCACTTTGAGAATAAAATGTACACAGAACTGCAACTGCAGTACTTTACTAGTGAGATGGTCAAACCACACCCAGAGGTGGAGATTACAACAAGAAGCATACTGGATTTACAGACTGAGAACACTTAAACCTGGGGAGCTCAATGAACTCATTGAACATTTGAACATAGGAACAACAATATAGCTCTCTTGATTATTCATTAATGGAGTATAAAATCTACTTAATTTTCAGTTACCATATGTTGCTATCTTCTTATTTCAGCCCTAGTACATGTAGGTAAGTAGTATTGTGCACTTTTCACTTACTCATAATTGCCCTGTATTTTGACTTATATTTAAACTTTTTGAGCCGTGATTTACAGTAAATGAAATCGTCTGGCTGGCTGTACTTTGGCTGGTCACTTCTATAATTAGAAACTGATTACACTTGTGAGTATTACCTTTATTACACCAATATATAAAATATTATTGGTTTACTGTACTCACAGAGATTACATGCAAAGTAAACCCAACAGAATTACTAAACCTTTTACAGCCCTGAAGAAGAATTTACTTTGTCTGAAAAGTGTTGCCCAGGCTTCAGTATGGTGTCTACTACAGCCTTTTTCAACAGATTGTGATTATACAACAGTGGATTATCCACTCAATGTGGACTGCTGATTTACACATGAATTAATTTCCTATTGCTTTGTATTTGAATGGTTTTGATTTGTTATATGAAATATATAACATATTATTTAAGATTTTACTTTGTTTTACTATATACAGTAGGCCAATAAGTATTTAGACAGTGATACGATTTTCATAATTTTGGTTCTGTGTGCCACCACAATGGATTTGAAATGAAGCAATGAAGGTGTGATTGAAGTGTAGACTTGCAGTTTTAATTCAAGGGGTTTATCAAAAATGTTGTATGAGCCTTTTAGAAATTATCACCATTTTATTCATGGTCTCCCCATTTTCAGGGGCTAAAAAGTATTTGGACAAACTAACATTGTCGTGAATATACAGTAAAACCTTGGATTGCGAGTAACTTGGTTTGTGAGTGTTTTGCAAGACGAGCTAAAATTTTTAATAAATTTTAACTTTGTCTGCTGAGCGTCACATGATCACAATTGAGCTGATGGTTCTTCTCTCTGTCTCGCTGCGGGATTGTTGATAATCGTCTCCCATTCTCGGTCTCAGTCAGCATGCCTCACTCATATAGTCAACATCCGTACAAGCGTATACTGTTTACTGTAGCATTGTGACCACGTGTGAATGTTGTAACGTGTGAGTCCCTGTTTTGCACCCCAAAACATGAAGCTGAGTCTCAGTGCTTTAGCAATACCAGCTTTATTCAGCTTGAAACAGGAACAGCATGGTTATTTATTGTAGTGAGATCTGCCACTCTCCTATATACAAACACAGCAGTCAGGCAGGGTCATGGGCAGGTTAGTGGCCAAGTAATACTGTGCTCTGCGTATTTATAATGTTCCTGGTATCACCCATTAACAGCAGGCACTTATAGCATGTCTGCAATCTTTTCGGATCGCTTTTATGGCGAACTGCTACAGCGCTGGGAGTCTGTGGTTGCTTCAGGACGCTCTTCCACATGTCGTCCTATTGGGCGGAATCCCAAAAGAGTTTAGAAACCTTACAGTGCATAACGCATTTTTTTTATTTTGTGTCCAAGTGTAGTGACTCTTCAGGCAAAAGCAAATGTCATTGGATAGGTTCCTTGTTAAAGTCGCAAAAAAAGAAGATTCCAGTGAGCAAACAGATAGCAGGGATTCCATTAGTTAGAGTGAAAGTCCGCCTACACAATAACTCTATATAATAAGTGCAGGATAATTTGTTTTATGTATTTTTTACTTTATATTTTGCATTAATAATGTTTATATGAATAGTTTTGGTTTGTGGAACAAATCATTTGAGTTTTCATTATTTCTTATAGGGAAATTTGCTTTGATATATTAGTGCTTTGGATTACACGCACGTTTCCAGAACAAATTATGCTCGCAATCCAAGGTTCCACTGTAATAATCATTTTCAATACGTGGTTGAAAATCCTTTTCAGTCAATTACTGTATGAAGTGTGGAACCCATTTCCATCTCCTACTGTTGGGTTTACACCCTACTGATTCTTTGCTAGGCCTTTACTGTAGCTGTTTTCAGGAGCTGCTTGTTCGTTGGACTTTCTGCCTTCAGTTTTGTCTTTGGCAAGTAAAATGCATGTCCAATTGGGTTGAAGTCAGTTGATTGTCTTGATCATCGAAGAATATTTCACTTGGTTTGCTTTTGCAGAATGTTTTGGCTTATTGTCCATCTGTACTGTAAAGCGTCATGCTATCGGTTTTGCAGCATTTGTCTGAATCTGAGCAGACAGACTAGTTCTATACACTTCAGATTTCATCCTGCAACTTTTGTTAGCAGTTGTATCATCAAGAGACACTAGTGACACACTTCCATTGGCAGTCACACATGCCCAGTCAATAACTCTGCCTTCCCCATGTTTTACAGATGATATGGTATGCTACAGATCACAAGCTGTTCTCCATGCTCTTCTGTATCTGTCATTCTGGTAAATATTAATTTTAGCTTCATGTCTAAAGAAAACTGATCCAGTGGAGGGCTGCCTTTTTAAAAATGTTTTCAGGAAAAATCTAATCTGTTATTCCTTTGCTTAAGATACCAGTGGTTTGCACTCTGTAGTAAACCCTCCGGAGTTACTTTCATGAACTTGATCTTGACTGTAGACTTCAGCAGTGATAGGCTAACCTCCTGGAGAGTGTACTTGGTTTGGCTAAATGTCATGAATTGTTTTTTGTCCACCAAGGAAAGAATTCTGTGATCATCCAGCACAGTTGTCGCCCATGGTCATCCAGGCCTTCTTGTGTTTCTGAGCTCACTAAAATGTTCCTTCTCATTAAGAATGTACCAGATAGTTGATTTGACTACTTAGAGTTTTGCTGTAATCTTGAATAGGTCTGCTTTGTTTTCTCTGTCTTTCTGACATCCTTTTTTATTTACATGGGTGGCTCTTTGGACCTCATTTTGAGAGTTCTCAGAGTCAGCTTCCAAATGCAAATTCCATATTTGGAGTCAACTACAGACCTCCTACCTGCTTAGTACTATAATAATGAAATAAAGAGGGAACTTCTCAAATCTGGCTATGGAACATCTTGTCGGTCAATTGTCCAAATACTTTCGAGCCCCTGAAAATGGGGAGAACATACTGTATATAAATATGAATATCATTCCTAAATGGCTCATATGATATTAATGTTAAACCCTTTGAATTAATGCTGAAAGCCAACAATTCAATCACATAATTATTTCTTCATTTCAAATCCATTATGGTGGTGAATAAATCAAAAATTATGAAGATTTTGTCACTGTCCAAATATTTATGGACCAAATTGTATGCACAGATTATTTTATATTTAACTGATATTGAACAACTTGTGTGAGTAGTATTTGTTTGTTCTTAGGATCTTAATTTCTTTATTGTTAATAGTCCCATACTATCACACCCTCTTTCTAGCACTATTTGCCTAAATCACCTTGGAACAGATGGATGAATGTAGTACATAACATAAACTGACATGTCATGTCATTTCCTAACCCTCTTAATCCAGACCAGAGTTAGGGGGAGGGCTGGAGCCAATCCCTGCTAGCATAGGGCTCAAGGTAGGAACAAACCGTGGACAGAGCGACAGTCCATCGCAGGGCAAACACTCACACACACCATACATACACTAGGGACAAATTAGGGTTGCCAGTTCACCTAACCTGCATTTCTGGACTGGGAGGAAACCATACCACACAGAGGAAATCCACACAAACACGGAGAGAACATGTAAACTCTATTCAGGGAGGACCCAGGGTGTAAGCCCTGGTCTTCTTACTGCAAAGCAGCAGTGTGACCACTGTACTACCTTGCCTCCCATATACTGCCATGGAAAAGTGATGCAATATTAAAATTAAACAATTGTTTTACAAGAGTTGCCTTTATAGTTTCCTGGAAAAAGGAGACATGCAAATTACAGTGAAAGAAGAAAACGTTCTCTTTTAGGATATGTATGCTATAACAAAAAGAAACCTTCCACAGGAAATATTTTAAATTATTATGTTCTTAATTTTCCATAACCCTTACTGATACAGTGATTTACATGATATTAGCATTTTCTTTACTTTTCAATTCACATACAACACAATGAGTAGTTTTTCACCTCAAGTAACAGTGAAAATGGGGAACATTGGGACATTAGAGTTATACTTGATGTTTCAACTTGAATGTAATAAACCTAAATAAATACATACAATAATAAAGTTAATGTGCATTACATTTACAGTTGTCAAAATCTGCTTGTGTCTCAGTGTTTTCCATTTATTTATTTATTTATGTATTTATTTATGCCTTTGGTGCTTGTTGCAAATACATGAATAACAGTTATAATCTAGTTGGGCCTAATGAGAAAGTAAATCTGTCAAATCTTCAATAACATCGTTTATTTTGGGAACAACTAGAATTTAGTTTTATCTTCTGCAAGTAAAATGCATATTGAATTGGGCCAACTGATTGTCTTGACCAGCGGTGGGTTGGCACCCTGCCCAGGATTGGTTCCTGCCTTGTGCCCTGTGTTGGCTGGGATTGGCTCCAGCAGACCCCCGTGACCCTGTGTTCGGATTCAGCGGGTTGAAAAATGGATGGATGAATTGTCTTGACCAGTGAAGAATATTTCAATCTAGTTTGGCCGAAAGAGAAAGTAGATCTGTCAAATCTGCGATAACATAATTTATTTTGGAGAACAACTAGAAGTCTTGATTTGGAAAAGGATAATGTCAAAATCATAAACACATTTAGAAGGTATGGCAGCTAGACAAACAAAGCAACTCCTGCCTTATACAGTTTCATCACCTAAATAGACAAGACAAGACAATAGCTGCACATGTTGTTTGATAGTTACAAGATAGTCATCACCTAAGATGGCTGGATGGATGGCTGTAAAAGACCCCACATGACAGGCTGTTTATTTTTAAGTGGCAAAAATGAAGTACCTAGATGTCATGTCTCATAAAAATCATACTCAGAAACAAAATAGAGGTTCTAAGTAGAAAATCTTTTTATTCATAGTATCAAAAGGTCAGGGTCATAGTCAAAACTAGTGAGAGGAATACAAAGATTCAGAGACAAAAATGAATGCCCCGTATCATGACTGTTTACCTGGAAAACAGCCTGGATAGATGTATGTCCACTCCACTCTGGTTTAAGAGGGTTAATTGTGACAGCATGTCAGATACAAAAGAGGAACAAGACAATTGCCACTTCATCTGTGATTCTAACAATTAGAAGTGTGGAAGCTGCTCCCTGGATGTGGGTCAGCCAGCAGAATGGAGAAGAAATAAACAAAGGAGCTGATGGCTGGACATGGGTACCAGCTGTAAAGTGAAAAAAAAGACAGACGTCAGATGCCAAATAAATTGTAGATTGCTGGCTGCATTGATAAAAATCATATTGCTTATATACTGGCAGACTACACAGATTAAAGGGTGGCAAACTCACTGCTGCCTAAAATGTTGAATCAGTCAGCTGCACAGGTAAGCCAAAGTAAGCCAGCAACAAAATAGCCATTGCTTAGGCTGACAGTCAGCTTTTACAGAGACAAAAATGAAGTTTAACCATCTGATAGTTACTTTATCTAGAGAAACATTAGACCTGATGTTGCCTCTCTTATGATGTGGTGGTGTCAAAGGATTATGTCAGTATGACCAGGAGATGGTAACAAGAAGCAAAAATCATAATCAGACAGTAAAAACAGGTCGGAGGCAAAAAAGATAAATTAAACGGCAACCACATACAGTACATTAGGATAACACAAGAATCAAAAACCATAAACAAGGCCCAATGCTAAGTTGAATTCTTGGTATACTATAAAAACTAAATATGCTAGATAGTTTATTTCCCAAGTTATTATTCGTTCAAGAAGTTTTATCCACTGAGGGATACTATGCAATATGATCACTGTCATATTTATTATATTGTCACAACCGGGGACGTAACTGATGTGGCGATTGTGGTCACTTGACACATACTATCATGTCACACAAACAAAGAAATGGTACAGGAATAAAACAAAACTTTTTCAGATCACATCGAATTAATTAAATAACCTCATACATATATTGCACATGGTAGAAAACCACAAAATAACTCAAAACACATGTAAAACATGTTCATGGCAACAGCCTCTCTAGTGAGTGAGCACAAAAATACAAAAGAGTCACCTAGTATATAGCTATATTGGAAAGATGCAACACCATTGCCACCTTGATAGATCACTGATCCAACAGAAACAGATCAGCGCTCTGAAACAAAAGTATGGCTACCGCCTGAGACATTTGACTTAAGGTGACGGGAGTGTGGCCACTCAGCAAGACACACAGAAATTAAAAAAAGAAAAAGCTACCTGGTGAAAAAGCAGAAAAATCTTATTTTGCTGGCAATGGAAGGTCAGAAACCATCTGTAAGAACTTTGTAAAACAAATTTAGATTTGAGTTTTTATGATTTCATTGACTCCCTTTGTTAATATTATAGCTGCATAAGGAGCAATCTTGTTTTAAGCCTTTCAGAGATTAGGTAGTTGTGTGCTTCACATCAGCTTTTGCGTGTTTCTGATTTTAAATCTGGTTCTTTTTTTATTTTGATGCTCAATTCCACATTAACTTACTTGCTTTAATTTACCATTTCATTATTGGTTTTGTCCACTTTCCCTAATGATCACATTGGAAAGACAATAGGAAACCAAAATGATGTTTAGGACAAATTGCTTTCTTCAATGTTTTGTCTTAAACTTAACACAATCGTTTCATTTTAACATCGAAGATGTTTAAAAAACAAATTGTCTGAGCCTTTGAGGAACATCAGTCACAGCATGGTTAAGTGTAAAAGTGTTTGAAATTGCGAAAATAGATATATAAATTCAGAAATATGATTTAAAAAAAAAATGGACTTGTTAATGAGAAAACACACGAACTGTGAAGAATGGGAAAAATAATTTCTACTGTAGATAATATACTGTGGCAGGTCAAGAACAACATCCTAATTCATATGCAAAAATCTTTCTAAATCTAAAAAATGTTAAAACAAATTAAACAGAATAGGCAGAACATTTAAGTCACTATTAAAATGTAATAGTAAATTTAATATTACATCTTGCCTGAAGAAGGGGCCTGAGTTGCCTTGAAAGCTTGCATATTGTAATCTTTTTTAGTTCGCCAATAAAAGGGGTCATTTTGCTTGACTTCTCACTACATTCATAATGGCTAACACGGTACAACACCCTACATAAAAAAACACCAAAAAACAAAGAACTAAAAGAACACCAGAAACTGCGACTGGTGATCAACAAAGCATCTTCAAATTGAAGAAAAAATAAATAACTGCAATGGAAGATAAACTGAACAGCAAAAATGTTCAGTATTTTCACTATTGTTTTGGTGAAAAAATGTAGCAAATTATAGTCTTATCACTGGGGAAAAAATGTTGAAAATGAGTGGAAAATAGTCAATTAACTAAAATAACAGTTCTTGCAAATGAAGAAATAAATACGACTAAGGCTGAGCCAAAAATGTGCTCCAGGTTTAAAGAGTTTAGGTGGAAGAGTTAGATGTGCTTGAGTAAAATGGGGTGGGTGGAATGTTAACAGTAAGTCTTAGAAATAAAGGATCTTGTTTTAAAACCACTGCTAACCATCCAGTCTGGTGAGGGAAATATTATTTAACTGGAAAGCTGCAAATGTCATTCAGTCCTACAAAAAGCAGGCATTACGGATACAAGTAATTATAGAGCAATAAGCCATACTATTATACAACGGAAAATTATTGAAACTATAGTCAAAAATAAACTAAAAGACTAATTATATGAAAATAATATTTCATGTAAGAGTCAGCACGTCTTAAGAGATGCTTTGGTAAAATCAATCTGCTGGCCTTTTTTTTGAAAAGGCTGAAGAAAAAGTTAAAAAATGTTAAATATTATAGAAATTATTTCACAAAGAATGTGATATTGTTCTGCACCAAAGATTAATTCAGAGGCTAGAAGCCATTAGCATTATTAGTAACTTAAAAATTATACTTTCAGATGATTCCTTTACACCAGATGAAAAGGCAATGGCCCCACATTTAGAGAAGTAATCAGTTGGGTCTTTCAGGGTTATGCTTCAAGACTGCTAATGTTCCTAATTTATTTTAATGACATTAATTCTGATACAATGAGTAAACTTTTCAAATCTGCAACAAGTAAAAAAAAATGGAGGGATAGAAGATATTTAGGAGGTAGCAAAAGGAGCTGGAATAGATTGCAATGTCCATAACTAGGCAAGCACTTGGAAAATACAGTCTTATGCACGTTAAGTGAGAAGTGCTTTAAGTGAATAAATGGAATATTATTTAGAAACATACATTCCTGCTATTTGGGAAATATGCAGAAGCAATTAAAAGGCGAGTAAAGTATACTGAATTGACTATATGGTAAACAAAAGAATGTTATGTTCAGATTTAAAATGTGGTAGTGAAACAGACACTGAAGGACTGTGAAGAGTTGTGGTCACCAAATCACAACACAGACATGCTGTAGCCTCTCCAGAAGCTACGCAGAAATGAACACCAAGTGAAACCTTTAACTAAAGTGCATAATCTATGGTGACTGAGTAAGTGAAGTGAACTTCACTAATTTTGACTAGTGAAGTCTATGTAAGGACCTACTTAATCCAAGTCTTTAAAATATTTACAATGTCATCAAGAAAGTTAATATGGCAGAATTATTTTTTAGAAAAATATGAATCACATGCAAACACTTGTAGTAGAAAGTAGAAAGTACATAACAACCCTGCAACACGTTTCCACTCTCCAACACCATGTTAAAAAGAATCTATTAAAATACATAACTCCATTATCTCATTTTGTTTGTGATATTTTCCAGCATCTGTAAAAGAATATTATTTATCTTTATCCGAAAACCTGATTGCTTGCTATCCAGGATTTTTTTTAAAAATGATGTGCAGTTTTGATGAAACTGGGAAATGGCTGCTGTCACTGCTGGGCTTTCTGTCATTGACCTTGTGTGGCTCTTCACAAGTCTTGTATCAGTAGGTCATTAATTCCTTCCTAGAAATTTTAGAGACCTTTCTTGATTTTATCACCCCTACCTGGAAAAATCTTAATAGCACATAATATAAAATGTATTGAAGTGGGAAACCAATAAAAATGTTTTTCACAGGATTGTAGGAAGGTAGAACAAACAACAATGACAGCTGTTAAAAATAGCTGTACAACAAACTACTCAATTTTTATAATGAGCTTGATTGATTGAATGTCCTCATTGGTTTTATTTTTTTAAAAACTGTTATGTTCTTACTTGATAGTAGTCTTCGTAATAAAATATTAATATTTAATTTTTGGTAGGCTGCCAGCATCCTCAGACAACAGTAGTGGGAATGGTTGTAAAATGTCATCTTAAGAAGCAATTTTCACTTTGTACGTAGGTTGCATAATAATTTAACATAACTTTATAAGGACTGTCAATCACACAAGATAAGATTAACGTGGATGGGGCTATCGAATATGTGGTGTGCTTAGCTGGTAACATCATTTCAAAAGAGTCCCACTGAATTAAAAAGGTGGAGGCTCAATTATAGGATGCACTCTGGACCCCCTGGATGTTGAAGCAAAGGAGAAAACGGAGTACCATTACTGACAATGCTGCACAGCCTCTCTCACATTCATTAACACTGAATACTTTCAGCCAACAAATTATTCAGCAGGAGTGAGTCAGGAAACCTACTGGGGCTCCATTATACCAACAGTCAGAAGGTTTTTTTCTTTCTTTTCAAATTTCTCATCATGTTTAGTCATTCTGGTGTGTGTTCAGACCATAGTACAGTATGTGTGTGTGTATATTTATTTATCAACCTATTAATGCATTTATTTACAGTATTTAAAGAGCTTCTATAAAAAGCCAAACTTCCCATTGGGGACAAATAAAGTTCTATCTATCTATGTATCTATCTATTGTGGCGGACGGCTGGGGATTCTGCCTGGAAGGACTGGGAGAGGGACAATACCTCCCCTGGGCCATGAGAGGGTAGCCGCCTTGGTCTATATTAGGGCCATGGTAGGTTGAGGAGATTCCAGGCATACCCTGAGTGCTTCCGGGTGCTCATGCGGCACTTCCACGACATTAGGAAGTGCCGCCGGAAAAACGTCATGGAGCACCTGGAGCACATCCAGGGCATTATAAAAGAGGCCATCTCACTCCATTCAGGGAGCTGGACTCAGGAGGCAAAGGAAGGAGCTTGCGAGTGGAAGAGTGAGGGCGGCAGTAAAAAGAGGAAGAAAGGAGCTCTGTTTATTGTGGTGGTTTGTGCACTGTGTGTGCTGAGATTAAGAAAAGAACTGTGATTAAAAATGTGTGTTTGTGGACATGTGGTGTCGTGTCTGTCTGTGTTGGGGCATCTTTCACACTATCTATCTATCTATCTATCTATCTATCTATCTATCTATCTATCTATCTATCTTCTCTCTCTCTCTCTCTCTATCTATCTCTCTCTCTCTCTCTATCTATTACAAGTAAGGATTTGAATGTGCTGTAACACTGCCACTAACTTAATTCCCATTTGCCTTAACATGAAAGAGGACAATCCAGAGGACCACTGAAGTCACTTCCACTGTATAAATCCATTTGACACAGAATATCCTTGTCATTTTGAACCCAGCCTTCAAGTGGACCGGTTCCCTGAAGAACTTCTTACAAAACAAACATCAAATCCTTCATGTCTACTTCTTTTTATTTTTTCTAAAATTGAAATTCTCAACAACTTGCACATTAAATGGAGTTACCAACCCACTTACTGTAAAATAGAAAAGAAAACTTAAAAGAGTGGAGAACAAAATGCTTAAGGGAAAGAATAACAGATACGTCTTCAATTAACTGTTACATTACAGCTTTGTTATTCCATGCTGCCAACCAGTCTAAGTGGGTAAAGTTGTAGAAAGTAGAAAATCAGTGCTGAGAGCTAACGACTGTAAATTAAAATAAGTTTAGCAACAGTCACGCTCAAGCAAAAACTTTAAGTTGAGTAAGGTCAGGAGAAGAGTGGTTGTATCTAGCAAAATAAAAATATTGGAAAAAGAAAAAAAATTAAAAATCCATGCGCAAAACTTGATAATGACAGACAGCAAACAAGAAAAAAAGGGACTTTGAACTGCTAAACACTTGAAATTTTTCAATTTAAAATGTATTGTATTTAGCATTTCAAACACATGGCTTGAGTAAATGTGCAAGGAATTAACTGCATCTCTGAATTATAAGTGGGATATTTCAGTTCCTCTGCTTGCAAGTTATATGAATTTTTTATAAACCTCTGAAACACACACTTTTTATGCCACATTAGTTGTGAATTTTAAATGCAAACTTTTTAATTTTAAACTGCCTTAAAGCAGGAGGGGTAACAATAAAATGGACTTGATTTTGGCACTATTTTATTCAGTTTGTGAGAAAATAAACTTTTTTGCTATGTATTTTGGCTGCCATAATTTGAAATTAACACTAAAATATTATTAATGTATGATATGACAGGTTATCTTCTTGCCTATGAAAAGGTACTGTCAAATGTACTTCTCAAGCATACTGTTAATGCGTAAAATTATTTTTCAAATGCTTCACATTGATACAGTTGTATTTAGTTTAAAAAGATAAAAAATAAGGTTGAACAGATTTGGAAAGAAATACTGATTTATGTATAAATTTAAATTATGGCTCATGGAGCACAGTGTACACTTAAAGGGTAAGAAACAAAGCTGCCAAAAGATTCAGGTCCGATATGCTATGATTATCACCGCATATTTACATTTAATTTTTGTTCCTTATGAAATTGTAATTTCATAAATCCTAACTAGTTCAAATTTCTGTATGTTTGCAGGAGTCTGATTAGAGAAACTGATTATGTTATTATCAGCTATTGTTGGCAGAAATAAGAGGTGACACAATCTGGTTGAATAGTAAATGCATGTGGAGATAAGAGGGCAGAAGATTGCAGATTCGTATGAAAATGGAGCAGCCGGCTAAAAGAGAAAGTGCTTGGTATGGTACTTTCTTGGAATCAGTTTCAGTAGCCAAAAATTATCTTCATTTTGAAGTAAAAGACAATCTGGAGAAAAATGTAATTCTCTGTATGTGAGGCCAAGCCTTTGGCTTAGTAAATGGGATTGATGGAAAGCCAAATAATTAACAGATTTGTATGAGATAGTATTTAATAGACTTATATTTATTTATTTATTTTTTTACAAAACTAACATCATACAAAAACCGAATCCCTTTGCTAGCAGGAATGAGGGTAAATGTCACAAGCATTTAGTTTTTGCCAACTATTATGCCCTATATTCATTCACAGACAAGCTGCTGAAGCTCTATAACTCCATTTCCAACTTTTTCAAATGCATTTTTTCCCTTGTTTTGCTTCTTGTTGCTACTCCTACATAATGATAAACGTTTCATGGACCAAAACTACTGTAAGGTTTATTTTTGGTCTCTCTAGGGCTCTAATTAAGGTAAGTCTCACAAACAGAGAATTCAGCCATTTTAATCCTTTTGAACAACTTGCCACGACGAGATGTTTTAGTGGAGGACCTTTGGGTTTAAAATACACACGCAACAGACATGCACATCATTATCTGGCAGAAAGTCTGTATTTTTAATTTTCTGTGCTTTATTTTCTTACGTCATTGCAGTTTATATTTTCAGCAACTACTCATTCTTGTGAGATGACAGTAACAAGGTATAATTCATTATACTGCAAAAATAGTTCAATACAATTTATTTAGGACAAGTGTAAAAGGCAGTCTTCAGAAAGAGAAATATTTTTACAATGGATCAACTAAATATTTGAAAAAATAGAGATTACAGTTTCCCTTTTAATTACGAAAAGCAAAAGTATTGAGAGTATGTTAGGTGGGCAGTTTCCTGCAGTGGCGTGGACTTTGAGGTTGTGGGGTTCAAAGCCTGCTAAGGACACTGGGTGACCATGAGATTGTCACTTCACCTACCTACTTAAAACAAAGACATGTAACCAACTCTATCTCAAATGTTGTAAGTCGCCTTGGATAAAGGCATCAGCCAAATACATGGGAAACTGACAGAATTTTATAAAAAAGGAACAATATTTATATGCAAATGTTTAAAAATTTTAATAAAAACAATTTGTTCAGTGAATCTTTATTGTATGTGAATAGCCGTAGGCTGCCATTCAAAGTGATGCAGGCTCATTCTCTTTGTAGTTTCATAAATGGATTAAAAAAACTGGTATTTCAGGCCAACTAACTGATATATACAGCTTTCTAAAACTACTTGCCTACACTCATATAGATAAATGTAATGAGGAGGCCATTCTGAAAGCTATATGGACAAAAGAAAAAGGCATTTGGCTACTATATAAAAATGCTTATTTTAAACAAAAAGGAAGGATTAGCAAAACCTCCTAAACCAGTAAATAAACAAAACCCTTACTACCCCACCCCAAGCAATGGATTGTCCCTTGTTTTGGGACAATTAGTGTTGCTTTTTCAACTGCCCACCTTAATACTGCTTTAAAAAGCTCCCACCTTTGTTCTTAGGCCGCAGGATTATAGACATTTATCCTCTACAGCGTCCAGACACTAAACACTCTTAGTAGTGATGGGGGGGACGCTTACAGTATACTTCTTTCTGAATGCTACAGTGCATTTGTGGCTATTATACACATTGAATCCTTGATCCAGTTATCAAATTGAATTCCTTTGTTTTCTTGCTAAATTTGTTTTTAACACATACTCAAACCTGGAGAACTTTGTACACATATTTGAATTTTTTTTCTGTAATCAAGTGTGCTGTGTATGCCTAGCCTATATGCTGGGGCTTAATAAGGCTAATTGAAACAAAACAGCAGTGAATTTATGACCCAGGATACAAGAGGGACAAGTTCCTTAGAGAGAGAAAAGGCAAACACTTTACTATAAGTGATCTACAATTTCTGTAACTATGTCAAGACTACCACTATTTTTTTTTTTGTTCTTTATTTCGCCTTATACAATTTCTTGTATTAGGAATGTGTTAGTTTTTGCATACCCCTTGGGGTCAGAGTGCAGGGTCAGCCATTGTACAGCGCCCCTGGAGCAATTAAGGGTCTTGCTCAAGGGCCCAGCAGAGTAGGATCTCTTTTGGCAGTGACGAGGATTCAAACCGGCAACCTTCTGGATACCAGCACAGATCCTTAGCCTCAGAGCCACCACTCCACCCTAAATTCTTTTTATTGTCACAGTTTCTTCTATTTCCTCACCTTTCCATGTATATTTATACTATATACAGTATAATAATAAATAAGTGAGTGCCTTGTCTGGACAGGCAAAGCAGTACAGCTCAGGTCAAACTTCTAACACTCTTAGTGGTTCAGCTTTCATTACTTATGCTAACATGGCTTTTTGTTATGGATCTACTGACAAGGAGGAAAAAGGCAAAGAAAAAAAATCTTTTCAATTCCATACTGAAGAGCATGCAGTTTAGCGGGATTGCAGGTTAGGCAAAGCCCATCTGCTTTTTTAAATCCAAACTTTCCTGCTAAAAAAAGGGATAAGGAAAATTTAAATGTAACAAACTTCAGGCACCACAACTGAATACCAGCTATAATTTGTAAACTGTAAATCATGCAGAAAAGTCATAGTACTGAAAATTAATCAACAATCTTGAATGCCAGTGAGCAGGTGACACCAGCTTCTAAAGCGTAACTCTTATAATGTCACAAGGAATGACTTACAGAGCAAAAACATATATCTAAGCCTAAATGCTAGTTCAAACTTAAGAGTTCTTTTGGTCTAAATCTAACCCTAAAATAATTTTAAAAGACAAATATTCACAGTTAATATTTTAAAGAATATTTTTTGTGTGCTAGGGGTTTGACTAGTAAGTTAAAGTAGAACAAAGGAGAGCTTAAAAGCACAAATCTTTTTCACTAAAAGCTAAAAAAATGACTAATTGCAAATAATTTTAAGAAAAGAAAATGTCAGACTGAACGGTTTCCTAAAAAGTCAGAAGAGCTGATGATCTACAGAAAATGTGACATCTGGATATCACATGGCCTCCATTAAATTACTGGGTATGTATACCCACCCACAATGCCATATTGTTACACTATTATTAAAGTCATCTTAGAAAAGAAAAAAAAAATAAAGAAAGACATTATAAAAATGCATAAAGAGGTACTCAAGTGTCTACTAATGCTGACATTTATGCGTAGAATGTTTATTGAAATGAAGATGACTTTTCTAGCCTTGATTTACATAATCTTAGCCAATTGGAAGCAGTCAGAAACAGTCGGCAGCACATCTCCCATGAAGATGATCGCCTATACCTAATGACTGAGACCAAATATTCTGTGAATGGTTAGAATAAAGTCAAACTGGTTTGATTTTCCTGTAAGTCACATGGGCGAGCTGTATATACAGGAGAGCTGATTACCAAATAAACCAACGAAAGCTCATCTGGAAATACAGTGAATAGAGTATAGCGATGAGAAATAAGAAACTTCCGTTTTAAAGCCTCACAAATGAAAGAGAAGCTTGTCTGTCTGACGTCTCATGATTTATTTACCATAAAAGAATGGAAAAAAAAGAATTAAAGAGCAGAGATCGCCATTGAACTCCCTGCAGCGGTTTACCCTTCATAAAGTGCCTCTTCAGGCAACAAGTTATTGGCTTTCAGAAGAGAAGGCAAGAATGGCCACATGATCAGTGAATGTGACATGGACTTCAATTTTCAGTTGTGTAATTTCATATAGTGCAGTGACAATAACAACAACTGCGACTGACAAATCTGACATGCCCCTTGACAAAAAGTCACGTAATATGACACTATCTTTAAGGAAACTATTCTACAATAAGTTAAACTGTGGTACTCTACCAATATTAAAAAGTCATAAAGATAAACATGGCAAGGATCTTTTCACTGCAGTCAATGATCACAATAGGTCTCCAGGACAGCAATTAATCATTGTAGTTACACATTACAATGTTTTGTTTTTTTTTGTCATATTGTTTTATGTGACATTTTACATAAACAAAGTGTAATGGTAAATGTACTAAACTTGCAGTATTACTAAGATGCCATATGATAATTGATAGCACAAATAAAATGCAAAGATAATCATGCATATAGTTTATTACTTTTTTTTGGAACACAGGTAGGAGTAGGATCTGAATTGTTTCATCATGCATTTGACAGTGAGCAATATTTGTGATTGTCATCCCACTTTGAATAATTGGTCTTTGATTATGTTCAATAAAAAAATTAGACTAGAGCCATGTCATCACTGAAGAGAAGCCCCCTTATAAAGTAATACTGCCACCACCAAGCTTGACAGAATATCTTATGTTCTCTAAATGATGAGCTGTGTTGGTCTTTCCTCTCTTTAAGAATCATTCCAGAAAACTTTCACCTTAGAATCATCCAGAACATAACAAGTTTTTCATAAGGTGTTTGGCGAAAAATGGGAGGTTCTTGCATAAATTATGTGGACTTAATTATTATCTTCGTTAAGGACTCGGTTTATTTATACCCAGGCAATGTTGGGCACTTCTATTATACTTAAAAAGAAAAAATAAAACTGACCACAGGATTTCTAAATGTAAGGAATATGCAAAATCTAAGAAAGAAAAAAATATTAAATACAAAGCTGTTTTTTAAAGAGAGAGAGAGAAATTATATGCCAAAATGCAAAATGAGGATCGAAGCCCAAAAGGCAAAGCAGGGGTTCTAACAGTAAAATCTTCCTAAAAGAAAGATTACACTTTCTGTAACACAAGTGAGAGAGAGAAAAAAAAATTTTTTTTTTTTGGATCCAAAGGGAGGATGTTTCCATATTCATGCCACCATCTTAAATAGGGGCACTACAACACTGCCTGATCACCAGCAAAGGGCATCATTACTATACACAGTATGGCTGCAGCAGTAAGAAAATATCACCACCCATAACAAACAGCAACCTAGAATCCTGCTATGGTGTCATCAGTGTCACCAGAAAAAACATCATCCAGAAATGAAAAAACAGTAAAGAGTCAAGAAGTCAAAACCTAAATTCATATTTTTTTTTCAGAAATAGCTTCCATCGGGTCACTCACAGTCCACAATTATGGGGTATATACAGAATAACTGCACAAATATAAATTTCTTTAAGTTTCTTCTAGCCTTCTGGATTTCTCCCTGAGGAGCTCATTGATTGTTGGCTGGTTATCAATTTTGCATGGACATCCTGCCTGTTCCTGACCGTTGCAATGCTCTGGTGATGCCAAACTTTCCCCACTTCTCAATGATGTCTCTAAAAGTGTTCTATCAAATTTGTAATGCATTCAAAATTCATTTAGATCCCTTTCTTGATTAGAATTGTTTAAAGGAATACTGTAACCAAAAATACAGATTTAAAGTTGCCCTTTGGGATTTCTAGTGATAGCATTTTTAATCTCTCATTTTCATATTTGATGGACTTAATAAAGCTTTTGATAGTATACATTTCTGGGACCAACTCTGAACAACAGCAAACAATATTAAAATATACATTATAAAGTCTCATTACTTATGTCACATAACACATCAGTTATCCAGTTGTGTGCCCACAATATGCACAATGCATGTATTGTTTGCTAAACACTATATAAATAACATTATAAGCCATTTGGATGTCTGTTTGTTTGATTATCACACGAAAAATGCCTGAACTGATTTTCACAAAATGTAGCCTCGTCTTTGGCCCAACTTAAAATATAGGCTATATGTTGTATCGGGAAGACAGGTTATAATGGGAGGGGGTGACTCAAAAAACTTGGCATACACAAAGACTAGGACTACAATTCCCATCAGGCTACAGGAGTGTGTTGGGGCTGAGCCAAGGATAGTGACATCAGCATGCTAAAGCAGAGTCTCATTGACCACATGTACAGTATGTAATGAGTTTTCTTATCAATTAATTTGGATAACAATTTCATTGTCTTTCAGGATTACATTCTTTTTTTAAGAGTATGTCTTTTTGTCTCATCATAGGTTGTGTACCCATGCTGAATTTCAAAAATACATTTTTCCTTGGTTTATTTATACCCAGGCAATGTTGGGTACTTCTGCTAGTATTGTTAAATACATATAGTAGTTCAGGAAAATCAGAGTAATACACACACAGTTAAAGCATTCACATGGGACTGAGCTTCTGAAATGGAGACAGAACACTTTACCAATTAATTCTTGAATTCAAAAGCTTTATCACTTGTGAATGTGCATAATGTGGATGCAATACTGTGATTTTACAGAACTATTTGTTTTAGAATATTTTTTAGCAAAAAGGTTTCTACATTGTGAGTATATGACTTGATGTGGATTTTTGATAATTTGTGATTTTTTTCATGAACATTTTTTACATGGTTTGGCATTGTCCAACACTGGTCCCCATAGCTGCACGTTCTTTCAGGATGTTTGGTACCCCTGTTCTACATTAAAGGTAGAATTCAAAAGTTTTCTCTTCCATCAATTCAAACCACATGAGGTAAGTAACATACAAAAATACCATTTTTGAGTGGTATATTTTGCTAATTATAAGATCCTGTAGAAACTTGAGGACCGTGTTTGTCTCTGCGTGGTGCCATCAAGAAACCATCAGGAAAATCCTGAGAAAAAGCTCATTTTAATCATAGCAAATCAAAATCATTACAACTGATGTCAGGTAACATGTTTACCTTTGTATGTGGTGTATAATGAAGTTGGTTATATCTAAACACAGCTGGAACATGATTTATGAGTGCTGAATTTGAAAAACCTTTGAAACTTTTAAACCATTTGGTTTTCTTTTAATTTTTTGTCACCCTGATCTAATTAAAATTGAAAAGTGTCTTGAAGAGATTTGTCTAGATTTCTGAGGACTGCCTGTACACTAACATTTCAATATGGCTATGTGGAATTTTGATATTTACTATACACACTCCCTGATAGCTCACCTTTGCAGGCATTAGTATCTCTGACCATTTGTCAGGGCAATCTGTCTGCTTTCACCAGTTAACACAATATACTGTAATTCTCTTTCTTTTTTGACTACATGCATCCTATCAGGATGAGGCTGATTATTCCTTTATATTTTCTGTACTGCAGGAATAGAGTAATCAATTAATCATAAAAAAAGTTCTTAAGTGTTAAAGAAAACAAAAATATTTTACACTTTTTAAAATTCAACCAAACACCATGCACAAATTTGCATGTTCTGTGAATAATACATCTCATTACTAAATAAATAAACAAATCACAATTGTGCAACAGTTTGAAGTCTGTTTAAATAAAAAGGCCATTTAACATTTAAGAAATACATACCTGACTAGGAGTCCTATTGACTTATTTCAGCAATACAAAGGTTATCAAGATAAACTATTTAGTAATCTTAGACCTTCACAGGAATTTGGCCCATAGAATGCTGTTTAGACTGCTGAAATGTTTTTCTGGGTCTGCCAGCCTTGAGCTGAAGTGCACCAACTTTTTTTCTTAGGGATAACTGAGCCCTGCAGACACTAGCCTAGGCGTGCTGTAAAGTCAAACTCATGAAAACAGGAAATGTTTCTCTTCAATAACAACTCACTTTATATGTGCCTTTTATATTATAGTGGTTATGGTTAGGATTATGTGGCTTAAATATTTTGCCACAATTATCTTCTTTCAGAGTTGGCTTTGCACAGCTACAACAAATAAATAAATAAAAACTTTGCATCCTCATGTTTGTATTATAAAGGTCATGCCAGAATAAGCAAATCAAAGATATATTGATTTGTTACTGAAGTGCTCAAATCACAGCTTTAAGTTAAAGATATTATGTTTGCCTTTTGTTATAGTTATCTTTGCTAACATATTTTAAGTTCAGATTATGAAATTTGTACATAAATCAGTCTACTAAATCTAATGATAATACCACTTTAGTTCCTAGTATTGTCCTTATTGAACATTATTATGTGTCTTTTAACATCAAATGCTACTATATACACACTATTTCAGTTATAATTATCATGTTTAAGCCAGGCTTCTTCCATAGGCTTAAGTTTAAATTAGTTTTTTTTTTCTGTTTGTTCATTTTTTATTCAATAACTACTATTGTTTATATTAATGTTTGCCTATTTTGTATTTTCAGTCAGTTTTATCTTATTTATCTATTTTTAGTTGTTCTCTTTACAGTTGTGCTTGAAAGTTTGTGAACTCTTTAGAATTTTCTATATTTCTGCATAAATATGACCTAAAACATCATCAGATTTTCATTCAAGTCCTAAAAGTAGATAAAGAGAAACCAGTTAAACAAATGAGACAAAAATATTATACTCGGTCATTTATTTATTGAGGAAAATGATCGAATATTACATATTTGTGAGTGGCAAAAGTATGTGAACCTCTAGGATTAGCAGTTAGTTTGAAGGTGAAATTAGAGTCAGGTGCTTTCAATCAATGGGATGACAATCAGGTGTGAGTGGGCACCCTGTGTTGTTTAAGAACAGGGGCCTCATGCGTAATGCCGTGCGTAGAATTCGCACTATAACATGATGTAAGCACAAAAGCCGAAATGTGCTTACGCACAGAAAAATCCAGATGCAGGAATCTGTGTGTACTCCAACTTCCATGTTCTTCTGCTCCATAAATCTCGGTCAGCGTAAAAAGTAATGCACGTGCACGCGCCTGCTGTCCCGCCCCAACTCCTCCCAGAATTACGCCTCTTTGAATATGCAAATCAATATAAATAGCCCTTAAGCTCAGCGTTCTGTGAAAAGACAATGGGAAGAGCACGGGGGAAAATAGAAGAGTTTCAGTGAATAAGTGGAGGCAAAGAAAAAATGTGCTGTTTGTTGATTTAAACAGTGGTATAAACAACAAAAGGAAGCTGATTGACTGACATAGCGTGTTGGAGAAACTAGAAAGCTCAAGTTCACAAAGTCGCACAGTGCCCAAAATAAAAAAGAAGTTGTCACATATCAAAGTCGCCGTGAAAAGACGAGTTGTAGCTCACCGTCTGAGTGTCATATGAAAGCTTATTAGGGTACAGAGAAAAAAAAGGCACACAGTAGGAAAAAAGCATGAAATGTCAACTTCAATCTAGAAATTTCCACTTTAATTATGTAGTTTATTTTGTCATTAAAGTAGAACATCATAAACTTCATCTTAAAATCGTTTAATCAACCAGTTTCTCAAATCACATTGTAATTAAAGTAGCACGTTAAATGCTTTGTTTTGTACTTGATCTTTTGCTCTATGTGTGTGAATCACTATGTGTTTCCGCTTCTCTTCCTCTGACAGGACACGGAATCCATTACATTCGTGATATTACAGCTCTCTGAAAAATTAAAATACTGAGATGTACACGTGATATCTTTTTCATGATGATAGGAGTTAAAGCACGTTATTAAACATGGGAACACTGTGCGTGATTGTGCGCGACCTTCAATGTACTTATTGTAGCAGTACTGTCTCTTTCAAACGTACTATCCTCCAATTCTTATCCTTACTTTTCTTTCTCCAAATACCCAATCGCCACACAATCAGCTCTGTAATAGACGTTAAGCCATCTGTAAGCTTACAACGACGATTCTTGAAAACTTTTAAGTAACATTGAAATAGCTTCATAGTACATGTTTAATTATTCTATCCATCTATTCTTCCAGTGTCGCGTCAGCACCAGTAAATATACTGAGCAAGGCAGGCACAATCCCTGAACTAGCCAGCGCTGCACATGTTTAATTATTAACAATACAGATTAGTTAAGTGACGTTAAAGTTTTATCTATATAATATAAACAACATATTTTGCTGCATTTCATCTTAAAAATGATATTGTCATCATAAGTAAATACGTGGTTTATAAAGTGGTGCAGGTTGTGCAATATTATAACTGTAGTGCAAGTTTACAGTGGGGTAATTGTACAAATAAGTACAAACAGTTCTAGAAGGAGCACTTTATGGACTGATTGAGTGCGTTTATAGTTCTTGGGATGAAACTGTTTCTGAATCACGAGGTCCGTATACAAAAGGCTTTGAAACGTTTTGCCGTGGCTGAACGGCAAGCATGTGCTTGATGCTGTATCCCGATAATTCTCTTTCCGATCAAGTGCTGCTGTGATTCCCCACTCAGATACAGTGATATAAATACTTTGAGTGGTGCAGTGAGAGTAATATGGAAAAAGATGATCCGCTGTGGCAACCCTTAGCGGGAGCAGCTGAAAGAAGAACAAAAAGGTGCAGTGAGAGTAACAACACTAAAGCAGTTATGGTATTTGGAATACTATGGCTATTCTCTGGACCATTATATTGTTACAAGTTAATTACAATCAGATGCATTACACTAATAGACAATATGTGGTTAGTCTCAGTGTATTTATAAAAGGTCGGCAGGAATGTGGATCTAAAAAGTAAAGAGTAACCACACAGGAACAGTAGCACTGCTCTGACGCTGGGCGCCGGCAGTCTGCAAAACTGAGCGGAGAACTTGCGTACGACAGGGTATGAGGTTCTGTGGAAAAGTGCGTGGCTTTACGCCAAGTGTAGGTTTTATACGTCGCGATTTGAACGTGGAAACGTTCTTACGCAACATTTCTGTGTGTACGCACCATTTATACATGAGGCCCCAGGGATCTATCAAAGTCAGCTCTTCACAACACATGTTTGTGGAAGTGTATCATGGCACGAATAAAGGAGATTTCTGAGGACCTCAAAAAAAGAGTTGTTGATGCTCATCAGGCTGGAAAAGGTTACAAACCCATCTCTAAAGAGTTTGGACTCCACCAATCCACAGTCAGACAGATTGTGTACAAATGGAGGAAATTCAAGACCATTGTTACCCTCCCCAGGAGTGGTCGACCAACAAAGATCACTCCAAGAGCAAGGCGTGTAATAGTTGGCAAGGTCACAAAGGACCCCAGGGTAACTTCTAAGCAACCGAAGGCCTCTCTCACATTGGTTAATGTTCATGTTCATGAGTCCACCATCAGGAGAACACTGAACAACAATGGTGTGCAATGGTGGCAGGGTTGCAAGGAGAAAGCCACTGCTCTCCAAAAAAACATTGCTGCTCATCTGCAGTTTGCTAAAGATCACGTGGACAAACCAGAAGGCTATTGGAAGAATGTTTTGTGGACGGATGAGACCAAAATAGAACTTTTTGGTTTAAATGAAAAGCGTTATGTTTGGAGAAAGGAAAACACTGCATTCCAGCATAAGAACCTTATCCCATCTGTGAAACATGGTGGTGGTAGTATCATGGTTTGGGCCTGTTTTGCTGCATCTAGACCATAACGGCTTGCCTTTATTGATGGAACAATGAATTCTGAATTATATCAGAGAATTCTAAAGGAAAATGTCAGGACATATGTCCATGAACTGAATCTCAAGAGAAGGTGGGTCATGCAGCAAGACGACGACCCTAAGCACACAAGTCATTCTACCAAAGAATGGTTAAGGAAGAATAAAGTTAATGTTTTGGAATGACCAACTCAAAGTCCTGACCTTAATCCAATCGAAATGTTGTGGAAGGACCTGAAGCGAGCAGTTAATGTGAGGAAATCCACAAACATCCCAGAGTTGAAGCTGTTCTGCACGGTGGAATGGGCTAAAATTCCTCCAAGCCGGTGTGCAGGAATGATCAAAAGTTACCGGAAACGTTTAGTTGCAGTTATTGCTGCAAAGGGGGGGTCACACCAGGTACTGAAAGCAAAGGTTCACATACTTTTGCCACTCAGAAATATGGAATATTCGATAATTTTCCTTAATAAATAAATGACCAAGTATAATATTTTTGTCTCATTTGTTTAACTGGTTTCTCTTTATCTACTTTTAGGACTTGAGTGAAAATCTGATGATGTTTTAGGTCATATTTATGCAGAAATACAGAAATTCTAAAGCGTTCTCAAACTTTCAAGCACAACTGTAGTTGTTCTCTGATGTCCCTTGTGGTATATTAGTGGACACTCAAGTAGTGGGGCCACCATTACTTAATCACAAGGAAATCCAAAGTGTATAAAGGCAGGCGGGAAAAGAGCGTGCCTTGCATTTCATTTCATTGTGCTTGGATGGAGGACAGTTTTGTATTGTGAGTATTGCACTTAGACAATACCAAGCAAATTGAAATGTTTTTTGGATTTGGATGACTGAATTTTTGTATTGGGACTTACTGTGGCATGCTTTTAGGTAAATCCTTTTATCTTGTCATATTTTTGAGCAGTGTATAATTTGCACCATTATTGCCAATACACTCTTATTTGTTTAAAGATTGTTTTTGTTGTAATTTCTTAAGCAAGCCAGGGGTTGAATGTGATCCCCTCCCTTGTGTGGCATTTTAAATAGCACCTGGACAGGGCAGGGTAGAAGGGTGTTTTACCTGCTTTTTGACTCTGTTCTTGAGGACTCACACCTTTATATCATTCTTTCAAGCTGTCAATCATAACATTAATTTAGAATATCCGGTCCTCAAAGAAACTTTGTGTATGTCTTAATTTTTAAAGAAAATCTTTTATGAACAACCTTCATTTCTTTCAATATATTTCTGTCAACTATATCTTCATGACAGCATAAGGATAAATTCTGTATTTTTCAAGTAGAAGTTATTTCTGACAAACATTGTATATATGTATTTGGCATGCAACATTATGTTTTGAAGTTAATCGTTTTCTATTTTAAAAAATATCTTGCCCACACTGGTGCTTTATAATAGAGGGAATGGGGCATGGAGCAAACCAGAAACTAAAAACCTAAAACTTATTGAATACATCCATTTTGTAAAAAATGTTTTGATATAAGAGAACATGCCCTCTGTTGTTCTGATACATATTTCTGACAACAAAAAACAACTGCAAATAATCATTTTAATATTTTAATAATCATTTTACCTGATATTCCTGCTGCTTGCTATAACTTGGAGTCTGAAAGCATTTAAGTGTACCAAAAGAACGTCCAAAATGTTCACTGGAGGGAAATCCCCCAAAATTCCCAGTTAGATACAAAAAGGGACATGTGGAATCTTTTTAAAATAAAACATTTATTCTCACAAAAATGATCTTCAGCAAGTAATTAGGTT